>NW_024351546.1:268517-672234 GCF_902729225.1 Pteropus medius
CCCCCTCTTCCCTTCTCTAGATGCTGTCTGTGTGTCTGGCCCATGCTGACCACTCACCTGGACCCCCTGGATCCCCATCCCACACAGGAGGGTCATTTGAATGCATCTACCCTGCAGTCATGGCAAGGTCATCCTCACCTTTACCATTTCTACCCAAATGGTAAAACCCTTACCCTCCTCAACCTCTCTCTGGGCTCTGGGTTTTGTGTCAACTTCTGGCCGTGGGTTGCAGGCCCTTCTCCTGCATGTGGCAGTTTGAGGGGCTTGTGACCACTTGGAGGCTGGGCTAGGCCCTGAGGTGCTGTGAAGCTGGCCCGCCTGCTGCTGCACTCCCTAGACCGAAAGAAGCCTGTGCTGCAGAGTATGCAGATGCTCATTGCCACCAGCCCCCACCGCCCCCAGGAGGTGCACACCACCACCACTTCCCGGGACTGGACTCTTACCTGCTCGACCATGTCTAGGGAACAGCTGTCCATTTGGCTGTGCATTGGTCTGGCTACGCCAACTCTGGGGCAATTGTGCCTGCAGGCTCTCCAGCGCAGCCTGTAACTCATCACTGCGGTCCTGCAGGTCCTGTGGGGCACAGCCAGACACCTCCTCCAGCTGCTGTGGCCACTCAGCCTGAGGAGCCACTGGTGTGGAAACTGGGCTACCCAGGGAGCAGGAGCTAAGCTTGCTGCAGAATAAATACTTAAGCTGCATCCTATGTTCCTAACTACATGGTAAGTGAAACAAAAGCAGGGGTCATCTCTTGACTTTCTTATGCCTGGCTCCACTCTCTATCACTGGATATACTGAAGGGGCTCAGGATAAAAAAAAAAAAAAAGTTGAGTGGAAGAAATGTAGAAAATACAGAGCACTGTCAACACCTGAAGCTGCAGGTGCTCTGTTTAAAACCACAGTAATGCTACAACGTGGGTGCAAGGCGACACCCTAGGACGTGACCTGGAACATGTTCTGGAGTTCTTAGCTGCTGCTGAATTTGCAAAGGGTTCTGCAGCTACTGACTACCAAAGAGGATACCACGTGCCTCAGATCAAAAGCCACAAAGCAGAGATGGTCACGTCAAACAGAAAGGAAGGTGGTTGGGTAAGCACATCAGGAAAAGAAAGGTACTTGTAGGGGCATGGAAACTTAAGAGGAAGGGTCTCTATTACAATAAGTGTAATTTTGACCAGATTTGAATGAAATATATCTTAGCAAGCACACTCAGTCATCTGATTTTTAAAGGGCTAGAAAGGGTAGAGTTTATAGACAACTTTCCCAGATGATCCACAGCCTGCACCACATCTGTGCACGTTGCCATGTCCACTCATGACTGCGGGCAGACTGGTGGCTACCCGAGCTGGAAGACAGCAGAAGTGACGCCATACCTTCCAAAGGCACAGGTTCTACTGTCTTTTTCTTTTGGGACACTCACCCTGGGGCAAGCCCAAACCAGCCAAGGCCACACAGAGGACTTTAGGTCCCAGCCACAGCACACTCACGGAGCTCGATTTTCCTGCTCTGATTTCTAATCCTATTTGAATTTTCTCTCCAGGCAGTTCTCATTAAATAAACCTAATCTTCCCAAAAACATTCTGGAGGCTAGTGCCTGGCCTGTCACCACATCTCCCCCTGGAGGAGGAGCCTCTCCCTGGCGGTTCTAGGCTATGTGGGAGAAGGGACAGGCTCTGCAGATCTTGGATGCAACAGAGTTATGCAGAGTCATTGTACCTCATTAAGAAACTCTTGGGTAAATATGCTAGTAGTTTCCCCCATGGAGGGAGCAGCTCCATCCCAGAAGGAAGGGCAAGTCCCAGAGTGGAGCATGCACCCATAGTTCCTGACTTGGCCTGCAGTCACTGTTTTTCTAGACCTGCGATATCCAGGCTGGCAGCACTTACCACATGGGCTACTGGACCTCTAGCTGTAGTCAATCCGAATTGAAGTGTCCTGTAGCATAAAATCTACACTGGAATTCAAAGACCCGATTCCAAAAAAGGGATGTAAAATATCTTATTAAAAATTTGTTTATATCGATTATATGCTAAAATGATAACATTGTGATGTTGGATTAAATAAAATATATTAAAGTTAATGTCACGTATGTTTTTTACATTTGTAAAGTGTCTAGTGGAAAACTTAAAATTACATGTGCAACTCGCATTTTTACTGGATAGTGTTGGTCTAGAGAATCATTTCTATCCAATGCCCTGCTGTCTTTGCGGTTCTTTCTGCTACCCCAAGTGGTTATTCTGAAAGCATATACAAGCCCTGAAAATTCAGGAGTGACAGAAAACAGGTTCTTTTAGGTGCCATGGTGAGCATAGATTTCTCTGCTGTCAGGACACATGAAGGGGCATGGCCAATTATAACTGACCAGTGTGATGTGAGCCATCCTGGGTACCAGCCATGGGCCCAGCCTGTCTACTCAGGGATGACTGGTGGGGCCGGGGAGCCAGGAGGCCTCTCCGTGTTCACATGGCATGCATGTTTATTTGGGGTGCCTGTGGATGCCGAGGCGATTATAGGGTGCTACTGTACCATCCAGGAAAGGCAACAGGCCTGCTGCCCATACACTGCAGCACAGAGGGTCTGAGCACTCTGGACATACAGAAGCTTTTCTTCTCTTCTCAGTAGAGGGGAGAAGCAAGCTCATGAAGGAAAGCATGGGGAAGGTGTGATTTCAGCAGTAGCACTGGGAACCACCTGAGAGGACAGTGGTGCCAGCAGGTTGGCTGGGGTAACAAGTGGGGCTCAGTAAGCTACACCTAAGAGGGTACTGAAGACCTACCCACAGATAAGCAATGGTGCAGATGTCTGTTTCGGGTTAGTGTGTGTCTCAGTCCATTTGGGTTGCTATAACAAAAATATCACAGACTGGAATTTGATAAACAACAGAAATTTAGTTCTCATGGTTTTGGAGGCTAGAAGTTCATGATCAAGGTGTCAGCAGATTTAGCGTCTGGTGAGAGCTTCCTGGTTCATAGATAGCCCTCTTTTCCCATGTCCTCAGGTGAAGAAAGAGATGAGAGAGCTCTCTGGGTCTCTTTTATGAAGTACTAATCCCCTTCACTGGGCTCACCCTCATGACTTAATTGCCTTGCAAAGGCCTCACCTCCTAATATCATCACGGTGGGCAAATAGGTCTCAACATATGATTTCGAGGGAACACAAATATTCAGTCTATAACAGTGTGAAAATGTGGAATGGGAAAATATGCATTTGGGGCTTCTGACCAAGGGCATGTTAATTCATTACAGTGTCCACCTAAGGTAACAGTAAAAACATGAAATTGCAGAGAATCTCTAAGTAGGATCTGATTGCTGTTTCACATTCCCTTTTACCAAAAGCAGCCACGAAAACTGAGGCTGACAGTTGAAAGAAAGAACAAAAAGCTAAAATTATAGTTGAATAGGAAGGGAATTTGGCAACAAGGGAAGGCATGGTTTCCTTGCTAATAAATATCCTGGTCACAAAGTACAGGGAAATGTCAAGAAGTGACTTTGAAAAGGCTGGGTGATATACGTCAGGGAAGGGTCAAAGTTATCTCTACTCTGGAGACTGACTGTAAAAACTGCCCTCAGTCAAGAGGCAGAGATACCTCTAGCACACCAAGCATCCAGATCTTGGTCTTTAAGACCATTCCCTCATGTAAGGAACCAGGCCTCCTTAGAAAAATGACTGATTCCAGGGCAAGTGCAGGTAAAGTAAAATGAATCTGGAGCATCTAGAAAGTACAGAACTAATCAACAAAACATGATGGTGACATGTCACAAGAACATGGCTACCTGCTGGAAGACACTCCCACTGGCCAAATCTTACACAATTCGAACATCAAAAAAATTAGACATGGTAATAAATTACAAACTACTGGGAAAAATGGGAATTACTGAGTCCATGCCAATAATGAATGGATGGATGGATGGATGGACGGATGGAGAGATGATCAGATTTCTCTTGGTTACAGTAGAATTCCAAGGGCCAACTGATAAATGTGAAATGGGTGCTGGAGTTGGAAAACCATCATTTTGCAACCATTACAGTAAAAATGGAAGTGAACAAGAATTATCAATGGATACTAAATCCAGGGCAAGTTAAGAAGAATAACAGGATATCTGCATGGTCTTAAAGTGTCTCCCCACTGACTGCTTACTAGTTATATGTTGGGAAAAATTATACAGTGGGGAAATGAGGCAATGCCTTGACCAGGTGACCAAAATTAAACATCGCCTATGCTGTCCAGCTGAGAATGTATAACCTCATTTAATCCAAAGTAGATGTTAGAAAAACACAAAATGAGAAAGATTCTATTAAAAAAAAGAAGGGGGGGTCTTCAAAACCATCCATGTCAAAGACAAAGAATGGCTGTTGGAATGTGTTATAGACTGAATGTGTTCCCCCAAATTCATATGTTAAATCCTAACATCCTATATGATGGTATCTGGATATGGGACCTTCGGGAGGTGATTAGGTCATGAGGAAGGAATATTCATGAAGGGCATTAGTACTCTTATAAAAGAGACCCCAGAGAGCTCCTTCGCCCCTTCTGCCATGTGAGAACATTGAGAAGACAGGAGACAGGCAGGCATGTGCAACTAGGAAGACAGACAGAGAGACAGAGAGACAGAGAGACGGAGAGACAGAGAGAGACAGTATATTGCAGAGAGGAGGAGTGAGGGGAGAGGAGAGAGAAGAGAGAGAGAGAGAGATTGAGAGAGAGAGAGAGAGAGAGAGAGAGAGAGAGAGAAAGAGAGACTGGGGCTTGGGATAGGGGAAGGGAATGCAAGAGTGCGCACACGAGAGCAGGAGAGGGTCTGGACTTCCCAGACCCTCAAACTGTGAGAACTAAATTTCTGTTGTTTATAAGCCCTGCAGTCTATGGTATTTTTGTTACAGCAGCCAGAATGGACTAAAAGAATGTTTCAGATTAAAGGACATTAAACAGACACGAAAACTAAAGGCAATATCTGATACTGGACCCTGCATCAGAGGGGAAATGTTCCAAAGGACATTGTTAGGTTAACTAGCAAAACCAAAATACAATGGAAATCATAGAAATCATGATGTTAGTAACTATGCTACAGTTACTAGAATATTCTCATTCAGCACAGTGTTGGGAAGCTGGCTCTCCAAGAAGAAAAGCCCATGTTTATAGCTTTTGCATATTTCTGTGGTGTAAATAACTCTCACCATAGCCAATTTCAAAGCTATCAAAGGTTTAATAAGAAGCTAGGAAAATTCCTGAATATTTAACAATCAACTCTGGTGCATCTACACATCACTATGAGGTTGTACGATTAAGCCTGTTCTTAGGAAATTCACACTGACCTGTTTAGGGGCAGAGGGCTATGATACATGTAACTTACTCTCAGTCATTCAGAAAATAACTGTGTATACACAGTCACATCCAGACACAAGCATGCATACACAGTGAGCAAGCACGCAATGACAGAGCAAACAGAGTGAAATATAAACAATAGGTGAATCTGGGCAAAGGAGATCCAGGTGTTCCTTGCACTATTTTTAATTTTGTAATTTTATGTAATAGAAATTATTTCCAAATAAAAAGGGTTTTTTTAATGCTCTAAATGTCAGTTTGAAATAGCCAAAAATAGCCCACAATTTTGAAGACAAATTTCTAAAGAGATTCGCACTAAAATGTAAAAATATTTCTGCTGTTTCAAAAAATAAAATTTCAAGAACCAAAAGAAAATGAGTAGCAGTTAATTTAAGTAACAGAGTCATGTTAAAGAAAGAAGAGGTTTATACTTGTTTGAAAAATCTAGTGCACTAAAGTAACAAATTAATTGATGGTTAGTTATAGGTTCTAGTCTTCCCAACAAGCTTAAAGTGGGGAGGAACACGGCATGGAACTACAATCCCAGCAAAACTCTGTGCGGCACGACCCACCTGCACGACAGCCCCCTACCCGTCCACACACACCAAGTGGGTTCAGGAGGAAGGTGACACAGCTGACCACACACCAGATTTTTAAAAGGGCACTTCAGGATACAGGCTTTGGAGTGGAGGAGAGAGCACAGGGAAGGAAGCAGGTGGTGATGTCACACTCCAGAACAGCCTAGGCTCACCTTTATCTTCTGGTGTTGCCAAAGCAGTATGCAGCAGGAACGAAAGTTCTAACTTTAATTGGAAGGAACGCATTAAGAAGTGAATTGATAATAAACCCTTAATATCTAACAAGAATGTCTTATCTGTTGAGGTTTTGATCATTTTGAGTGTACTGTGATCAGCAACATCAACCTTGTTGACCACCTACACCCTGCTCTGCACTGTGGCATTCCAATTGAATGGACTGACACTGGTAGGTCTGGCCCAGGAAATCTAAACACTCAACAATAGAAAACATGATGAAACCCTATATGGGGCCTGGAAACACAGAGGGGCCATCAGAACTGGCGCCACGGTCTAGTGACTTTGGGCAGCCCAAGTGGGGCCAAGCACAGTTGCTGAGCAGGCAAGTCCAGTCTCACCTCCTAGCAGAACATAAGGTTTGGAGGACCCCATTGGCAGAGTGCAGGCTGAGATCATAGGCTCTACCTGCTCTAGGAGAAGGATGCTCCTGCCAGTACATCCAGACCACTCTTCATGTGGAGGCCAGGAATGTGGCCTACCAGGAATTGCAGGCCACTACTGGGCAGGAGAGGGATGAAGTCCGCATACCACCCAGGTCTGTGCCAGACAGACCCTGACAACCTGCAGGGTCATTAAGAAATGTCCTTATCATTCTCCTGCTAAAATTGGGGTACTCCAGCACCCCATTCTTGGCAGGAGTGGCTGGGAGAGGGTACCACAGCCTACTGGCATGGGAGGTCACTGGAGGGTCAAGCTCTTAGAAAGAATTGCCCCTGCCGCAGGGTAGGCTGGGGGGTGCAGGGCAGGAGTATATGAGGACCCCATGCACCGAAGACAAAAGTGACAGCCTGATACAGTAGCTGGGTGGGGCACATACCCTGCACTTGAGCTCATACTCCTTCAGGACCTCCATGAATCGCTCCTCCTGGGCCAGGAGTTCTATGCTCTGTGGCTCCAGCTGAAAGTCAGACACGCAAAGGAAAATTATAGACAAGACCTCAAGCCAGGCAGAGTGTATGCTGTCACATCATGTTCCTCCCACTAGGCTCAGCACCTCCTGTCCTTCTTCCTTCTCCCCTCCCCTTCTCTGGTTTAAAAGGTCTCAGGGCAGTAGGACGTGCTTGCCCTGGCCCCCTGGGACACCCTCTGCTTGGACCCTGCTCCAGAATAGCAACTCCCGAGGTGATGGGCAGGGCCGGGGGAGGGGGATCATGGTGAGCACCAAATTCTAACCTCTTCTCTGTGCTCCTCACCACTGAGAACCTATCCCTGGGGTTGATGGCACCGCCTAGCCCTACTCTTGTCATTAAAAGGCCAACATACAAGTCATCGAGGGGGCATACAGGCACCACTGCACTGGCCCAAAAGGAAGGAAAACAGGGTAAGTGGCCTCACTACTTTTTTCTCCATTCTCAGTTTAGTAGGAAAAAAAATTCAGCTGCCTAGGTATTCTTTTCAAGACCCCAAAACTTTTTACCCAGCACCACAGACTCCTCTCTGAAGACTAAGAATAAGTAAAAGGACTTGCCTTGTCCTTCAACACAAACTCCAGATCATTCTGCAGTTTCAGGACCAGCTTCTCTGATTCCGAAAGCTTTTCCACAACTTCAATAATCTCCTTCTGCAATCGACTGTTTTCCTACAAGACACAGGCCAGCGGTTTGCCAGGCTTTGGGGGTGAGTGGAGGAGGAAATTGTTGGCAGGTCTGTCTCCTGAGTGAGAGGCTTATTCCCAGTAACACTCATAATCAGGGAAGAAATCTCATGGTGTCTGGCACTCACTACCTTGGCATCGTGCAGAGAAGCCTGTGTTGGGGACTGACCCAGAGCCACCAGGGACAGACCCCACAGAGCCCTCATTAATGCTCTTTGCTTTCACCATTGCTTCTGCTTCTCCCACTTCCAAGTGCTCAGAAGATCATGAGTATCATACGAAAAGGCTGGCTGCAAGTCCTTCTGAGCCATTTTCTCAATGAGGGATTTGAAACTGAATCAGTACAGATCAGATGTCCACCGGGGAGGAAGGCAGCGTCTTCAGACATGGAAAATGAGCGAGAAGAGTGGTGAGGACAACAATGCAGTGGAGAGCCCAGGCAGTCAGGGCAGACAGGCCCTGTGCACACTGCTATCAGGGGCTCCTGGGGGGCCTGGCTTCTCCTCTGAGAGACAGAGACTGAGGTGGGCAGGCAGGTATGGAAAGAATCCACAGGCTCTGAGTTAAGAGAAGAGGAAGGCAGGAGCACAAGAGGGGCCAGGGTACACCTCAGTGGACCAAAATGCAGGGTGGGTGTGGGTCAAGGGACACTCGCCAAAGCCCAGAAACCATATCTGCTCCAGGCTGCAACCAGGGCCAGCAGAGGGGCTTTAGGTTTGCTGACCCCACAGATGTTCTGGTCTCCAAGGGGAACAGCAGAGCTAGCTGCTGACCCTCCCAAACTTTGGTCCACAGACCCAGCACGGAGAGGGAGAGCTCTGCGGGTTCCCCACCTGTCCTACTGCCACACAACCAGAGGAGGCAGAGGCAATGCCTCTCCGGCAGAAGCTAGGCCCCTTTCTGCTCTGGCTGAGAAATGTGCTCTCTATGGCTAAAGCAAATGTTCCTTAGTTTGAAATCCCAGGGGTTTCCCTACCACAGAGATGCAAACTGCTTAAGGCTGCTGGGAGGTACTGAATCCTTCACTAGGAAAATGTGGTGTGTGGGAGGAGGTACCCTTAGGCAACCTCGTTTCTTTCTTTTCAGTTGGATGCCCTAGATAGCCACTACATCATCACTTATCATCACCACCTCCCCCCATCCATCACTTCCTCCTCCAGTACATACCTTCAGGGCCAGGGTTAGCTTCTCTCGAAGGCTGGCATCCTCTGCCTGCAGGTGCTCCAGGTCCTTCTCCAGTGCAGCCCTCTGCCTGCAGGCCTGTTCCCAGAATAGCTCACGCTCCATCTCTACCTCGGACCGCAGGAGACACAGCCTTTCTCTGTACCCCTGTTCCAGGTGTCTGTAAGGCATACAATAGCATATGTTACGTCAGACTCCCAATGGGGCTACCCAGGCCCACCAGGCCCTGCCTCTCAGGGAACATCTTCCTGGCCAACAAGACCTCCTCCTTCCTTGGAAGCCCCCTGCAGAGAGAACTTGGACTCAACTGTTCCTGCTTGACGGATGGGATCACTGTTCCTCAGCTAGACTACATGTGCTGGTCAGAGGCCCTCCCTTAAGTCCTCCCCCTGGGGCCTGATGGTGGACGCCACCCCTCAGGGCTCGTGCAGGTTTCCCCATGCAGACAAGGGGAGTCAGTGGGTCCCTGGACCTTCTGGGGCGAGCTGGAGAATGATATCTGTGGACAGGTCTCTTTGCCACCCCTTTGCCTTTCAACATCCTTCCACACCTCAGCCAAATACACAGTAAATCAAGCCTCTCTCATGCAGAACACTGACAGTAAAACCTGTAGTCAGTGAAATCGCAAAGGAATCAGAGGAAAAGAAAAGGTAGGAGGCACTTTCTCCATCAGATCTGCATTAATCTTTTGCAATAACCATTTCCATCAACAGGAAAAACAGTGCTAAATCTTAGTTTTATCATAGAAACAGATTTTTCAAACCAAATCTTACTTCAGCAGAGGGTTTGGCCATGTTAATCATCAAGTATAAGAAAACACTGGGGCTCTTCCTCTGGCTGACAGGCTGGACTTTTAATCTCATCTCAGAACTTTAAGGAAGAAACACCCAGAAGGAAAGAGATAGAAGAAGGGCAGCTGTTACCAAAGCAAAAAGAGTAAGATAAATATGGCAAATGTAATACTCCACAAACCTTTGGGGTAGTTTTAAAAACACGTATTTGATCATATCACTCCAGTCTTTAAAAACTTTTGAAATATCCAGCCAAAGGAAAATGGTCAAATAAAACATGGCAGACCCACATAATGAGGTGCTCTGCAGCCACCAGAAAATCATATATAATATAGTACCATTTTGTTAATAATTCTGTACATGGAAAAAAGAAGGGAAGGACATAAAAAGTGTTAAGATAATCTCTGGGAAGTGAAATTTCTGCTTTCGCTTTTATTTTTCTATAAGAACACGTATCATTGATTACTTCTGTAATAAGACAAACCTAATGCATCCATAAAAGCTATTTCTAGAAACCTACTGATGATGCCCCATTACCCATGGGGCAAGATCCAAACTCACCCCACATACTCTCAGACATTTGCTTGCAGAATCTATCTACATCAAGAGACACAAAGGGCTCTGTGCTGAGTGCTCTAATAAACTGAGTGTCCCATCGCTCTCACTTTACAGGTGAAGAATCTGAGGGGCTCTGTCCACCTAGGGTCACAGCAAGGGCCCAACAGACCCAGAATTCTAAAATGCATCTTGCTAGCTCCTCAGTGCCCACCTCAGGCTGATTTTTCCCCCAAAGGTGAGGGAGAAGGAGGCGGGGAGGCCAGCGGCCCCTCTGTACGTCACCGGGAGCAGGGCCAAGAGCTGGTCTTTTCATAGCACATACTCTTTGCTATCCATGAGAGGACACCTCTAGGTGATAAAAGCTTGGAGAAGCTGAACAACCACTGAGTTAAGTCAAGGGAGCTTAGCACAGACTATTCCCCACAGTGGGGTGAAAAGAACTCTCTCGGCCTGGTTCAGCCTGGGAAATCCTCAAGGGCTAGATCTTCTCGCGTTTTAGTCAACAAACCAAAGAGATGGTTTTGTGTCCATAGAAAAAAGTAAGAAATCCTTCCTTCTGGTCTGTCCAGCCATCAGCCTGAAAGGTGGTGCAGACTGCTTTCCAGGCATCTGTGCAGTGCAATCTCAGCAGTCAGGTTTCAGGCTCTGGACTCCTTCTACCACGTCAGGCTCCTTCCCACTGAGCCAACAGGCTCCAAAGCCATTCACGAGACCTCCCCCAAAATGTCCATCTGTCTCACTGATCACAGGCACACACAGAACACTCAGCTGGAGTAGGACAGACACCATAAATGAAGCAGAAGAAAGTGAGGGCAGCAGAGAGGAATTTTCCCGGCAGCCCACAGGCATGCACAGCTAGATGCCACTGAACCACAAGCCCCGTCATAAAGGGCAAGACCACTTATTAAATGCACCACCCCACTTCTTCTTTCAAGGAAGGGCATTCCCAAAAGTGCATCTTCTGGACTTCTACTGGCTCAGGTGAAATAGGAGCGTCTCTGTTCTGCCGTGTTCATGAGCATGGCCTCAGCTGGTGGAAGCCCCACGTCCATTACCCGCTCTCAGCCATGGCTGGGGGATCGTTGCCCTGGTGTTGAGGAGCCACAGCTCTGGACTCAGGCACCACAAACAGGACCTACTTTATCTTCTTCTCTGTGAGCTGCTCCAAGGCCAAGTGGCAGTCATCCATCTCTTTCACAAACTCCAGGTTCCTCTTCTCAGCTTTCTCTAGATCCTTTCTTGCCTTGTCTCGCTCCCTCGCCATCTGCTCCACTTGCCCTCTGCCACAGGAAGGAGACAGGATTGATGGAGCATATGCTCTGGGCCCAGTGAGCCCTGTGTCTGCACGAATGAAAAAAAGGGCCAGCATTCCTGGGTTTAGGGTATGAGCCAGCGCTGTGCTCTATCCTCACGCTACCACCAACCACCTTTTAAGGCAGTTTCTACAATTACTGTGCCATTTTACAGATGTATATGCTGAGAGAGAGGTTAAATGACTTACCAAGGGAAGTTTTTAGGTCTGAACCACGGAAGTCAAGCCTAGATGCTTACAGTGTGCCACACATCCAGATGGCCTCAGAATAGGGGAGAATATATTTGTTCACCCTCTAGTCTCCAGCTAGGACTTGGGCCCCAGGGGTCCCGAGTACCTAGTCTGGGACTGGACATGTAAGGGGATAAGGCTGGTCATCCCATATCCTGCCTGGTCACAGCCCTGATACCTCCAGCCTGACATCTGAGTGAATGCAAGATGAATCACTCAGAGCAGCAGGCCATCTCTGTGTTTGGCACTGGCTCTGTCCAGTCACCCTAGGCACCCCTACAGGCTTGCAGATCACCGCTGGCACTCTATTTTGGTGACCATTTCTCTCACTGAAGGAGCACCAAAGTTTCCCCTCTCCGCCCTCCCAAGGCACAGTTTTTCTCTGGTCCTATTTGCAGAGAGCTAGCTGAGGTCTGAAAGGTCATCTGTCAACACCTAATGAAATGCAGTCTTGAGGATGGAAACTGTGATTTCCGCAAACCTTTTCTGCAGCTCTGGAACATCAATAAAAATACAAAAACAATTTTTTGTGCCAATCTGCCAAGCAGACAGATGGCTTGAATACTCAGCTAAACCAAAACTGAACCCAATTAAAGTGGAATGTACTCTTGGCCAAACTGTCACTTTGCACTTAGTGACCGCATTTGAAGAATACTTCTTTTTCCTCTCTAGCCAGCGACCAGAGCCCAGGAGCCCTCTCTCTGGCTGTTCTTGGAAGCGCACCCCAGACTGGAGGGTTTCCGCCTCTGTGCTTCAAGCTCAGGCAATAGCAGGATGTGCAGTTCAAATACTTCTTTTTTGGAACCTTGCTAAAAAGGGCTAAGGGAGCTCCTTGACATAGATTTTTAAGCTTCTCACCAGATGGAAGGGAAGGCCAGACCACAGAAGTCCATGCAGCAGTCACTGAACAGTTTACTAGGTCCTCAGGCCCCCCTCAAACCACACACACACAGACGGAACTCGAGGCACAGAGAGCCCTCGTCCTGCTCTCAATTGCTCAGCTCTCTTTCCCTACCCCACTGCAAGCTCCAGCTAAAGGAAAGCCAGTGAGAAAGGTGGTGCAGAAACCCATTCCTGACACTGGCCATCTGGGGTGGATGAGGGCAGAGCCCCATTTTCTTGGACTCTTTTCCAGGCAAACCCAGCCAACTCCCCATGTCCACCCCAACCATATTGGAGATCTTACTGGCAGAAGCTCAGCTCCTGGCGGTAGCAGGCCAAGGCCGCCTGCTGAGTGGCACCATGAACCATCATGAGCTCGTTCTCAAGGGCCCAGGTCAGTTCCAAAAGGTTCACCTTCTCATCCACACTGAAGTCGAGGCTCTGGAAATAGCAAGACTCATCAGGCAGGATAAGATGAGGAATTCTCTAAATACATCCTGGCTCTCTTAGTGACAGTTCAGGCAGTGATACATGCTGTCCTGTCTGGTAGACGGCACTTGCTACTTTTCTGTCTGTAAAGTCTCTGCCTCCCAGGCATGCCCCTCCCCAACCCACATAACTCTGGTACCCCATCTTGCCCCACCTTGTCCTATCCCAGTTCTCTCCTCTTCACTGTCTCTGCAAAAGGGGCAGGTGTGACCCAGGCTAGACAGAGTTCCCCTCCCTGGACAAAGTGACTGACACAAAAGGAGGACAAGTCCCAAGCAGAGATCTTCATGGGGATCCATAGGAAGCTGGAGGAGAGAGGTTTTTCCCTATGAAATCAGTTGTGTAAGGACATGTGGGTCTTGGAGAGTTGCAAGAGGAGAGGCTAACACCACCAAGAAGCAAGCAGGAAGATGGAAGGGAGTCCTGGCAACAGCCTGGAATGCCGAGTCTCAATGCCTAAAGTCCTTTACCCTGAGTGCACACTCAGGTGAGCTCCTAACAGCCTCCTCTCTGCTTTTGAAGTTGGGTTTCTGTTATTTCACACTACCAGAATCCTGACTGATATATGGATAGATAGTTTTGTTTGTGGAAAAACGATCTAGCAGAGATAAGCCACAGTGAAGCGTTCCAGCGAGTGGAGCATTATTTTTCCCCATGGGATTTTGAAAATAAAAGAATAATATTTGTTTTATGTATTACACCACAGTAAAAAAAAAAAAAAAAAAGAACAAAGAACAAAGAACACCCATGTGCTCCTCTGCTCAACTGGCCAATAACTAACACTTTACTGCATTTGCTCTTTTAGCTTTGAGTGTTTTTGACTCCTGCTTCCTTTTATGACATATACATACAAATCCAGGGCAGGCACCCAATATGGGCCTACAGAGAAAGAGCCACAAAATTTCCAGCTCACGTGTGAGAATGAAGAATGTTCCCTTTAAACTTATAAAATGAAGGCTTGAATTACCACTCTTCTCCACTTTCCAAAGTGCTTCTGAAAAGAAATGACATTAAGTCTACGGCCATGCCACCCTGAACAAGCCTGATCCTATCTGATTTTGGAAGCTAAGCAGGGTTGGGCCTCGTTAGTACTTGGATGGGAGACCATCTAGGAAGACCAGGTGCTGTAGGCATAAAAAAATAAAATAAAATAAGGAATTGTAAGCTGACAAGGTCCTTGCAATCTGTGAGGTCAACCAAGGGTTGCCTCGCCTAAAAAATAAAAGAAAGAAATGACATTAAGGGAACAACTTGGGAAGTTCAAGCTGTTATTACACAAGGGCAATAATCTCACAAGATAGAGTGCAAAGACATGGCAGGTCGCAGCAGCAGCTTCTTGGTCAAGTAGAAAGGAGTCATCAAAAACCACATGGCATAGTGGGAGCCAGCCTCCACAATGGCCCTAGTGTTCCTCACCCCCTGACATTCATGCTTGTGTACTCCCCTCCCACAATGAATAGCGCCAACCTGTATAACCCACTGGATGCGTAGGAAGTAATGGCATGTGACTTCCAAGGCTTGGGCATAGAAGACAGGTGGCCTCCTCCTTCTCTCTTGGATAGCACTCCAGGAAAGCCAGCTGCTATGTTGTGAGGATGCTCAAACAGCCCTCAAGAGAGGTCTATGTGGCAAGAAATGGGCCTCCTGCTTACAGCAAACACCAACTTGCCAACCTGGAAGCAGATGCTCAGCCTCGGTCAGGCCTTCAGAAGCCAGCAGCACTGGCTGACATTTGACCAACCTCATGGGAGACTCTAGGCTAAAAGCATCCACCTACACAGCTTCCAAATTCCTGAACCACAGAAACTGTGTGAGACAAGAAACATCAATTGTGTTTTAAGGCATAATTTAGTGGTGATTTATTGAGGAAGGACAGAAAACCGATCCAGGGCCTCCACACGGAGCTACCGCAGAATTAATGGTGCTTCCTCAGGTGCTCTCACAGGTAATTTCAGTGCTCTGAAATGGCTGGGGATCTTGAGAAGTTGGGTGTGTGATGCCAGCACATTCAGGCTGAGGGCTCACCCATCGGGCATCTCTTTCCCAAGGGGAAGGTCTTTTTTAGGCAGGTGTGCTTATTATTCTTGACAGGGCCAGTGACCGGTGGTCTTGACCACCAATATCACAGGTAAGCAGTTATCCAGAGTCACGGGCAGGAAGGGCCCTGACTTGGTATGCCAGGACACCCATACCACTCACTGGTGCTCCTGCCCTGGCTGTGTGTCTTCAGGTAGCTACCCCACCTGTCAACTGAGACAAACACCTTCAGGGCTGTGTGAGGGGTAAATAAAGTTACGCATTTGACAGGTCCTTGCTTGGTGCCCAGGTACTAAAAGGAGTTCAATAAATATCGCTGTCTTTCAACAAAATGAAAACAAATCCTGACTATAACTGGTAAATTATAAATTGCTAAAGAAAAAGAAATATTCTCTGATAACACAAAAACAATAAAAACAGTAAGTTCTGAAAAGTCAGAGGCAAGGTCGAGACTCATCACTGGTCAGATTATGATGGCAGCCAGCCCACCTCCAAACGCCAGGACTCAGGAACAGGGTTTTAGAGAGAATCTTAAAACTGAGCCGCTTCACTCTTTGCCCTCCCTAGGAACCAACTTCTGTGATCTGCGCTAAGCTTTGGTTCTCAGAACAGTCCCGAGGGCCAGCTGACCAGGTCTGGCTTTGTCCTCTGGGGTCTGCCCAAGGATGCTGGGTGGTTGGACTCAGCATTAGCTAGATTTAGGCCCAGGAAGGTCTGGCCAAGGAGCCAGGCAGACTGTCTTAAAGGCTTTCTTTGAGTTCCTTTACATTATTGTTGGTTTGTGCTAATAAGGACATTTTTGAAGTCAGTATAACAAAACTAATCAAGAATTAAATTTGTAACTTCAGGAATCTAGCATACAGAAATACCAGCATTGGAGCAGCAGGATATACATGCATTTTAAATGACAAAATTTATAATAGGAAAAAACCTACATGTCCACAAACGTAACACAAATTAGCAAAATACACATTATGATACCAACTAAAAAAATTTTTTTAAACTGGAATGTCTAAATATATATTTTTTTTGTGCCAGGCAAAAGCTCTGCAGACAATCCACTAAGCCGTTAGCTGTCAACACTAAAGTGGGGCCAGGCTTTATTATCTTACAGATTTCTATACAGCTGACATTTTTATTTACAACATGAAGTGAAATTTGGAAATGAAAATAATCAGTCTAGCTCACCACACTTCTCCCCAGCATTCTTCTCTCACCTTGCCTGACCCCTGTATGCCACTTGGCCACCCCAGAGCAGAGCTCCCTCCAAGCCCCAGGGTCTGGTCCTGTGGCCCTGGGGGCGGTATGACTGGCCCTGGGGAAGAGGCCTGGGCCCATCTGAGGACAGCCTCCTGGACTCATCCCTGGAAGAGCATGGAGGAGGCTTGGGAGGAGGCAGCAGGGCAGTGAGCCTCCCTATGCCAGACCTAGTGCGGGGAGGGTCTGCATTGAGTAGGGCTTACATGGGGAAATGAACTCAACCAGCTGGCCAGGCAGCTCTGGGTGGAAACGCTCAGACTTCCTGTGACAGTGATGTCCAGTAAGATATCTCCACCACAAGGAAAGGGACATCTACACTGAAACTTGAGACCAGTTCAATAAAGTGCACACCTTAAAGAAAAAAAAAAAATCTGCACCACCTCATTTGTATAGGACTGATCTCCCTCATCCAGGAAAACAGATCATCTTTGAGGCTGAAATGCACTGGGAAAATGCCTAATTGCCTTTCAGGCTGTTTGTTTCTACTGCTTTTTACTTATTATCTTGTAAGTGAAAAATTCCTGTATTTTAATAGCAAAAAAATAAAGAAAAAAGTGATTCCAACTGGCCTTCCCTACGTGGGGTTCGCTGCACAGAGTGAACATCCTGTATGTCTGTGGGGTATATGGTCTAGTCTCCTTGGTGGGCAGACGGCCCCCCAGGTCCCCTGGCTGGCCTCACACAGCTGGGACGCCTGCCACTGAGGCAGTTGCGAGTGATCAGTTCCAAACCTGTAAGACTTCCCTGCCGTTCTGAATCCCCTCCTGGGCCCACAGGGCAAAAAGCTGCTCAGGAAAGGCAAAGCCGGTGCCATTGTCAACGCTGCAGAAGAGGCGCGGGCCTGAGCACATAGATACTAGGGACGATGTTGTGGCGGTATGACAGTCGCCCTCCTCCAGGACCTGCCATGGGGACAGAGAGATGCCTGTGAGCACATGGGTCTCCTGAAGCATGTCTATTCATCTTAAACATTTTCCAACCTCACCAACCTATGCTCAGTCCTTTGCTGTCTCATTGAGGCCTGATAAAAACAACTCATGTGGTTACCGTTGGCCCATTTCTAGACAAGGAAACAAAGGCACAGCACCATTGCACGATCTGTTCAAGATCACACAGCACTACAGGTGGCAGAGCAGGGATTTGAACCCAGGGCTCCTCACACCCAGCCCAGCCCTCTCTCGAGGACCCTACGTACCCCCTTTCCTACCATCCACTCAAAGCCTTGTGCAGGGAACATGTCCCAGAGCCCGAGTAGCCTGAGTGGTCCACATGCACTATTTAGTGAGAGTTTAACATCTCTTCTCTGAGTCAGTATCGACGTGTGCCTGGCCTCACAAAAGAGCTCAAGAAGGCATGTGCCAGTGCTAAGAAATGCAGTCTGAGTAAAGAAACCCAAGATAAACTTAAAGAGAAGAGGTGAGACAGCCCAAGCATTTCCTCAGGACTCAGAAACACAGTCTGGGGGAGTTTTAAGGTGAAAGCAAAACTATCTCAGCCAGAAAGCTGACCTGTTAGCCTTAGGTACTGTAAGAATCCATAGGGCAAGATTATGTTCCTTGTTTTCTGTCCCAGCCAGAGAACTTCAAAACAAGCATTTGCTGTGTGAGGCCACAGGAATGAACAGCAGCAGCCCCTTCCTGCAGGCCACCAGGGATTCTGCCACACCTGCAGGGCCACTTTCCTCACCGGCCTCCTCCTGCCCCCTCCTTATGGGTTCCAGTGCATCTTTGCTCTTCCTGAACATTCCAAGCCTGTCCTATTGCCTGAAACACTTTCTCCAATCCTTCCATGGCAGGTCTCTTGCTTAGGGCTCTGCTCAGACGGCATTCCCCTGGAGTGGCTGAGCCCTTGTCAGCCCATCATCTCTCCTCACATCACTTACCTCTTCTGCAGGGGCTCACTGGCCCATGTGCAGTCTGCCTCTCCTGTGGATGCAGCAGCCTCCTGCCTTTGTCCGCTCTTAGCTGTGTCCCTATCTCTCCGTAAAGAATTACTTAAGGACTACAGCTCACTGACCTATGCTGGGAATCATATAGCTCTACAAAGAAGGCATTTTACCCCATTTACAGAAGCAGAGAGTGTAGCTCACAAACGCCTGGCTACCATAAAGAAATTCAGATACCCAAATGTACCTGTACCACCTGTCTCCCTCCCACCAGCCTCCTCTCTGAGGACTATGAGCTTGTGAACAGGGACTACCATGTGGGGGCACATCTCCATCTGTGGCACTTATCTGAGGGCTTGGCACCATCATGCCATGCCAGAATCCACACTCACAGGATGCGACACCCTCCACTCCATAACCATGTCAGCTCAGGGCACTTCCTGGACAGTCAGGCCTTGTTCTTCAGGCCGCTGGCTTCTGACCAGAGGTTGGGTCCTACCTGGCCTCACTCCTGAACCCACAGCTCAGGCCCCTGGCCAGCTATGCTTCCATGTCAGGATACAAAAACAGAGGTGGCTCCACCATCTCTGAGCAAGACTCGTGGGACTTCATTGTAGTCTCTGACCTTATGTGGCCTGACACCTTCCCTCAAGACTCCTAGTTTCTTCTTTGTTCATTCTCACTGACTTCAGATTCAGAAATCTGACTCAGATTACCTGGCCTGGCAGTGAACAATGTTACTGGTCCTATACCACTGGCTCACAAACCATGGGATCAGCCATGTCAATAAAGAAGCACGGGAAAACTCCCAGAGCAACTGCCCTGTGGTTGTAAAAGGCAGCCTTACTATCTTAGGACTGAGGAAACCAATGAAATCACAACTTAACTGCCTAAAATCTGCTCTCCAACTGCAGGGACTCAGTATTTGTACGAGAGACAAAATTCGAGAATAGAGGATGGGGAAAGCACAGGTTAATGAGTACTTGACTTGGAAGGTAATCCTAGGGAAGGTCCATAATCCTTCAGTGACACTGTTCTCACTGCACCATGATGGGGAGAAGGGAGAGGGGATTCTCTTATTGAAATGTAGTGCATCCCATACTGAGGAGACATAGTGAAGAACTGCCATGGAATCCTGATAAAGCCCCTATGAGGAGGGTACCCATTTCACAGATGAAGAGCTGGAGGCTCAGAGAAAGTAACTCACCCAGTGACACACAACGAGAAAGGAGCAAATCAGATCAGCTCCAAGGTCTGTGTGATTCCAAAATCTAAGTCACACGGCCTCCAACTTACACGTGTGTACACTCCCCAACCAACTGTAGGACAGCTCACTGTGGTGACACAGGCTGAGGGGTCAGGTCTGTGAAAAATGCTGAAGGCTAGAGAATGATAGCAGTTACTGCTATGGTTCAAGATTTAATTGTCCCATTTTACCTGATAATGAGACCAGGACCTGCTCAGTTTGACAGGAGTGGAAGATTTCAGAAGTGAAGTGGGCCCATAATTGGACAAGCCAAGCTGGAATTCCTCAAGACTCACTCTGCCATCTTGGTCTTGATCCAGTTTGTTAAACAGGTCTTCTAGTTCCTAAACAAAAGCCACCACACCTCTGCTCAGAAGTTCTATCCGCAAGCAGCTACATGCCAGCCAGAATCACCCAGGCCCACCCATCCACCCTCGCACCCTTCATCCCTCCCTCCCTCACCAAGTAGGGCAGTTTGCTTGTCGTCATCCAAATTCAAACTGCTCAGTCACACCTGGCCTCCCCTGGTTCTGGCTTGTTAAATCAACATGCCTGGTCAGTTTCCATTCTGCTGTGAACTGGTGCTACCTGAACTTCCTAAATTCCACAAATACCCATTCAGTATCTACTGTGGAATGAACTTGTTGGATGATGGGAAGACCATATATATACGGAGCATGGCTTGAGCCCCCAGAGGATCAAGGTCTACCATGGGCAGCAGGGCTAAGGGAGTCTTTAGCAAGGCGGGGGTGGGGACCTGCCCTATCACTAATGCCTGTTCCTCCTCCTCTTGGTCCCTGCAGGAAGAAAGCAGGGATGAATACGGCTCCTGGGAAAGTAGCCAGGCTCCGAGGGCACTGTGTTCGGGAGAGGGGTAGAACAGGGCCAAACAGGGAGGGGGAAAGGGTGGCCTACACAGAGGAAGACTCCTGAGTAAAGATGTTTAGAAGTCAGCGAGGCTCGGGCCACACTTTATCAGAGGTGGACCCTCGAGGGTGCAGACTTCAGCAGAGCACTGTGAGTCATCAAAGGATGTTAGACCAGAAAGTGACACAACTGAATCAGTGCCTGAAAGGTAAAAGAATTTCTATATCCAATATCAACAATGACCAACACAAAGAACCAGTCACTGAGGGTGATCTATCTTGGTCTCTTACCTCTTTCTTGAGTCCCTGTAGCCCAATGCTCTGGCAGACCACAGCCAGCTCCTGCTCGCTAAGGTGACCGCTTCTGCCAACGCCGAGCTCTTCCCAGATGCCCCGAACTTGGCTCTCAGTGGTGTCAAAGAAGGGGCTACAGGACTTCTGGGGGCTCCCAAAAACCTCGGAATCCCAGGTTGGCAGCTGGCCTGAAGCAGAGAAAGTGACAGGTAAGCCTGGTGCTCCAAGTATAGGGGCAACATATCTGCCAGTAATTTACTCTGAAATCAAATGGACAGATAGATGGACGCAGGTGAGTAGCAAAGCGCCAAAAGTGGAATCTAGGTGGTGGGTACATGTGTATTCACAGTACAATTTTTCCAACTTCATTCTGCATTTGCAAATTTGCAAAATAAAACTTTTATTAGGGGTGAGACAGAGAATCTCTGCTCTATGTGGGGAAAGCTTTTTCTGAAGGGAACCTACTAAAGTCACACCATTGAAAGCATATAAAAGAGGACTACATTTTTTGTATCTACAATTAAGAAAAAAGTTTTTGAAAAATTAATTTTCAGAAACTTTTCAAACCTACCAAAAGTAAAAAGCACAGTCCTACAAACCCCCGTGCACGTGTCACTCAGGCTCTGTGATTATTAAGAATTTGCCACATTGGCTTCAACTATTTCCTTTTTGCTATTGCTGAAGTGTTTGAAAGTAAATTCCAGATCTCGTATTTTACCCCTACATACTCTGCATGCATTTCTGAAAAATATGGACGTTTTCTTACATAACCACAATGCTACTACCACACCTAACGAAATCAACAAATTCCCAACTGCCTCAAAAGTCTTCTTACAGTTAACTTGTTTAAATCAGTACCCAAAGAGAATCCCCGTAGTGTACTTGGTTATTATTTTTCTTAAGTCTTTCAATCACGAGCACTTCTCCTGCCCCCAAACCCTAAACCTGCCTTATTTAAGAACTGGATCAGTAATTGTTCTGTAGAATGTCCCCCATCTGGATCTGCCTGTTTATTTCCTTGTGACATCATATAACTTGTTCCTCTATCCCTAATAGCTCCTGCAAACGTGAAGTTAATATCAAAAGGTAGTAATTTGGATGCAAGCTCAATTTTTTTTTCTGGACAAAAACACTATACAGATAGCACTGTATACTCTACACTACCTCACATCAGGAGGTGCAGTACCCTTTAAATACAAAACCTCATCAGTGGGTTTGGGTGACAGATGGCCAGTTTTCATCACTTTCCTACTTTAGCCAGTTGGCTTGCTGATGTTTCTGAGGCTTTACCAGAGGAGTAACTTGTGGAAGAGGTCATATGTAGAGGACGTCTATGAGGAGCTATCCATGGATGAGCCATGCTTCAAACCAGATGCTCACCTCCACAACCAGCCCAACACAAAAAGAGGGCTGCTTCCACCTAATTCAGACTTGAGTGACTTGAGTTCCATCAGTGGTCTGGACCTTTCAAGTAGATGAGCCACCTTGGTGTTGATAACTTTGATAATCCAACTAATAATCAGAAAACCAGTTTCCCCAAGGAAAGCCAGGCTCATAAATGTTGCTGTAGGTTGGGCTGAGGAAAATGCGAGGAAAGGGGCAGGCAGGAAAAGGCCACCTCTGAGATCCCTTCCAACTTAAAATGTCTAAAATTTCTAAAAAATTTAAAAGCAATTCTGATACTGAGGTTTATTTCTCAGGGCTGGCATAGGAGGTAAATAAATTCTTTGAGGTTTGACATGAGTGTTTGTGTACTACTGTTGGTTCTAACACAGATGGAAAGGTTGGGAAGAAACCACCCTGTTCTCCAGGCAGAGAGCAAGCACTGAATCGCTCTGTGAATAACCTGCCCTGGGAGCCCTTCCTTGAACTGAGTCCAAGGAAATTAAGACGTGATGGCTTGGCTGCTCTTCCTAACATGAAGGGGTCTATCTGCTTTGTCTAGCAGCACCAGTGGATGCTCAAGTCAGTTCTCTTGACATTCACGGAGGTAAACGCTGAATGAACAGTCCCAAGTGCTAATTTCTTACTGCAGCAGAAATTCAAGGTCAACTGTGGTCTCTCTGTTTCCAAACCAAGTTTCTGCACTTTCTGCCCTTTGAGAGATCACATGCTAACGCACTGTGATTTGCTTAAGTACACCTGCTGCTGCCTTCTTGTTGCTACCGTAAGCCTCCTTAGGACCAAGATCATGTCTTGCACTTTATTTTGGGTACAGACAGGGTCCCTGGTGGATGCTGAGACTGCTTACTCACAGCAGGGGACAGGCAGTGCACAGGTCCGTGCATCAGGAAGGGGGCACAGGGCCTGCCCTGGGAGCGTAGTGCCTAAGATCCTAGGGCCACACCTGCCAGCTGTGTCATGCTGGTCCTTGCAGACTGTGAAATGTGGCAGAACCACACTGCTCCCTTAGCCAGCAGCCTCTGCCCGAGGGTCTGACCACAGGGAATCCCAAGGACCAAGTGATACGCTCATATCTGGGACCATCCTGAAGAAGGGGCTCACTAGGGACAACACCCATACTGCATTCTTCCTGGGAAATTACAGTTGGCTGGCTATCTGATGACCCAGCTCCTGGAGCTTTCAAAGAACTGGTGAAAGGTAACACCAACATAAGACCATGGCTTTACCTTGTGTTTCAAACAAATCATTCTGAGGTTCTTGAGCACTTTCAGCTTCTTCATCTGACTTGAGACTCTACAGAAAAACGAAAAGAGAAGAACATGAATGCCCCAGAAGATGTGGCAGTGAGGAGAGCACCAGAAAAAGTAGATGGTATGTCTTAGGGCAGGGAAGAGGACTGAAGAAGAGGACCAGCCTGGTGAGACGCAAATCCTCCAAATGAAACTCCACCTCTGCAGCGCGGGGTTTGTACCCAGGCAAGAGCTCACAATGAAAACGTGATCAAGCACTCCTAGTCTAACAGGAATAAAAATGCTCCCTAAATCAGCACCTCTTCAAGAAGAGTGGCCCTGGAGCTTTGACATTCCATCATAGGAAAGAATCTTGAGGCTTGAAGGTCCTTACATCTTTACACCCCATCTCTTACCACCCATATCAGTTCTGCAAACAGTCAAAAGGAGAGCAGGTCTCTGTTCCTCCAGGAGCTCCTGGGACAGTGCAGTGCACAGCAAGCACTTAATATCTTGAAGAAGGGAGGCCATCAAGATACACCTGACTCAAGTAAAACTCTCATGTTTTTATGACCAAGGAGCTAACCACAAAGTCGAAGTCTGCTTCTGACAGGTATTATGTGTCCCATGACCAATTCTGGAATAAATACCAGTTAATCAACACTCATTACTCCTCAGAGCCAGCACTGAGCTGAAGGTAGGAATGTGTGAGCAGTTGGTGTGTCCCATTCTTCTAATGTATTCAACCCAACTGCCAACCCCTATTCTAGTTCTGGGGATCAAAGATGGTTTTAAGAAGCAGAACAGTAGCACAAAGATGGACCAACCCAGTCCTCCATTCCCGAGGGCCAAGTTAAAAGAGGATAAAAAAGCAAATGTCCTGGATTTGTTGGTGTTGCCCGGGTCTAGTACATTCCTAAGATAAGTGACTTTAGGATCTAAATACATATGTTTGTTTTCTTCTTCACCTCAACAAATGCTGAACATTCGAAAAATTAATTTGGGGGCCTGGGGCTGTCTTATTAAAGATAAGTCTCCATATTGCCCCATCTGACAGAGGTGTCGTTACAGAGAGCAGAAACCAAGAAACTCCTGGAATCCTTGAAAATAAGTCTCACAAGCCCACAATTAATTTGCAGGCTGTGGATCTGCCCCATGGAAATATTTCTTGACATGAAGGCCAGGAGGCTCCAGCAGCCCATCTCCTGGGTCAGGCTCTGAACCACAGTGAACAGCTCAGGAAGAATGGGGGCTAGAGTCAACTTCCAGGGTCCCAGAGGATCTGGCATGTGCTCACCAAGTTGTAAATGTGTGGCTCAGGATATTTTAAGTGTTCGAGGCAGGTGAGATGGTGAGCTTGGGACATCCAAATTCTTAACCTTGAGGTTGCTTCAGAAAAGCATCCTTCTCTTTCTATCCTTGACTGATTACCACTGCACCTTTGTGCAGTACTGGGGAAAGGTGGTGGCGGTGAGCAGGGGAGGGAGAGAAACAAGTGATTTGTGTACAAACTCTCTACCAACCCAGTGTCTGAAGGAGTATGAGCTGTGGCCAGAATTTCCCTGCAGACAAGTCAACCTGGAGATATTTAAGAATGAAATGTCATTCTCCAAGGTGTGCCCTCCCTTCTGATGATAAAATGCCCAGGAATGTCTGTCTCCTTCTTCACATCTTCCTGTAGTGAGCAGTGATGACTAAGTGAAATATTATTTTTCCAATGTTGAGTAGCCTGAGGTAGGGAAGAGGGGACCCAACCCACCTCCACACTTTCCAGAGATGCAGAGCGTCGGACCTGGCTTCTCACGGTGGCCCTGGCTTGCTGTTCTGGTAAACATTTGGCTCCAGTTGCAGAGTCACATGGCTCGGGCTGGCTCCTACGGCCATACCACTTAGAGCCGCTCACATACTTTGGAGGGACAGCTGGAAAGAAAATGAGAGGTTTAAGGGGGTGGGCCTCTAAAGTGATCTCTGGGTCCACATATGCCACCCACTGAGATGCTCTTTAATAAGGTGCAGATTTGGATGCAAAGCATGTCTCTCACTGACGGACGAACTTTTGTGCATACAGAAAACGTCTGGAAGAACAAAGAGAACAGAACAGCAGTTATTCTATTCCCTGGGGTAGGGACTAAGAAAGACAGGCAGGGAGACAAGGATTTTCCACTCTAAATTCTACATGCTGTTTAAATTTTTGAGTATATTTTGCTTTTATTTATGTAATAAAAGACTAACACAAAACCTAGCTTCTTAATTATGAAAAAAAAAAAAGAGAAAACTTCCAATAATTAAGCAACATACGGCTCTAGAGACAGGAAAGTCACTTTCCACCCTGCTCACTATAGGATCCCAAGCCCAAGGGACTGGAATATGCATGTGGGTGGGCAAAGACTTCAGATACAGCTTCAGAGGCTCAGGCTTTGTGCGGGTCTAAAGTCTAGGCACAGGCAGGTATGGACTTTAGTTCTGGGATTCATGAGAATCTCTTAAACCTTAATAATCTCTTGTACTTTTTCCCATCTTACCTGTCCATGTCTGCACAGTGACGCTGGAATTCTCAGGTAGAGAATACACTGACTCTGTGCAGAATCCTGGGCAGGCAGGAAAGAGACAGGGGAGGGTGGCACGGGCAGTAGCCAGGACAGGACATGGGTTCAGAGGGAAGCAACCAGAATGGGCCAAATGGAGAGAAAACGATAGGCCCTAGTGAGGCAAGGCCAGGCCAGGCAAATAAGGAGTATTTCACTGCAAATGTGTCTTGGGCCTCATCCCAACAGGACTCACGCTCCTTAAGGCCAAGTACCAATTTCCTTCCTTTATCCCCCAAATGGCTGGTCCATAGCCCCTGACCTTGGGACCATCAGAGGAGGAGGCTAGGTCCATCCTGGCCAACCAGAAGGTGATGCCAATGACAGAAAGAAACTGGGAATGTGGGAAGAGTTTCTGGGAGGAGGATGCTCAGTTCTACAAGAGACATGCAGAATGTGAACTGACAGCGTGACATTTAGGGTAGTTGACAATATGCAGGTTGACTATAATTTCTCATGCCACTTGGACACTTTGAGGTAATACAGGCACTATTACTAATCACCTCGGGACAACAGGTGTTGACAAGGTCTAGCCCAACAAAGTCTCACCATGTGAGAGAACTCATGTGACATGCTGAAGAAGAGGGCAAAGTGTCCAAGTCAGCAGAGGGAAAACAAGAGAATCTGGGGGCAAACTTGCCAGCGTTCTGAAGGGGCAAACTACAAACATGGAGAAAGTCAAAAGAAAGTTGCTGAAAAGGTGAATGAGGGACAAATGAATAAAGGCTCTTGCATCTGATTCTCGTTTCCATTTATAGGGAGGCTGCTGGCTGACTACTGTGGGTGAGGAAGAATTCTCCTCTTTCCACCCTGAGGTAGTGTCAGAAGAAAGATTTTTGTGTCAGATGAGAAGGGGGAAGCTGTGGTATATGTGGGAAAACCAGGCGCAGAAAACTTGGAGGGAAGCAATGGCATGCCCCACTAAGCTCAGACCTCATCAGACCCCAGTAGAAACAAAGCCCTGGGGGCCATGCCCGCATCCATGGCCACTTCCCAGGCTCAGTCTGCTCATCAGCACACCTGGACATCGTGAAGGCAGCACGTGTTTTTGCTTCCCGGGTTTGATTTTCCCTAGTCCAGGTCTGGAGTCCCGCCCTATCCTTGATGCTGGACCCACTTCTTCAGCATTACCAGTCAGTCAGCATTCTCCTTAGAATAATAAGCTGCCCAGAAAAATACATGCCTTTTTCATAATATTCCCCAATGTTCTCAAAAACAAAAAAAAAACAACAACAACAACAAAAAACAAAAAACAGTCCAGAAACCTATTGCTTCCCTCCCTCCAACAAGGAGAAATGCTATTCCAGAAAAGAGTGTCCACGTGGAAAGTCAGGACAGAATCAAGGGCAGAGGAATGACAGTAAAATGAATAGGAAACTTTCTACTACCCACAGAATCACAAGAGTCATACTATCTCAGGGTGTGAAGGATACTGTTACCCAGGCCAATCATATTTCAGTGTGGGCACAGACCAATCCCCCATCCCACACCCCAGAGAGTCTGCAGAGCACAAGACACAGCCCCTCAGTCAGCACAGAAGATAGGAAAGCACAACTGCTGACCCAAACCTTAGACTCCTGGTTTTGTCGTCTTAGTGTGAATTTTTATTTATAGGAAAAGAGTAAAAAAGTCAAAAAATTAAAATACATTTAGTTACATGTTCGATAATAGCCTTTAATGAAAACAGTAGAATGATAGGGAAGCAGGGATATACTTCAAAATTCTGGGAATTTGGTCTCACAATGACACTCTCCTTCCTTGGAGTATCAAAAGTACATTTTTCTGATCATAGTGGGAGATGATGGGAAGGACTGGCAGATTAGAAAGCAGGGAAAGAGTGACTATGAATGAAGCAGAGGGGACAAATGAGGCACTGAGGAGGTAAAGCCCTAAACCACATTTGACAGAAGGGGCCCGAGACAGGGAGGGTGAGCCAGGAGTGGGAAGCTGAAATGGACACAATTCTGGAGGGCACCAGGTTTGCCCTGACTCTCAAGGAACCCCTGTGGCTGCAGGACCACCAATGCCTAGTCAGGCTTTCAAGTACTGGGCACTCTGCCTCTGTGGACAGGCACTTGGAGGTAGACAATGGGATGAGCCCTGTCTGCTGGCACGAGAGGTGGTGTCTCAGGCAGGGCATATAACCATTTAATTGAAGAAAGCTTTGCAATCCAAAAGAAAAGAAATAAAATTGTTATCAGTGAGAAAAAGCACAAGTTTTAAAATAGCTTCTTGCCTCTCTAGAGGACCTGAAAACATGTCCCACAGATCCACACATTTTAGACTAAGAAGCACTACACATTCTCTAGTATGAAGAGTGGACATATAGTGTCAGTGACATTGGGCATTCACCTTGTAAGCACATTCATTTTCATGATCACATGATCACATTCCAAAATTCTGTGAGTTAAAAAAGGCAAGTGGGCCTTCTTCACATCTGAAAGTGTGAGATGAAGCACGCAATGAAACTCCAAGGGTATCCCCGCACTAACTTCAAGGCTCTTTACACTGTACTCAGGTGTCTTTGCAACCAGCAGGAAGCGGTGGGAAGGGGGGGCCAACCATCAACATCCAGTGGAAGGAGCAGATTCTGGCAATGGTGCATATAAAAGGGCCCAAGGCTTAAGGTTGGAAAACTGACACTTAAATCATGGCCACCATTTACTGCCTGTGGGATCCTGGACAAATCCCTTCATACTTCAGGCCTCAGTTTTCTTATATGAATAATGCATATGATAATGCACAGAATTTCTATGAGGATTAAATGGAACCTATATAATGTACATAAAGCTCAAAGCCTGACTCACAAAGACACTCAATGTTCTTGACCTACATTCATTCCCTGCCCTAAGCTCTTCCACACTATCACCCTGGTATCCACCAGAGGGAAAAGGTTCCCTCTTCAATTTGCTAATCAACATCACTATCTCCATCCTCAAACACATTGCCCCATTTGAAAGAAATGGGACCCACTAGCATTTCACTTACCCCCAGATATACATCCAGGCGAGCCAAGCCGAGTCCTGGCAAGTCAGGTGACTGTTACTCACAGCATGAGACCCGATGGAGGAGGTACAACTAGTGAGCATGTCTGTCATCATCTTCTAACTCTCATTCCACAATCTACATGCCCCTGAGTGGGCCTCCCTCCAAAACTCTCCCTCTACCTCCTGACAATTACCAAAACCAGGTGGCTTTTCCCCTCAGGATGCCACCTTCCACTTAGAAATGTTATCTTTATCTGACAAGCCCCATTTCGGTAACAGGAGTCTAGTAAGTCCTATTAGCACATCATAACATTATTATCTGAGACTGCGGTCTGCCTTCGGCTGGTGGTATTCTACCTGCTCTGCCAGCCTCAGAGGTCTAGAAACATCTTATATCTGCACTGTACTTTAAATTCTTGGTATCTTCAACTCCTCCACATCCATTTTATTATGTCAACACTCTATGCTGTAAAGATAGCACAAAGTATTACTTGACACGATACTGTGATTTATAATAAATATATATTTGGTCTTTGTTCCATCTCTGGCACAAAGATTCTAAAATCTTTGGAATTTCCTAATAAGAGTAACCACCCTTGAGTTTATATTAATGAGGTGACTTCTGAAAAGCATCCAAGGATGGAGGCTGGTTGCCAAGGGAACAAACCATGTGATGAGAAGGTTAGAACTTTTGGCTCCACCTCCACTGACCCTCTGGCCAATGATTTCATCAGTCAGGTCTATGTAATGAAGCCTTCATAAAAACCCAAAAGGACGGGGTTTGGAGAGCTTCTGGGTTGGGGAACAAGTGAAGATTGGGGGAAGTAGCACACCTGGAGAGGACAAATGTAGAAATTGGGGAGAGTGGCACATCTGGAGAGGGCACAGAAGTCCCGTGCTCTTTCCCTAAGCCTTGCCCTATGCATCTCCTCCCTCTGGCTATTCCTGAGTTATATGCTTTATAATAAACCAGTGATTTAGTAAGTAAAATGTTACTCTAAATTCTGTGAGCTGCCTTAGCAAATTAATTGAACTCAAGGAGAGGGTCATGGGATACTCTGACTCAAAGCTATTGTTCAGAAGCATAGGTGACAACCTGGACTTGCTATCAGCATCTGAAGTTGAGGACTAATGGGACTGAATCCTTAACCTGTGGTATCTTACATTATCTCCACATACAATATGTCAGAATTGACTTAAACTGCAGGGCACCCAGCTGGTGTCAGAGAACTGCCAAGTGTGGGAAAAACTACCACACATCTGATGACCAGAGTGCAGTAGTACTAAGAGTATTTGTCCAGTTCAAAGAAAAACAACAGGGTTTTTACCTTACAACACTATTTTACAAATAAGCAAACAAAAGAAAAAACAGAAATGTTTGGTCCCAGTTGTCACAGCTCAGCAGTGATACAGTGGAGTTAGAATTTAGTCTCAGACCTACTAATTTCTTCAATCAGAATATTATATTCCAGAAAGTAAGATAATGAAAATAAATTAAAGGCAAGAGGAGGAACTCCTGTTACCTGATTCCAGAGAATTACTGTCTTCATCAAAGGGGCCAAAACCAGCATTTGATGACAACACTGCCACAAAACCTTCCTTAAATTCCTCAAAGTTAACCTGGGTGAATTTAAGAAAAGAGGTAAATGTTACTTTCAACAGAACTCACATGTACCCATCAGTCTTTTTTTTTCTTAGATGGAAACATCTTATTGTTGCCTTTGAGAATATTAATTTCATTTTTTTCAAAAATTTACTTAAGATTTTTAAAAATAGGAGGTCCAAGATGGTGGCAACATAGGGGGATGCTGAACTTATCCCTCCTATGAGCATACTAAAATATATACCTATATATAGAGCAATTACTCCTGAGACACAGTTAAAGGATGACTGAAAGCTTCTGAACAATAAATGAGAGAAAAAGAACAAATAGGGAAGCATGGGAAACTGCAGGAACCCTCCAGGATCTGCAGGGTTTCTCCAGGATTGGAGGTGCCAGTGAGCACCCTTGTTTACATCCCCCTCCAATTCCACTGGACAGGTGGGGTCTCTATCCAGATGCTCTGGCCTACCTGCAAGATTGCTGCAGCATATTCCCAGATGCACTGCCCAGTGCCCATTTTGGCTCCAAACAAAGGGAGAAAGCAGGCTTAACAGAACACTACATGAACCTGGCCTCCCCTCTTGGAGCTCCTACAGCTTAGTGGGCCAGTTCCCCAGATACCGTGGGCACATGCTTGGCTCCCAAAGTGCCTCCCAAAACCAACCGGCATACATAGCCTACACAGAGTTTGCTCCTACATAAGACCACTTTTTCAAGATTGGGAGAGCTATTTTGTCTAATTTATATAAACAAACATAGAAAGGTGAACAAAATGAAAAGACAGAAGATATTGCTCACATGAAGGAAAGAAAAACCCCAGGGGGGAGGGGGAACCTAAGAAGCAGAGATCAGTAATTTGCCTGATAAAGAATGAAAAGAAATGGCCCTAAGGATGCTCACCACACTTGTGAGTGGAATAGAAGAACTTAGGGAGAACTTCAACATAGAGTTAGAAAGTATAACAAAGGACCAAGTAGAATACAATAATACACTAGAAGAAATCAAAATCAGATTAGCTAACAGAGAAGAACGAATCAGTGACCTGTAAGACAGACTAGTGGAAATCACCCGGTCAGAATAGCAAAAAGAAAAAATAATTTTAAAAAATGAAGATAGGTTAAGGAACCTCTGTGACAACATCAAGCACACTAACATTTGCATTGTAGGGATTCCTGAAAGAGAAGAAAGGAACAAAAACTTTATTGGAAAAAAATAATGGCTAAAAACTTTCCTAACCTGAGAAAGGAAACAGAAATCCAGATCTGGGAAATACAGAGTTCTAAACAAGATGAACACAAGAGAGACCTATATTAAGACATACTGTAATTAAAATGCCAAAAGTTAAAGAGACAATCTTGAAGGCAGCAAGAGGAAAACAACTAGTGACATAAGAAGAAACCTTCCCCCTCCATTAGGATATCAGCTGATTTTGCAGCAGCAACTTTACAGGCCAGAAATCAGTGGCAGAACATCTTTAAAGTGCTGAAAGAAATAAAACCTACAACTTAGAATAATTTAACCAGAAAGGTTATCATTCAGAATTGAAGGAAAGATAAAGAGATTACCGGACAACCCAAAACTAAAGAAGTCCATCACCATTAAACCAGCTTTAGAAGAAATGTTAAAAGATCTTCTTTAAACAGAAAAAGTAAGACCATAAGTACAAATAAAAAAACAGGAGAGAGGAAAATATCTCACAGATAAGTCAAATATTTAATAAACAGAGCAAATCAGACATTCAAAAACAGAAAGTGTGGAGGTGGGTAAAAATGTAGTCCTTTCAGAATATAGTCAAACTTAAATGCCTATCACCTTAAAATAGACTGGTATAGATATAGAATGATATACATAAAGCTATGGTAACCAAAACCCAGAAAACTACAAAAGATAAACACAAAGAATAAAGAGAAAGGAACCCAAACAAAACACTAAAGAAAACCAGCAAACCACAAGGGAAGAGATCAAGACAAGAAGAAAAGAACAGAGGAGAACTACAAAAGCAATCAAAAAACAAAAAGCAAACAAAAAAAAAAATAAAATGACAAGAATAAACTTAATTATTTTATTGTAAATGGATTAAATGCACCAATGAAAAGACATAGGGTGGCTGAAAAGATTTTAAAAAAATGGTCTGTTGATATGTTTCTCAAGAGACTCACTTCAAATTGAAAGACACATACAGACTGAAAGTGCAGGGATGGAAAAAGATATTCCATTAGTGATACTCATCATATCAGACAAACTAGACTTGGAAAAAAAATGTAAAAAAAGACAAAGAAGGACATTAGATAACGAGAAAGGGATTGATACAAGAAAAAGATAGGACAATCATAAATATCTACACATTCAACATAGGATCACCTAAATATATAAAGCAAGTAATAATGGACATAAAGGGAGAAATTCACGATAATTCAATAATAGTACGGAATTTTAATAACCTATTCATATCAATAGATAGATCATCCAGACTGAAATTAATAAGGAAATAAGTGGCCTTAAATGTCACATTATGCCAGATTGACTTAGACATTTACAGAACATTTCATCCAAAACCTGCAAAACACATTTTTTTTCATGTGCACATGGAACATTATCCAGGATACAGCACATAATAGCCCACAAAACAATCCTCAATAAGTTTAATAAGATGTAAATCATATCAAATATCTTTTCTGGCCACAATGGCATGAAACTAGAAATCGACTACAAAAAGAAAACTGAAAAAATACAAAAACATAGAGACTAAACAACATGCTACTAAACAACCAATGGATCATGAAGGAAATCAAACAGGAAATCAAAAACTACCTTGAGACAAATGAAAGTAAAAACACAACTTTTCAAAATTTATGAGATACAGTAAAAGCAGTTCTAAGAGGGATGTTCATAGCTATATATATATATATGTCTACCTCAAGAAACAAGAAAATCTCAAATAAACAATCTAACTTTACACCTAAAGGAACTAGAAGAAAAAGAACAAACAAAATCCAAAGTAAACAGAAGAGAAGAAATAATAAAGATCAGAGTGAAATAAATGAAATAGAAATTTAAGAAAAACAACAGAAAAGATCAATAAAAGAGCCGGTTCTCTGACAAGATGCAAAACTTACCAAGATGAAAAGAAAGCCCAAATAAATGAAATCATAAATGAAACAGAAGTTACAACCAATACCATAAAAATATAAAGAATCATTAAAGACTACTACAAATAATTATATTCCAACAAATTTGACAATCTAAAAAAAATGGATAAATTTCTAGAAGCATATAACCTTCCAATATTGAACCAGGAAGAAACAGAAATCTAAAGATTGATTACTAGCAATGAAACTGAAGCAGCACTAAAAATAAAAAACCTCCCGAAAAATACAAGTCCAGCACCAGAAGGCTTCACAGGTGAATTCTATCAAACATTTAAAGAATTAATACCTATCCTTCTTAAACTATTTGAAAAATTTTTTTTTCAAAAAATTTGAAAACAATTGCAAATCAAAACCACTTCCAAACTCAGAATACGAAGCCAGCATTACCCTGATTCCAAAACCAGATGACATTACAAAAAAATAATAATAATTACAGGCCAATATTTTTGATGAATATGGATGCAAAAATTCTCAACAACATATTAACAAACTAAATTCAACAACACATTGAAAGGATTATAAATCATAACCAAGGAGAATTTATTCCAGGGATGCAAGGATAGTTCAACACCTGTAAATCAATCAACATGATACATCACATTAACAAAATGAAAGATAAAAATCATATGATCATTTCAATAGATATAGAAAAAGCATTTGCCAAAATTCAACATCATTTTATGATAAAAACTCTCAACAAAGTAGTTAAAAAGAACATACTTCAACATAATAAAAGCCATATATAACAAATCCAAATATCGTACTCAATGGTAAAAAGTTGAAAGCTTTTCCTCTAGACCAAGAACAAGACGAGGATGTCCACTCTTGCCACTTCTATTCAAAATAGTATTGGAAGCCCCAGCCACAACAATCAGACAAGAAAAAGATATAAAGGCATTCAAAATAGAAAGGAAGAAAGAAACTCGCATTATTTGCAGATGACATACTATACATAGACAACCCTAAAGACTCCACCCAAAAAAATATTAAAACTAATAAATGAATTCGGTAAAGTTCCAGGATACAAAATTAATATACAGAAATCTGAGGAATTTCTATGCTCCAATAATGAATGAATAAAAGGAGAAATTAAGAAAACAAACCCATTTACAATTGCATCAAAAAGCATAAAATACCTAGGAATAAATTTGATCAAAGAGGTGAAAGACCTGAACTCTGAAAACTTTAGGGCACTGAAGAAAAAACTGAAGAGGATACAAATAAATGGAAGGATATACCATGCTCATGGATTTGAAGGATTAATATTGTTAATATGACCTAAAACAATATACAGATTCAATGCGATTCCTATTAAAATATCCATGGAATTCTTCTCGGAATTAGAATTAATCTTAAAATTTACATGGAATCACAAAAGACCCTGAATAGCCAAAGAAACCTTGAGAAAGAACAAAATAGGATATATGCGCCCCAATTTCAAACCACACTACAAAGGTACAATAATAAAAAAATGGTATGATACCGGCATAAAAACATATATAGGCCAGAAATAAACCCTTGTTTATACAGTCAGTAATTTACAACGAAGGAGGCAGGAATACACAATGGGGTAAAGATAGTCTCTTCAATAAGTGGTGCTAGAAAAAGTAAACAGATACTTACAAAAAATGAAACCGGACCACTTTCTTACACCATATACAAAAAAACAAAACAAAACAAAAAACAAACAAAAACCCTCAAAACAGACTAAAGATTTAAATGTAAAACGTAAAACCATGAAACTTATAAAATAAAACAGTAAACTCTCTGACACTGCTCTTAGTACTATTTTTGGATATGTCTCTTTGGGCAAGGGCAACAAAAGAGAAAATAAACAAATGGGACTACAACAAACTAAGAAGTTTTTGCACAGCAAATAAAAACCATCAACAAAACAAAAAGGAACCTACTGCTTGGAAAGATATTTGAAAATGATCTAAAATATATAATTCACACATCAAAAAAGCGCACCATCTGATTAAAATATGGGCTGAGGACCTGAATAAACATTTCTCCAAAGAGGACGATAGACACATAAAAATATTTTCAACGTCAGTAATCATTAGGTAAGTGCAAATCCAAACCACAATGAGATATCACCTCAGCGGTCAGAATGGCTATTATCAATAAATCAACAAATAGCAAGTGTTGGCAAGGATGTGGAGAAAAGAGAGGTCTTTCTGCACTGTTGGTGGGAGTGTAAATGGTGTAGCTATTATATAAAACAATATGGAGTTTCCTCAAAAATTTAACATATGACCCAACAATTCCACTTCCAAGTATTTATCCAAAGAAAATGAAAACATTAATTTGAAAAGATATATACAACTCTATGTTCATTACTTAACAATAGCCAAGATATGGAGACAACCTATATCCATCAACAGATGAATGGATAAAGAAGAAGCAGTTATATACGTAAACATCACACACAATGGAATATTATTCAGCAATAAAAGATTTTGCCATTTACAACAACATGGATGGATCAAAAAGGGCAGTAAGTCAGAGAAAGACAAATAATCATATCATTTCACTTATATGTGGAATCTAAAACTACAAAAAAATAGAATAAACAAGTCAAAACAGAAACAGACATATAGATATAGAGAACAAGCTGTTTATACCAAAGTGGAGAGGAGTGGGGAGTGGGGGATGGGTGGGGAAAAAAGTTAGATACAGACGATTAGTTCTTTGTGAGCTAGTGGGAGCCAGTTCTACCAGCACACTGCAAAGCTACATTTATACATCTATATATCTGCTCAAAGGTGCCTAGAAATGCAGGATTGCTTAGGTTCCTTTAAGGGCTGAAATTATAGTTCTAATTCAGTACATATACCCACAAAAAAAGACTATTAAATGCTGGTGATTGGGGTGTTTCAACCCTTAACATAAACAACTTGAATTAGGTGTTGAACCAAGGACATATGTATGGTTTTATAATCACACAAACTCCAAAAAAAACCAGTGATCAAATTGCTAGGTTGCTAAATACACACAGTATTTAATTCTCAGGTTTAAATTCTATGTCTAACCTAACCACCCATCAAATTTTTTAAATAGAAGAGTATAATAAGTAAAAGTTAACCATAAACATATATCAAAGAAAACACTATTAACAATTTTATAAAAGAAAGGCAACATAATTAGAAAACAGTGTAGAAAAGAAGGATCTGATGACCATAAAACATTAATATGAAGAAACACATAAAGAAAATATCCATGCTATCACTACCCCATCTAGAAATAATACTGCCAGGTCCTCAGAGGCCCCACAATGGTTCCCTTCCAATTAAATCCCTGCCCCCTACACACACACACTGGCATTTATGGTAATAATGCCCTTGCTTTTATACCTCGATTCTATGCATCCCTAAACAATATGGTTTAGTTTTGCCTCTTATTGAATTTGACCTAAGTGGAATCATATGTATATACTCTTTTGTCTTGCTTCATAGACTCAATATTACTTCTGTAATATTCAAGTTACTATTCATGTCATTCCTTTTCTCTGATGTACATTATTATATTGTATAATTGTACAATTTATTAATCTATTCTGCAGATGGATATTTCCATTGTTTTAAGTGTTTATTTTAAAAAACGGCTTTGAACATTGTTATATATGTGTCCTTAGGAGTTGCTCTAGAGTATATACCTAAGAATGGGATTGCTGGGTCATAGAATAAGTATTTAAATTCTCTTGGTGAATCCAATCTTTTATCACTATAAAATGCTAAGCCACTTTACAAAATAGACAGGGGATGTAAAGTGAAGCATGGGGAACACAGTCAATAATATTGTAATAACTGTATAGTGCCAGGTGGGTACTAGACTAGTCAGGGAGATCAATTCGTAAATTATATAAATGTCTAACCACTATGCGGTACACCTGAAACTAATATAAAATAATACTAAATGTCAACTGTAATTGAAAAATTAAAAGAAAAAAAGGTGAAGGGGAATAAGATGTACAATTTTCCAGTTATAAATCAAGTCACAGGGATGTAATATACAGTAGAGGGAATATAGTCAATAATATTGTGATAGTGTTGTAGGGTGTCAGATGGTTGCCGGTATTACGGTGATCACTTCTTTAGGTATGTAAATGTCAAGTAACTACAATATACACGTGAAACTAATATAATACTGTATGTTAGCTATATTTTAATAAAACTCTTTAAAAATGCTAACCCTCTCTACTTCAGTAATACTTTTACTACAAAGACTATTTATGCTCACATTAAAAAAATCTCAGTTTTCTTTTCGTTACTATTTACATTATATGTGTTTTTACTAAACATTTTAATAATGTCACTTTGATATATCCTTGTTTTATTTATTTATTTTAAGAAGTATGTTTATGTTTTTTAATATTTTTCTATTAAGTTTATTGGGATAACATCAGTTAATACAATTATATAATTTTTAGATGTACATTATCATTTCACGTCTGTATATTTTTTTGTGTTTACCACCGAAGTCCAGTTTTCTTCAGCTGCCATAATTTTGATCCCCCTTACCCACTGCACCATCCACCTACCCCCCTATATTTGACCCCTTTATCCTATCTACCCTGCCCTCCTCCCCAACCCCTACTAACCACTACTGTCTAGTCCTCTGGTAACCACTAGTCTATAGTCCATGTCCATGAGTCTCTTTTCGTTTATCCTACTCGTTTGTTGCTTTAAGGTTTATATCCCACTTATAAGTGATATCATTTGATTTTTAGCTTTTTCAGTCTGGCTTATTTCACTTAGCATGATTATCTCGAGGTCCATCCATGTTGTCAAAAATGGCAGTATTTCATCTCTTCTTATGGCTGAGTTAATGTTCCATTGTATATACATATACCACAGCTTCTTTAGACCATCATCTATCATAGGACACTTTGGTTGCTTCCATGTTCTGCCCACTATGAAAAATGCTGCTATGAACAATGGTGTGAAATATATCTTTTCGGATATGGGTTTTCAAGTCTTTGGAGTAAATACCCAGTAGAGGGATTGCTGGATCATATGGTAGATCATTTCTTAGTATTGTGAAGAACCTCCATAGTGTTTTCCGTAGTGGCTGTACCAACTTGCAGTCCCTCCAGCAGGGAGACTCTGCATCCTCTCCAACATTTGTTCTTACTTGTCCTGTTGATTATAGCTATTCTAACAGGTGTGAAATGGTATCTCAGTATGGTTTTGATTTGCATTTTTCTAATAGCTAGCGATGTTGAGCATCTTTTCATATATTTATTGGCCATTTGTATGTCTTCTAGGGAGAAGTGTCTGTTCAGTCCTCTGCCCATTTTTTGATTGGATCATTTGGTTTTTTTGTTGTTACTGAGTCGTATGAGTTCTTTGTATATTCTGAATATTAGTCCCTTATCAGAGGCATTGCTTGCAAATATATCTTTTCACTCAGATGGTTGTCTCTTTACTTTGCTATTTCTTTTGCTGAGAAGAAGCTTTTTAGTTTGATGTAGTTCCATTCATTTATTTTAGCTTTTACTTCCCTTGCCTTTGAGGTCAAATTCATAGAATCCTCTTTAATTCCAAGGTCCTTGAGTTGAGTTCTATGTTTTCTTCTATGCATTTTGTTGTTTCAGGTCTTATATTCAGGTCCTTTATCTATTTGGAGTTAATTTTGATGTGTGCTGATAGACAATGGTCTAGCTTCATTCTTCTGCAGGTGGCTTTCCAGTTTTCCCAGCACCATTTATTGAAGAGGCTTTCCTTCCTCCATTCTATCTTTTTGTCATTTTTGTCAAAAATTATTTGCCCATACAAATGTAAGTTTACTTCTGGACTCTCGATTCTGTTCCACTGGTCCGTGTGTTTTGCTGCCAATACCATGCCATTTTGATTACTGTTGCTTTATAGTATAACTTGAAGTTGGGCAGAATGATGCCTCCAGCCTTTTCCCCCTCAGGATGGCTTTAGCAATTCGGGCTCTTATGTGACTACATACAAATTTGATGAGTTTTTTGTTCTATTTCTTTAAAAAATGCCGATGAGATTTCGATGGGGATTGCATAAAATCTGTATAATGCTTTAAGTAACAAGGTCATTTTAACTATGTTGATTCTTCCAATCCAAGAACACGGAATACCTTTCCATTTCTTTGTATCTTCGACTTCTTTTAATAGGGTCTTATAGTTTTCATTATATAGGTCTTCACATGTTTCGTTAAATTTATTCCTAGGCATTTTATTCTTTTTGTTGCAGTTGCAAAAGGAATTATTTTTTCCACTTCTTTTTCTGACACTTCATTATTAGAGTATAGGAACGCTATGGAATTTTGAACGTTGATTTCACATCTAGAAACTTTACTGTATTTGCTTATTGTTTCTAGTAGTGTTCTTGTGGAATCTTTAGGGTTTTCTATATAGAGAATCATGTCATCTCCTAATAGTGACAGTTTGACTTGTTTCCTATTTAGATGTCTTTTATATCTTTCTCTTGTCTGATTGCACTCCCCAGGACCTCCAATGTTATGTTAAATAACAGTGGTGATATTGGACAGCCTTGCCTTGTTCCTGATCTTAGAGAAAAGGTTGTTAGTTTTTCACCATTAAGTATAATGTTGGCTGAGGATTTGTCATATATGGCCTTTATTATGTTAAGGAATTTTCCTTCTATACTGATTTAGTTAAGTGTTTTATTCAAAAATGGATGCTTTACCTTGTGAGGGTTTTTTCTGCATCTATTGATCTTATCACATGATTCTTGTTTTTTAATTTGTTTATGTGGTGTATCACATTAATCGCTTTGCATATGTTGAACCATTCCTGTGCCTCTGGAATGAAACTCACTTGATGGTGGGGTATAATCTTTTTACTATGTTGCTGTATTCGGTTCGCTAGTATCTTATTTAAGATTTTTGCATCTCTGTTCCTGAGCTATATTGGTTTGGAGTTTTCTTTTTTTGTGTGTTATCCTTACCAGGTTTTGGTATCAAGGTAATATTGGCCTCATAAAATGAGTTGTGAAATATTGCCTTCTCTGGATTTTTTGGAAGAGTTTGAGGAAAATAGGTATTAAATCTTCTTTGAACGTTTGGCAGAATTCACTGGTGAAGCCATCTGGTCCTGGACTTTTACTTTTTGGTAGGTTTTTGATGATTGTTTCAATTTCCATACTGCTGATCAGTCTATTTAGATTTTCCAGATGTTCTTGATTCAGTCTAGAAAGATTGTATTTTTCTAAAAACTGGTCCATTTTTTCTAAGTTATTAAATTCGGCATTATATATTTTTCCTAGTATTTTTGCACGATCCTTTGTATTTCTGCGATGTCAGTCGTAATTTCCCCTTTCATCCCTGATTTTATTTGATTCTTTACTCTTTTTTCTTTAGTAAGTCTAGCCAGGGGGTTGTCAATTTTCTTAACCTTCTCAAAGAATCAGCTCTTTGTTGTATTTATTTTTTTCTATTGTTTTTTTTTGTTTGTTTTGTTTTCAATTTCATTTATTTCTGCTCTAATTTTGATTATTTCTTTCCATCTGCTAAGTTTAGGTTTCATTTGTTCTTCCTTTTTTAATTTTATAAGATGAAGCATTATGCTGTTTATTTGGGCTCATTCTTGTTTTTGGAGATAGGCCTGTAATGACATGAACTTTCCTCTTATGATCGCTTTTGCCATGTCCCAAAAGTTGTGATATGATGTACTATCATTATCATTCGTTTCTATGTATCTCTTGATCTTTTCTTACTTCGTCTCTGACCCAGTTATTCTTCAGTAGCATGTTGTTTAATCTCCATGTATTTGTGGTTCTACTTTCTTTTTGCAGTTGATCTCTAGTTTCAAAGCATTATGATCAGAGAATATGATTGGTATGATTTCAACCCTCTTATTTTTCTTGAGGCTATCTCTGTGTCCCAGTATGTGGTCAATTCTTGAGAATGTTCCATGTGCACTAGAGAAGAATGCATAAGCAGCTGTTTTGGGATGGAAAGCTTTGTAAATGTCAATTATGTCCAGTTGGACTAATGTGTCATTTAAGGATGTGATTTTCTTATTGATTTTCTGTTTGGATGATCTCTGCATATCTGACAGTGAGTATTTAGGTCCCCTACTACGATAGTGTTTTTTTGGTCTGTTTCTCCCTTTAGTTCTGTTATTGCTTTACATATTTTGGGGCTCCTTGACTGGGAGCATAGGTATTAATAAGTGTTATGTCTTCTTGGTGCATGATTCCTTTTATCATTATGAAGTGTCCCTCAGTATCTTCCTTTACCTTTTTTATTTTCAAGTCCATTTAGTCTGATATTAGTACTACTACTCCCGCTTTTCTATAAATGCTGTTTGCTTGAAATAATCATTTTCTACCCTTTCACTTTTAGTCTATGTATTTGGAGCTGAGATGTATCTTCTGGAGGTAGCATATGGTTGGGTTTTGTTTTTTGATCCATTCTGCAACTCTGTGCCTTTTTATTGGTGAGTTCAGTGCATTTACATTTAGGGTGATCATTGAAATATGAGGTCTTCTTATAGCCATTTTATCTTTTGCTTTCTGGTAGCTCGGTGTTTCCATTGCTTCCTTGTCCTTATGTTTCTGTTTATTTTGGTTGGCTTTTGTGTTTTTTGCCTCTGGTTCTTCTTGTTTTATGTTATATACTTCGGCTCTGAATCTTCTCTGTGTGGTTACCATTATGAATATGAAAATGATAGTTTTATATATATATACACATGTATATATATACAGTTGTCCATTTTCTTCCACGCATGCTTTATCTCCATTCCCCTTTATGAATTTAGATCTTTGAATATCCCCCCTTTTCAGTCATTGTTATCTCAATTTGTCCCTATGTATGCTGAATGTTCATTACTATCTTGTTTTAACAATTCTCTTTTTATTTTTACTCTTATAATGCCCTGTTCTTAGTAAGGGTTGCACTTCTCTGCTTCTATTTGCCTGATAGTCACTTTACTCCTAATTATGTATTTTCTTTTGTCATCTTGTTTTAGGTGAACTGACCCCTTTCAGTATTTCCTGTAGTGCAGGCCTTGTAGTGGTGAATTCCCTCAGTTTTTTATGTCTGTAAAAGTCTTAATTTCTCCTTTATATTTAAAGGAGAGCTTAGCTGGATATCTTATTCTAGGCTGGTAGTTCCTTTCACTTAGTAGTTTAAATATTTGATTCCATTCCTTTGTGGCTTGTAAGGTCTGTGCTGAGAAGTCCCATGATAATCTAATGGGTTTTTCTTTTACAAGTTAACATTTTCTTCTCCCTGGCTGCCTTGAGAATTCTTTGTCGTTGATTTTTAATAACTTTAATACAATATGTTTTGGTTGAGGCCTTTTGGGGTTGAGATAATTGGGTGTTCTGTTGACTTCTTGAATTCCAAGCTTCAGCTCATTCCTTAGATTTAGGTAACTCTGGTCCACTATTTGTCTGAAAATGCTTTCTAGTACCTGTTTCTATCCTCGCCTTCAATAATGCCCATTATTCTTATGTTTCCTCTCTTGATGGTATCAGCTAGTTCTTGAATTTCTCTTTTGTTATTTTTCATTGTTTAATATCTCTCTTCTTCTTTCTGATTTACTTCTAGATTTCTGTCTTCGATATCACTGTTCCTTTCCTCCATTTGGTCGACTCTATTTCCCAAGCTTGCTATTTCATTTTTCCACTCTTGCAGTGTGTGTTTTATCTCCAGAAGATCCATTCTCTTCTTTTTGAGGGTTTCAAACTCCTTGCTCTGCTCATCTAGTTGTTTTTTCAATTCCTGAAATTGTTGATATGACTTGTTTCGGAAGTCACTGAGTTTTTTCAGAAGTACCATCCTCAAGTCTCTGTCATTTAAGTCACATATTTCTATGTCTTTAAGCTTATTTTCTGGAGATTTTTCTCATCCTTTCTGAGATGCCTTGTCACCTTGGTTGCTCTTAGTGTTTAATGGACTATATCTCCACCTAGGCATTAATGGAAGTATATTCTGCTATTTTTCCAGAAAGAAGTTTTATCATATAAAGGTCTCTCTTTAGGCTGTTGCAAAGAAGGCACTTTTTTCATTTGGTTTCCAGTAGGTGGCATCTAAGCCTCTTGGATCTCTGCTTTATATAAAGTTTAAATAATGCCTTTTTAAAAAATTTTCTTGTAGATATTTAATCGTGCTTTCTACTCTTAGTTTCAGTTACTGTCAGTGTCAGCGACACTCTCGGCAGTGTTTGCTCAGATTTCCCTGGGGCTCCACAGTGATTGGTCTTGGAGGTTATGGGGGAGGGATCCTCTGGGTTGAAAGTTGGGGGCTGCGGCTCATCTTTGGTTTTGCAACTGGGGCCAGTAAAAATCAACCGTTGTTTCTCTGCGGTCCAGTCCTGCTTTTCTTTCTTCTGCCCTGATGACTGGGCCCTTCCATTCAGCGCGGGGAGCTCACAGCAGTCCCAAGCAGGCTGATCAGGGAAGTCGTCACACCTTCATCCTTCCCACTCCTCCTGCAGGTAGCTCCGGTGGCTGTGAGGGGCAGCTTCTTTATTTCTCCCAGACCACCTCCAGATACCCGGGGATCTGACCTGTGGTAGCTCTTATGCGCAGATTCCACGCTCAGACATGCTGGTGTGCAGTTCAGGTGTTTTTTGTTGAATTTTAGATGTTCGGTTTGTTGTTGTTTCAAAGGAGGAGAACTGGGGATGTCTCTTACTCCACCATGTTTCTGCAAAAGTTCTATATCCTTATGTTTTAAAGTGTCTCTTGTGAACAGTTTACAGTTGGATTTTTCCCCCCAATCTCAAAATCTTCATCTTTTAACTTAAACATTTAATCTACTTACATTTCATGTATTTACTGATATATTTGGATTTAAATCTATTTTTTGCTTTCAATTTTACTTGTTTTTTTCTTCTTTCTTTCCTCTCTTTGGATTTGTTGATTTTTTTAAGACTTCATTTTTCCTTTATTAATTTAGAAGTTATACAGCCTATTTCCATTCTCTTATTGTTTATCCTAAAATTTTCACCATGACTTTTAGCTTACCAAAGCTTACTATCAATCAATACTTTTAACCTCTTCCATGACATTTACCTAACTCCTGACTTTTATTCGTTTGTTATCATGTATTTTAACTATATTTTAAATCTCAACAAAATATTGTTTTACATAGTAAATGTACATTTACAATTATCCAAATATTTACCCTTTTGTTTTTCACTTGCATTTCTGACCTTCTGTCTGGAATAATTTTCCATCTACTTGAAGTACATCCTTTGGAATTTCATTTTGCTTAAGTATGCTAATGCAAAAGTCTTTTAGTTTGGTTGTCTGAGATTTTTTAATTTTATTCTTTTTTCAGTAGAAAAATTATTAAAAGAAAGTGGAAATGACCCAGATGTCCATGAATAGAATAGGTTAAATAAATTGTGATAGAATCAGAAAATAAAATAAGACAATGTAAAAAAACAAGCCACTGATAAGAGACAACATGAATATATCTCACAGATATAATACCGAATAAAAGAAGCCAGAAAATATGTACTGAGCATGTATTGCATATTCCATTTATATAAAGTTCAGAAACAGGCAAAATGAATATGTAATATTAGCATAAGGACAGTGGTAACCTTTGGTGGCAGATGGACTGCAAGAGAACATGAGGAAGGATTCAGGATGCTATTTATCAGGTGTGCTCAGTGTGGTATATTCACTGAGCTGCACACATTTATATGTGCTCTTTTCTCTCTGAATGCTTCAATGAGAGTAACACAGAGAAATCAACAGAAGAAGTTAACTAGGTAGGTCAAAATGTTACCAGTTAAGTGTCAGAAAAGCAGGTTTGACACTGTAGATCCCAGCATGCTTCCCAAATCTGGCACAGAATTTGAATAAACACCTCTATTGTTGACATTGAGCACTAAATGCAGCTGTTGGCTTGTGAAAGCCTCTGCGTGGGATATGCAGGTAGCACAATCTGACACTGGATTATTTACGTACTTGTTTATTTCTTGTCTTCCCCAACTAGCACGTGATCCCACTGCAAGCATACAGTAAACGCTCAATGAATACTTATTAGATGTGTTTACCTTTATATCCTTTCAAAATTGAGCAAAATTCACATTCTTGCAGATACATTCTTCACCGTTATTCTTTAAAGATATTTTTGCTGAGTATGGAACTTAGATTGACAGTTGATTTCTTCCAGTACATTGGAGATACCTTTCCACTAGCTTTTGGCTTCTACTGTCACATTTTAGAAGGGAGCTGTCAATCTAACTATTTTTAGGATATGTTTATTTTTTCTGGCTGCTTTTTACAACTGAAGGGATGCAAGCCCAAATAGCAAAAGCACAATGGCTAATTTATTTACAGTTCATCTTTACCCTATAGGGGTTATGCTTTAGGATCCTCCCTTAAATTTAGGACTCATTTCTCAGATTCTCTGCCTTGGTTGAGCCTGGGTTTTGACATATAATTCCCTGACCCTCTGAAGGTCCCCAAGACACATAGCAATTTCACAGCAGCTTACTTAATACCAGAAAATATTTTCCAGGTAAATGGGGTTTTATGTGCTTAGCTTAACCTTTTTTGGTACAGGACTTATCAAAGATTTTTAGACTGATAATTTCTTGTTTGCTCTTTACTGTTTTCAAGCAAGATCTCTGTTTTTACTATGTTGTTCAGCTTTTTTAGTAGCTCTCACTGGAATGTTGGCTTTAGTTTGCTAACTTGCTACTACTAGAATATCTGAAGCCTCTTCATTCTTTTATAGAACTGCATAAACTTTCATTATATATATCTACCAGAATTTATTTAATCAATCTCATACTGAAAAAGCTGTTTCCAATCTTTTGCTGTTTGAATCAATGCTAGAATGAATAACCTTACATATATTTCATTTCACATGAAGACATTGTATTTCTTTCATTTTTATATCCCTAGCCTCTGAATGTTGCCTAGCACATAAGTGCTCAGAAACACTTGTTGAATATATGCAAGCAGAATGAAATGGCAGTTCTGCTGATCTAATCTCATATATATTTTTTGTCTTTGATAATACTTATTAGCTGCCTTTATCCTATCCATTAGTGGGATCTGATAGCCAAAAGAGATGCCATTTTATCTGATACCATTTTGACTCTGTTTCTATGTTTTTGTGTCCTTTTCCTTCATAGGTCACAAAAGAAGAAGAGACACCCCATGGATAACTTCAGGTCAGACTTCATTCAGACCACTAAGAGAAGCAGAGTGACTTAAATTTATCCAACACCGGACTTGCATTTTGGAAACAGAAAATCATGGGTGTAAGAAAGAATGGAGTTGGGACAGATTGAAAGACAGATGGATGAACACGCACAGAGCTTTGCAAACTGAATTAATCAGAAAAGGTCAGGCTCCTGTCACTGCTTGTTATCTGTCTCTCCTTCTAACATATCTCCCACTAGTGTGTTAGAAGTAATTTCCAGCCTCCTGGAAAGAATTACAACTTAGAACAATTGCTTTTCAGAATGCATGTGACATGGGAAAAGTCAAAAATATCAAACAATCCAAGTTGATTTTCTCTTTGATTTTCCAATACTGATCTTTTTTTATTTCCTGTCACATTTTATATTTCTAAATATTATACCATTTCTGCACATACAAAGCATAAAGTGGAGAAAGGCTTGGGAATTACATAGTTTGTTTTATAAACAGAGCCTGCAATTGGAATCTGGGCCCAAAAGTTATTCTTTTGACTTCAAATTTTCCAAACTGTCAAAAATAATCAAGGAAACCAGATCATCTGTTTATATTTTTTAAATCACCAGAGTATTGATTTTCACAAATGTGCCTTTTGCTCATCTAGGTCCCAAATATAATTTCAAGTGGTATCAAGAGGGACTAGAACATTATGTATCAAAAACACATCTGCTTAAGTACAAAAAAAAAAAAGCAGCAATAGAATAAAGAGACGGTTCTCTACAAAGGAATAAAAGTACCCTACTGACAAGCATTAGCTACACAGGACAGTGGGTGCTTTGGGGATGTTAAAAAAAGGCCAGGATTCTCTCCCTATGCCAGCAATGAGGATTTCTTTTTGCTGTTGTTTTTCTTTGTTTTTGTCCAAAGGCCAATTCAGGAAAATTTGCAGGCTGGACTTTTTTTCTCATTCAAAATGAAAATAGTTTTATTGCATTCTGTGGGGGGAAAAAAGCACTCTTCCTAAAAGTTATGATGACAAACAAGATAACAGGCACTGTTTTTAGCACTAACATGCTAACAGGAAGTAGGAAGAAGGCAGGAGGTACTTTTTGCTGTTTCTATCAGGAAAGTTTCGATTTTGGTTCTAGATCACCATTCAGATGACCTTGAATTTCCCAGAGAAAATCACTCTCCAAGTTCATATTTTCTATCCAGCCTAGATAAAAATCACAGGATACCTCTAAATATAGGTATACTTTTGTCCCTTAATAGTAGTTTGCAATTTTTTCCAGCTACTAGATGAATTTCAATCTGTATAACTTTATGAGACAATTTACCCTCGAGGTACTCGTGTATGAGTTGCCCAGGGATCCAGCCTTGTATTTTTGTGAACTACATGCCACCCACTCAGACCATAAGCCCGTGACCCCTGCCAAAAAAATCACTCAAACATCTTCCTGGAAAAAAACAAAACAAAATCTCTGGAAGTAACTACACATCATCTTAAGGAAACACTTTCTATAATGTAGGGGTTCTATAGGAAAAACACCATTCCATTTCCTAATAACTTTCCTTTGACAAATTACCTTTATTCGACTAATATTTATCAAATGCCTGTAACAGCCAACTGTAGTACTCTGAGCTTTTCATTATGAGAATGAAGTTAAATACCCACCCTGGCAAAGTGGTCATTTCCAAGAAGTGTTTGCAAAATAATGGGCAGCTGCTTTTCTAGATGAAGCTTAAGGCAGAGTTGCGTCAGCTCCTCCCGGTCCAGAAAGCCTGTCCCTGTGGTATCACAGCTGCTGTAGACTTCCTTGAGCTGTGAAACATAGTGGTTCTCTTCTTCTTCATCCATCCCATAGCAGGCTGAAAATGCCAGGGGAAAAACAACAACAGTGGTACACAATTACTGTCATACCTCATGCATTCTTCCACTGTTATGATCTCAGGTGATATAGTACAGGTGCAGGGTAGGAGATGTGTGTGTGGGCAAAGGGCATCCATGACTCTCTTAAGTTTAAGTGGGACTGGGAAGAATCAGCTCCACCTTTGCAGGAGAGGCCAGAAACATGCTGCTAGAGAGCTGGTCCTCCTTCACAAGAACTAGATTTCTTTGTTCACTAAAAAAAAAAAAAAAAATCTATTACAGAATAATCAGGAAAAAGAGGTAAGCATAAAAAGAAATAAAATCATCTAAAATTTCACCACCTAAAAACTCATTAGTAATATTGTGGCAAATATACATTCTAATTTTTCTCTATACATATACAAGTATGGTTTTTTTCCTTACAAATATAAGAAAAAATAAAAACTCCAATAAAAATAGAGGACATCAATAAACAAATCACAAAAGAAAAATATATTGTTAATAACCATCTAAAACTGTTCAAATTAAAACAAAGAGATACTATTTGTGACTGTCATATTATCAAGAATAAAAACTTTCACTACTAACCGAGGCTCCCAGAGAAGGGGAATCTCACAATTCCTGAAGGAAGTGACAATTAAAAAATGTTTCAAGAGGGCATTTTGTCTATATGTCAAAATTTTTTTCAATATTTTAATTACCTGACCTTGTTATTTCACATACATGAAATTCCTTACAGAAGCTCCTTGTACTAAAGGAAACAGTACTATAGACAAAGAGTTCATTGGAGTATTATTTATATAAGGAAACAAAAAGAAAACAACCTAAAATATCCAACAAAAGAAGAGTTTGCTAAATTATAGTGCATTTATATAGTAGACTATGAAAGTCTTGAAAATTACATTTCTTAAGAATAATAGCATAAGAAGTATATTGATAAAATATCAAGGCAGGATAGAAACTGTTTATAATAATAGAGCTAATATTCTTACTGGTCAATATACATATAATAATTCATTTATGGCTCATAACATTTCTATCAAGAAAATTCTGTAACTTTCTATGAGAAAATATATTCAAAAAAGAGCAAAGAAAAAAAGAAAAATACATCAAAATAGTGTGGGATGATTTTGTGGTGCTATATATTTATATTTTCTATTTTACATATTTTTATATTTCTTAAAATTTTATAACAAGCAGAACACTTTATAACCAGAAAAATGGTATTAAAACACAAAAACATTAAGATCCTAAAGATATTAGGATGAACCATATAAATTGCCATTATTTGACCATTTTGACACACAAAAATGGCAATTTCATTATGGTTCAGCCTATTATATAGACACAGGACCTAAGGGACAATTCTAAAAAGAAGAAATATGACAAGTAAACAAACATGGAAAATCAAGCAAGTTCATTAATATTCAATGCACAAACATGAAACAATAAAGCAACAACTTTTACTAATTAGGTATAGCATGCATTCCTTGAATGCCGTAATTATAAAGCTGTAATTTTGAAATGGTCAGTGATGGTCACTCTCCACAGCCCACATGGGGCAGAGATGGGGCTTATCAGCATGAGAACTGCATGAGGGATCAAGCCCTGTTCACATCAACCTCCAAGCGGAAAATGTGCATGCACATCATCTCACTCAGGGAAACAACAGAATTGATGAAATAAAAAAGCTGGCACTGTGTAGAATCTTCGTAGTGATGTTTCACTGCAATTTCAGGTGAGATGGCTCCCCTGAGCTTTTTCCCCACCAGCTTTATTGAAGTAGAATAGACAATTAGTTGCTCATATTTACAGTGTATAGTTCAAGTAGTTCAGTTGTACAGCATAGTGATTCGAGATCTACATAACTCATGAAGTGGTCGTCACTCCATTAAATCTAGTACCCAGTTTCAGTTGTACAGCATAGTAATTCAAGATCTATATAACTCATGAAGTGGTCACCCCATGAAATCTAGTACCCTTCTTCCCCTTTACATATTTTTTTACAACATCGTTGACTATTTTCCTTATGCTGCACTTTATATCTTCATGACTATTTTGTATCTATCCCTTTGTACTTCTTAAACCCTTTGCCCTTTTCACTATCTCCCCAAACCCTCTCCCATTTAGTATCCCTCTAAATATTCTCTGTATCTATGAGTTTATTTCCACTTTTGTTGTTGTTATTTTTTTCTTTATTCCACATGAACGTGAAATCATGCAATATCTGTCTTCCTCTATTTGACTTATTTCATTCAGCACAGTAACCTCTAGGTCCATCAAGGCAATATCTTTTTCTATCCCCTTCCTTTTAGTCTGTGTGTGTCTTTTAATCTGAAGCGAGTCTCTTGTAGGCAGCGTATGTAGGGATCTTGTTTTCTTATCCATTCAGCCACCCTATCTTTTGGCTGGAGCACTTAACTCTTTTCCACTTGAGGTATTTGTTGATAGGAATGTAGTTATTACCATTCTTTATTCCTGTTTTGGATACATGTTTTTTCTTCTTAACGAAGTCCTTCCAACATTACCTTGATGCTGATGAATTCCTTTAGATTATTTTTGTCTGGGAAGGTCTTTATCTGTCCTTTGACTCTAAATGATAGCTTTGCTGGGTAAAGTATTCTTGGTTGTAGATCCTGGGCTTTCATCACTTTGAATATTTTGTGCCAGGCCCTTCTGGCCTTCTTTTGAGAAATTAGCTACTTGGGTGATCTTATGAGTGCTCCCTTATAAATAACTAATTGCTTTTCTCTTGCTGCTTTTAAGAGTCTCTCTTTGTCTTTAAAATTTGGCATTTTAATTATCATGTGTCTTGGTGTGACCCTCTTTGGTTTTTTTTTTTGTTTTGTTTTTTTTTTTTGGATTTTCTTTCCTGGGGTTATATGTCTATTTCTTTCACCAGGTTAGGGAAGTTTTCCATCATTATTTCTTCAAATATATATTCAACTTCTTGTTCTCCCTCTTCAGGTATCCCTATGACATGGATATTGTTACCCTCAATTTTGTCCCATAGGCTCCTTAAATTATTATTATACTCTTGGTTACATTTTTCTTGCCATTCTGATTGGGTGTCCTTGGCTTCCCCATCCTCTATATTGGTGGTTTGACCCTCTTCTTCATCCATTGTGTTGACTACCTCTAATATACCCTTCATCTCAGATAATGTATTCTTCATTTCTGACTGGTTCCCTTTTATAGTTTCCATTTCCATTTTTACATTTTTTTACCTCTTTGTTAAAGTTCTCACTGAGTTCATCCAACTTCTCTTAATTTCATTGAGCATCTTTATAACTAATGTTTTGAATTTTGCATTTGTTAGATTGCTTGACTCCACTATTCCTAGATCTCTGTTCTGTTCTTTCATATGGTTTCTGCTTCTTTGTCTTCCCATTTTGGCTGCCTTTCCGTGTCTGTTTCTAAGTACTAAGCAAAGCTCCTAAGTCTCTTGGTCTTATTAGCATGACTTTGTATGGTAGGTGTTCAGCAGCATAGTCCTGAGAGGACAGCTGCAGGACAAGTTCAGCCCCAGGCTGCACCCCTCCAGGACCACCTCTTAAGATTCAGCAAGCAATCCACAGATGCTGTGCTTACAGTTGCCTCAAGAGGCCACGCCAGAAACCAAAGCCAGCTGCCACCAGTGTGAGTCTTGGCACTGCTCAGCAAGTGGCACAGGACTCCCCAGTGACACCACTAGATATGGCTTGGGTAGGGCCGTGAGTTGAGGGAGGTGAAGTTTCAAAGAATCCTCTGGGCGGAGTGTCCTGCTATCCAGTTTGATGACCTCTCAGCTATGGCAGCGGGCTGAGTCCGCACACTGGAAGTGAGGAGGGCTCAACAGAGGAACAATGGATACTGCCGGCACTTCTGTCTAGGTGAAAGCCTCACTTCTGGCTCTCTCTCCAACAACTCAGTGTCCCGCTGAGTCCCTGGTGCCCCCACGAACAGCCGACCCAGTGCTGGTGCTCAGAGCAAGCAGGTCCTTCACCAAAGTCTGGTCGCAGACATGGCCCCCTTAAAAGGAAGGTCTGCAGCTGCTAGCTGCAGCTGTCATAGCCTCTGTCTCACTTAGCCACTGGGGACCGGGCAGTCTCACATCTTTACCCCCTCCCACCTCCAACCATTGCAGGGTGATTTCTTATTTCTCTCCCTAGTTGTAGGGCTTCTGTTCATCTAGACCCCAGGTGACTCTGCTTGCTGACTGCTCCATGTTTCTTTCCATCACAACTTTGATGTGGTCGCAAGAGGGGATGAACGAAGCTTCTATCATCTATGCCATTTTGCCCCTAATTTCCACTGAGCTCTTAATGGAAATCCTACTGATCAGCTGTCAAAAGAACCAGTACTCATCCTGTGGATGAACAAACTGGTTCACGGTTTCATTTCATGTAAAATAACTTGCTCAGCAAGCTGTGTGGGCCTGCCTTATCTGCTCATCAAATCATTCATTCACTTTTCAGATAGGAGCACGGAAGTTAAGAAAGGGCAAAAAAAGGGATGAAACTGTGAACATATGTCCCTCTCCCAGACTGTTTAGAGAATGAAAATGGACAGAAGAAAAAGGAAAACATAAGCAATAAATTAGAAAACAAACTACTGATATTTATAAATTCTAATTTTTGATAACCCGGAAGTAAAATGACAGAACTTAACAGTAAAAAAGACAAGTGGCCAAATTCACAGTATCTGAAAGCCAAAGAATTAGGGCACAGAGGATAATAAGTGACCAGGGAACCCAACTGCAGAGCTAACCACACTCGCACCTCCACGTTGCTCCTGTTGCCCAGACTCTCCTTGCTGCCCTGCCTGTTCCTCCATCTTTTTCTATTTTACCTTAACTCTAAGCAATTCAAGAAATTAGAAGTATATCAAGTAACCTAAAGCAATATACAGATTCAATGCAATCCCTATTCAAATGCCAATGGCATTCCTCTCAGAACTAGAACAACTAATCTTAAAATTTACATGGAACCACAAAAAACCCTGAATAGCCAAAGAAACCTTGAGAAAGAACAAAGTGGGATATATGCTCCCCGATTTCAAACTACACTACAAAGCTACAATAATTGTGCTGGCTGGAAAATTACTGTTTAGCTATCGCCCATGGGAACATAACGCTCTAACAATAAGCTTTCTGCTTCTGTACCCACCGCTTGTACAACCGACCTGTGGGTTGACAGTTAATAAAAAGAAGAAAAATAGACTTGTGTGTTCAAACAGGATGAAGAATGGGGTTTAGGGCTTAAAAACTCTGTACCTCTACATTTTGGGGCTGCTTAATTTGGGGTCTGCGTACCCCTGGCAGACCCAGCTGGCTGAATAAAGAGTGTGTTTCCTATAACTCACCGATTTCTGATGGTCCATGTGTCTATTGGGGGCTGGCGGCTACAACATAATCAAAAACAGTATGGTACTGGCATAAGAACATATATAGAGATCAATGGAATAGAACAGAGACCAGAAATAAATCCTTGTTTATATGGTCAGTAATTTACAGCGAAGGAGGCAAGAATATTCAATGGGGTAAAGATAGTCTCTTCAATAAGTGGTGTTGGGAAAAGTAAACAGATACATGCAAACAAAATGAAACCAGACCACTTTCTTACACTATATACAAAACAAAACAAAACAAAACAAAAAAAACCCACCTCAAAACGGACTAAAGATTTAAATGCAAAATGCAAAACCATGAAACTTATAAAACATAGGCAGTAAACTCTCTGAAACTGCTCTTACTAACTGAAAATCACGTATGTGATAAGGTAACCCAGAACATGTAACAAACTCCTATAACTCAACAATAAAAAGCTAGTAACCTGATTGAAAAATGGGCAAAAGACTTGAATAGGCATTTCTCCAAAGACATACAAGTGGCCAGCAAGCATACGAAAAGGTTCTCAACAGCTGTAATCATTAGAGAAATGTAAATCAAAACCACAATGAGATATTATCATTCCCATTAGAATGGCCACTATAAAATTAAAAAACAACAACAATACAGAAAACAAGTGCTGGGGAAGATCTGAAGAAACTAGAATGCTGTTTACTGTTAGTGGGAATGTAAACTGGTGCAACTGCTATGGAAAACAGGATAAAGATTCTTCAAAAAAACTAAAAATAAAATTGTCATGAGCTATCAATCACACTTCTTGGTATTTATCCAAAAGAACTGAAAGCAGGATCTCAAAGAAATATTTGCACTGCCATGTTTGTTGATCATTCACAATAGCCAAGAGATAGAAATGGCCCAAATTGACAAATGAATGGATAAAGAAAATACACACACAATAAATGAAATGTTATTCAGTCTTTAGAAGGAAGAAAATTCTGAAACACAAATGAACCTCAAGGACATTTTGTCGAGCAAAATAAGACAGTCACAAAAGAACAAGTACTGTATGATCCCACTTATATGAGATATTTAGAGTAGTCAAAATCTTGGAAGAGTAGGATGGTAGTTGCAAGTGGCTAGGGGATGGGAAAATGGGAGGGAATGTTCAATGAGTATAGTTTCAGTTTTGCAAGATGAAAAGTTCTAGAGATCTATTGCACAACAATGTACATATAGTTAACACTAGTGAACTCTACCTGGTAAAGAGAGTAAACTTTATATTATGGCTTTTTTCCAAGATCAAAAATTTTTAAATAATAAAAAATGTTTTTTAAAAAAGCTCAAAATTTGATGGCTTGCTTTCTAAAATTGGTTCTATTCTAGGACAGACTTATCTGTATTTTCTTCTTCCTTAAAAAAAAAAAAATCAATCCCAAAGCTCCAGGCATCCTCCATAAACAAAGAAAGAGAACCAGTTTTAGGGAAGGGGGATTACTGGAATAATATAATATTTTTCCAAGCAGACAAATGGCAAAGTCCCACCATGTGGGACAAGGACAAACACACATGCACCAAGTACAACCTCATGAAATTTCAGAACAAGCCACAAAATTGTCTAAAGAGAAAAGAGCAATCCCACACTCACAGCACCAGAGGCTGGAGTGGTACAGCAAGGACTCTCAACATCAAGACAGAGAGTTTGACATCCTGAGGAAAGATTATTTTCAACCTAATCTGGAAGCTACCAATATTTTACTTGAGCAAATTGAGGGACTAACGAACAGAGACTCATGGACATGGACAATAGACTAGTGGTTATCAGAGGGTGGTGGGAGGGGAGGAGAAGGGGGAGTGGGGAGCCGATGGGGTAAAAGGGGTCAAATATGTGGTGACAGAAAGAAATCTAACTATGGAAGACGAACATGCAATGCAATATATATATGCCTTACAGTTAAATTGTACACTTGAAACTTACTGGATTTCGTTAACCAATGTCACCCCCCAAAAAAATAAATTAAAAAAAAAAAGAGGAAAACGCAAGATCAAGGATAGGTCACATGCAAGTAGTGGAGACTTACAGGAGGTGTCAATGTAAGAAACATCCAAACCTGTAGAGAATTTTTAGAAGAGTTTATTTGAGCCAAATGGACTTCATATGCCAGGGAGCAATATCTCAAACACTCCAAAGAATTAACAGCTTTGTAGCTTCTGTTTATACATTTGATTGAGGGAACAGAAGGAAAACTACATGAAGGTGAGAGGAAGTAACACTAGGGATGGGATTAGAGAGTAGTTAAGATTATGTGCTCTCTTGAGGGATCTGAAAGGGGGCGTTTCTGAAGGGGTGTTAATCTAGATGCACGGAAACAATGAACAGGGCTTGCTTAAAGCCAAGATAAGCCTTTTAGCAAAGAAGTTGTATGCCTGGGGCGTGACTACTCACAAGGACCTGCCCAGTTAGCAATTTATAATCAGATCATTCTGTGAGGTTACTTTCCATAGAATCCTTTTTTTTTTTTTTTGGTCTACAGAGGGCACCTCTGAGCAGACCCAGAGGTCAACCCACACAAAACAGATACTAGGGAACCAACAACAGGTCCTATGTACAAGTGACCATTTGAAAAATAACAGATAGGTTTATGACAGAGCTAATAGAGCATTTGGAAAAGAATAAGCACTTTAAAAAGTAAATAAGTAACAACTAAAAAAACATTAACCTCTATAAAGTCAAACTTGGCACGAGAATGCAAATGTAATCGTGCTCCACACAACATGACAGTGTGGCAATCAGGCAGCACTACCCTCCACTGGGGTGACAGGAAAGCCTTGAGGTGGCAGCGGCATCTGAGGTAACAGCTCTGGAATGTAGCAAGGGGAGGTGGTTTAGGACAGGGGACTTGCAGGAGTAAACAGTTCTGGAGAGATATGGGTACCTCAAGATGCTCTGTCCCATTTATGGCCCGGAGTGGTATTTCACAGGCCTCCATAAGACAACTACAGAAAGGAGTCATAATAAGTGCCTACCACTTCCATTTTCGCTGTGCATTTTTTTCTCCCTTTTTGGCTCCCTCCTCTCCCTCTTCTTCATCTCTCCCCTCTCTTAATTTCTCAATCTCTCTCCACTTCTCCTCCCTCTCTCTCCAGGAACTGGCCGCCTCTACCCCACTAATAGTGAAGGCCTGGGTCAGATACTGAGGGTTATCTGAGTGAAAGACACCCTGACTTGAGACATTGCTCTCAGGTGAACTCTGGCCAGTCCAAACCCTGCAATATCAATTGAAAGATAAACATATAGCATCATCCAAAACAGGAGTAAACAGCAGGGAGGGGATTAGTGTGGCCTTTCCAGCTCAGGTCACTGTCATCTAAGCGGAATAATCACTAAACTAAGAGAATTTGTGTTTTCATTTAGTTTTCTTCCTCTGAGAGAAGCTATACCTTCTCATGAAGCCCACGTGTGCATACATACACTTCTGCTCTTGCCTTATGACATTCTGAAACAGCCTCACTCCAGCAGAGCTGGCAACCCCCCAAAAGGAAGCAGTTCTGTTATCTCGGGTTTGAGTATCGACTACTGCGGTCTGATTTCCTGATCGCACAGACCTACCTCTTGTAAAAATGATATAAGGGTATATTTTTATTTTCCCCACAAAATGAATTACACCAAAATTTGCTTTTCTAGTTCTCTTAGTTTGTCTGTCCAAGCTTCCTCTGGACCTAAACCTGATGTACATGACAAACAGCATGTGGGGTGTCTCCAGAAAGATAGTCATGGTTCCTTGGTCTGTCAACCTGTGGCTGGCCGACTGGGGTAGCCAGTGCTAGGCAGGGATAGGGGCATAGCAGCGTCCTACAAGCTCAGACACAAAGGGTGGGGACAGAAGACACTAGGTAGGGGATCAAATCCTATTTCTACAAATGTCTTACTAAAAAACTGCTTCTCCTTCCCCCTCCAGAAAGCAATCAACCTAAAGTACAGAATATTAAGGTGAGAAAGACCCCTGCCCAACTGAGAACCTACAATACATCAACCACAGGAATCTTGTTTGGACTCCTCAGGCCTGCTTGTGAGGCCAGAGGCCAGAAAACCCCTTCCCCTATAACCCTATAACAGGGCTCTGGGAAGGAGAAAAGAAACACAGCAGTACAGTTCCCTGAACTCAGCTGGGGTCTGGGGTGGAGTATAGGCCTCAAGGCAAAGTGGTTGTTATAAATAATAAATGCTCCAGGAGGTTCAAGGGCCTCTCTAGTTTCTTCATCATCTGAACTAAATTATTTAATCCTACTCAGGATTCCACATATGCATAAAATGTTTACACACCAGAAAACATCTGAAAACCAGGCCAATCGGTAAATGAATGCAGAACTTGGACAAAATACAGATAAAGAGAAGCACTTGGTTACTCATGGTTTTTTATTCTTTTGAAATTGGAGACAGTAGAATCTCAATAATTCTAATGCTATAAAGCTCAATTTAAAATACAAGCATAAACTTTGCTATCAGGTGAAGCAGAACCTTGTTTTCACCCTGGGGAGAAGAACTTGCCCCCAAACCACCTGGATGCCAGACAGTGACAAATGCCACTGGCAGGCACTCTGCAGAACAATGCAGCCCTCTGGAGGCCAACAGAGCAATGTGTTGGGTTTGCATTTAACTGATGCACAATGATGAGGAAATTTAATCTGTGCCCCTAGGAACCTGCTGAGTATTGAGAATAGGAATGACAATCATGGTTTCTTAGAGCAGCTAGGGGTGCTGATATTTGTGGACCCAGAGTATTATAACAGGAAACAGTTCCAAACAAGGCCCTTCATAAAAACCTGCTCATCCATAATGACTAGGACCAAAGGTAGCCATTCTAGGGCAGTTTATTCTTTATCTAGAAAGATATTACAACCTTATTAAATATTGAAGCCAGTCCTTGGGTTCTAGCAAAGCAGACCTCAACGCCACCTTAAACAGCCTTGCAGTTAGTAATCAACATTCATAATTTTGAGCTTTTATGATTAATTTATGCATTAACTTTTCATGTTTTTTTCCTTGTATTTCAAAATTTATACTATTTATTTACTTTGCCTACGTAGGCCTTAAATAGTAGCAATAAGGCTTGAGAAGTTATCTTTTTAATCGAAGAGATTCTCCAGTCTCAACACTATAAACATAAATTAATACCACATTTAATTGGTAGACATTTAGACTAAAAACTATAAGGATATCAAATTCTAAAACTGTCCTAGAAAACCTATTTTTCTGAAGTCTCATAAAGAAGACATTGTGGTACATACAATGTCAAATTCTAGGGTAAGAGTGTCGTTTTAACATGGGCTCTTTCTAGCTCTGTGGACAAGTTACTTCAACTCTCTGTTCCTCAGCACCTCAGCAGGGTGTTGTGGGAATTAAAGGAGCTATATTAAGCATTTAAATTTGTTAAATAAGTAATGAGACCAGTGTGTGGCATATGGAAATTACTGAATAAACACTGGCATCTCCACTGTTACACAGGCAGAGATACATCTGTCTGGAGATACATCTGCCTGTGTAACAGTGGAGATGCCAGTGTTTATTCAGTAATTTCCATATGCCACACACTGGTCTTTATATATATATATATATATATATATATATATATATATATATATATATATATATATATATATATATATATATCTGTAATCATCTATAAACTCGGTAGGTATCCATGGCTTTCAAAATAAACAATGAATATACAGATAATCATGTAAATTTCCATTATATGACAATATATGTAAATAAAGATTTATTTTTTAATAGAAATTCAAGTGTACAACATGATTTAATACACATATACATAGTGAAATGATTACCAGTCAAGTTAATTAACATACCTTCTCCTCACATAGTTGTCATTTTTTGTGTGATGAGAGAACACCTGAAATCTACTCTCTGCAAATTTCCACTATTCAAAATAGAGTTATTAACTATAGTCGTCATGCCGTATATTAAGATTTGCAGACCTACTCACCTTACGTAACTTTTACCCTTTGACCAATACCTTCCCAATTCCTAAAGACTTTTATAATCACACATACTTATATTTGTGCTAGGATTATAGCTATAGACACAAAATTTATGTCTATGTGGTGATAAAATGATTCTATGTACATAAAATGAGCTTTCTCGAGATGTATCATTACACATACAAATACAGAAAACCCTACTGTCAGCATCAATAGCAACTTGACTTAAATTCAACTAGAAAATTCTACCATAAAGAAAACAAGTGTCTCTTCTTTACTATAAATACCCAATAACAATATAGAAGAAATGACAGAACTGGAAAACCACAATTTTTGAATCCCCATTGTAATACCTGATAGAGAAATGTATGATCAAAAGGAGTGGAGAGAAGTGACGTCATGCAAAATGGTGGAGGAAGAAACTCTAGAGGTCAGTCCCTCCACCAAAGCAACATTGAGCCACAAAAAGCAACTGGAATCAACTACAATTGATCTTGAACAACAGGGTTTGAACTTTTTTTCAATAAATACAAACAGTATTATAAATGTATTTATTTTCTCTTGGGCTTTTCTTAACATTTTTTCTCTAACTTACTTTATTGTAAGAATACATATATAATACATATACATAAAAGTATGTGTTAACCAACTATTTATGCTACTGGTAAAGCCTCCAGTCAACAGTAGGCTACTAGTAGTTAAGTTTTGGAGCAGTCAAAAGTAATACATGAATTTTGGGTTGTTAAATGTTGGCACCTCTAACTCCTGCATTATTCAAGAGCCAACTGTATTTTGAAACTCTGGAACCAGATCAAACATTTAGAGCAATGTGATGAGGCTGCTCATCTTTGTAAAAGAGTGGCATGCATTAGCTAGCTACCATCCTCAACTCCTCAGCCATACTAGATCTGTGAGGATAGCAGCCCAAATTCTGAAGTGTCTGGTTGGTGCCAGAGTTCGCGATGAGGACACCCTCCTCCAAAATCTGGACTTGAGTGTTTTGGTCAGTCTGGTAATTCCCTGAGGGACTAGAGCAGATACTGGTCTTGGTGTCAGCCTTCTTGGGCTACAGCAGCTTCCCTCAGAGGCATCTAAAAAGCTTTAAAAAGACAAAAAGACGTTTTTTGGGGGAAAAACCTTTGTTAGGTCACTGGTTGACTGTGGACATAACGAAACAGAAACCACTCACCACACACAATAAAGAATACACACTTTGTAAAAATAGCTTGGAAAAATTGCAAAGACAGCTGCAGCCCTCAACCAGTAAAATCTTCAATTCCTGAGGTGTGGGAGAGTCAGAATTCCAGAGTTACCAGTACAAATATCCGGATCCCAACAAAAACTTACACAGCATACAAAGAAACAGTGAGATATATATCACTCATTCATAGGAAAAAAATTTGACAGAAATCAGTCCTGAGGAGGCCCAGATATTGGAATTACTATTAAAAAACATTAAATCAGCTGTCTTAAATACGCTCAATGAACTAAAGAAGACCATGGACAAAAACTAAAGGAAATGGGGAAAACAATGTACAGACAAAACGAAAATATCAATACTGAGATAGAAATTACTTAAAATAATCAAACAAAATCTGGAACTAAAAAGCATAATAACTAAAACAACAAATTCACGAAAAAGTTTCCACAGTATATTCAAGCAGGCAAAAAGATCAGTGAACTTGAAGAAAGGACAATTAAAATTATTAGGTCCAAGGAGCAGATAAAACAGAATGAAGAAAAACAAGAGCTTAACATTCTGGAGGGATATGATCACGGGCACAAACATACACATCACAGGAGTTCAAGGAGTTAAAGAGAGAAAGAGCAGAACAAAATATTTGAAAAAATAATGGCCAAAACTTCCCAAATTTGATTGAAAGCATAATTATACAGATCTAAGAGGATAACAAACCCGAAGTGGGATAATCCCAAAGACAGACACACTGAGATACATTACAGGCATATTGTCAAAACCCAAAGACAAATAGATAATTTTTAAAGCGGTGAGAGAGAGAAGTAGCTCCTCATAATATTAACAGCTGACTTCTCATCAGAAATCAGGGAATCTCTGGAAACATGGCAGAGTGAGAAACGGCCCCAGATCTTTTCCCCTTGAAACAACAATCAGCTGAACATCTAAAACTCAACAAAAAAACACCCGAACTGCACACCAGCACGTCTGAGCATGAGATCTACACATAAGAGCTACCACAGGTCAGAACTCCAGGTGTTGGGCGGTGGACTGGGAGAAACAAAGAAGCTGCCTCTTGAAGCTGGATCTCCCTACAGAAGAAGCGGTGAGTTTCTGCAGCGAGATCCCTGAATATTCCTGCCTCGGATAGCTGCTAGCTCTCCATGACCGGCTGGCTGCAGAGCTCAGTCATCAGGCAGAAAGCAGAGAAGCAGGACAGGACGACAGAGGAACAACAGTTGATTTCTAGCGGCCCCAGTAGCAAAACCAAAGCTAAGCCTTAGCCCCTCCCCCTATGCCTTCTGAGATCGATCACCACAGAGCCCCAGGGGAATCTGAGAAAACTCTGCCAAGATCGTTGCTGACAATAACAGAAACTGAAACTGAGGGTAGCGATCGTGATTAAATATCTACAAGAAAATTAAAACAGCGTTAAGAATTTATATAAAGCAGGGATTCAAGAGGCTTTGACGCCACCTACTGGAAACCAAAAGAAAAGCGCCTTCTTTGCAGCAGGCTAAAGAGAGACCTTTACATAATAAAAGTTTCTGGAAAAAGAGCAGAATACATTTCCATTAATGCCCAGGTGAAGAAATAATCTATTAAACACCATGAAAACCAAGGTGACAAAGCATCTCAGAAAGAAAGAGAAAAATCTCCAGAAAATAAGCTTATAGACATAGAAATATGCGAGAGAATATTTAGACATAGAAATATGCGAGAAAATAACAGAGAATTCAGGATGGTACTTCTGAAAAAACTCAATGACTTCCAAAACGAGTCATATCAACAATTTCAGGAATAGAAGAAACAACTAGATGAGCAGAGCAAGGAGAATGAAACCCGCAAAAAGAATCAAATAGAACTTTAGGAGATGAAGAACAATGCGAGAGTTGAAAATATGAAATAGCAAGCTTGGGAAACAGAGTTGACCATATGGAGGAAAGGAGCGGTAATATCGAATTCAGAAATCTAGAAGTAAATCAGAAGGAAGAAGAGAGAAACTGAAGAATGAAAAATAATAAAAGAGAAATTCAAGAACTAGCTGATACCATCAAGAGAGGAAACATAAGAATAATGGGCATAAATGAAGGCGAGGAAAAGGAACAGGGACTAGAAAGCATTTTCAGACAAATAGTGGATGAGAATTTCCTAAATCTAAGTAATGACCTGGAGCTTGGAATTCAAGAAGTCAAGAGAACACCCAATTGTCTCAACCTATAAAGCCTTCACCAAGACACACTGCATTAAAATTATCAAAAATCAACAAAGACAGAATTCTCAGGGCAGCCAGGGAGAAGAAAATGGTAACTTACAAGGAAAACCCATTAGATTATCCTAGGACTTCTCAGTGCAAACCTTACAAGCCAGAAAGGAATGGAATCACCTATGTAAACTATTAACTGAAAGAAACTACCAGCCTAGAATAATGTATTCAGCTAAGCTCTCCTTTAGATATGAAGGTGAAATTAAAAACTTTCCAGACATACAAAAAATTGGGGAATTCTCCACTACAAGGCCTACACTACAGGAAATCCTGAAAGGGGTCAGCTCACCAAAAACAAAATGACAACAACGACAACAACAAAAAACAATTAGGAGTAAAATGACTATCAGGCAAATAGAAGCAGAGGAGTGCAACCCTTACTAAGAACAGGGCATTACAAGCTTAAGAAATAAAAGAATTGTTATAGCAAGATAATAATGAGCTTTCAGCATATATAGAAACAAATTGAGATAACAATGACTGAAAAGGGGAGGATTCAAAGATCCAAATTCGCAAAGGGGAAAGGAGATAAGGCACACACAGAGGAGAATGGATGACTAGATCTAGATCTAGATCTAGATCTAGATAGATAGAGATATAGATATAACTACCTTTTCACATTTGAAATGGTAACCACACACCATAGAGTCAGAACTGAAGTACATAACATAAAACAAGAAGAACCAGAGGGAAAAACCACAAAAGCCAACCAAAATAAAATTAAAACAACAACAACAAAAAACAGAAACACAAGGAAAAAGAAGCAATGGAAACACCAAACTACCAGAAAGCAAAAGAGAAAATGGATCAGAAGGCCTCATATTTCAATAATCACCCTAAATGTAAATGCACTGAACTCACCAATAAAAAGGCACAGAGTTACAGAATGATCAAAAAACAAAACCAACCATATGCTGCCTCCAAGAGACACACCTCAGCTCCAAAGACGACTATAGACTCAAAGGGAAAGAGTGGAAAGAGATATTTCAAGCAAATGGCATTAGTAGCGGTACTAATATCAGATGAATCAGATCTCAAAATAAAAAAAGTAAAGAAAGATACTGAGGAACATTTCATAATGATAAAGAAGACACAACACCTATTAATATCTATATTCCCAATCAGGGAGCCACGATATGTGTAAAGCAATTACTAACAGAACTAAAGGGAGAAACACACCAAAACACTATCATAGTAGGGGACCTAAATACCCCATTCGGTTATGTACAGATCATCCAAACAGAAAATCGGTAAGAAAATCACATCCTTAAATGACACATTAGACCAATTGGACATAATTGACATTTATAGAACCTTCCATCCCAAAGCAGCTGCTTATGCATTCTTCTCTAGTGCACATGAAACATTATCAAGAATTGACCACATATTGGGACACAAAGATAGCTTCAATAAATATAAGAGAGCTAGAATCATACCAACCATATTCTCTGATCATGAGGCTTTGAAACTAGAGATCAACTGCAAAAAGAAATCAGGAAGAACCACAAATACGTGGAGATTAAACAACATGCTACTGAAGAATAACTGGGTCAGAAAAGAAATAAAAAGAAAGATCAAGAGATACATAGAAACGAATGATAATGATAGTACAACATACCACAACTTTTAGGACATGGCAAAAGCGGTCATAAGAGGAAAGTTCATACTATTACAGGCCTATCTCCAACACAAGAATGAGCCCAAATAAACAACCTAACTCTTCACTTATAAAACTAGAAAAGGAAGAACAAATGAAATCTAAACTTAGCAGATGGAAAGAAATAATCAAAATTAGAGCAGAAATAAATGAAATTGAAAACAAAAGAACAATAGAAAAAATAAATGTAACAAAGCTGGTTCTTTGAGAAGGTTAATAAAATGGACAAACCCCTGGCTAGATTCACTAAAGAAAAAAGAGAAAGGACACAAATAAAATCAGGGATGAAAGAGGAGAAATTATGACTGACATCACAGAAATACAAAGGATCATGCAAGAATACTATAAAAAAGTATATAACACCAAATTTAATAACCTAGAAGAAATGGACCAGTACTTAGAACAATACAACCTTCCTAGACTAAATCGAGAACTGGAAAATCTAAATAGACTGATCAGCAGTATGGAAATTGAAACAATCATCAAAAACCTATCAAAAAGTAAAAGTCCAGGACCAGATGGCTTCACCAGTGAATTCTACCAAACATTCAAAGAAGATTTAATACCTATTCTCCTCAAACTCTTCCAAAAAACTGAAGAGGAGGCAATACTTCCCAACTCATTTTATGAGGCCAATATTACCTTGATACCAAAACCTGGTAAAGATAACACACAAAAAAGAAAACTCCAGACCAATATAGCTTAGGAACAGAGATGCAAAAATCCTAAATAAGGTACTAGGCGAACCAAATACAGCAACGTAGTAAAAAGATTATACTCCATGATCAAGTGGGTTTCATCCCAGAGGCACAGAGATGGTTCAACATACGCAAATCGATTAATGTGATACACCACATAAACAAATTAAAAAACAAGAATCATATGATCAGATCAATGGATGCAGAAAAAACCCTCACAAGATACAGCATCCATTTTTGAATAAAACACTTAACAAAATCGATATAGAAGAAAAACATTTAACATAATAAAGGCCATATATGACAAATCCTCAGCCAACATTATACTTAATGGTGAAAAACTAAAAACCTTCCCTCTAAGATCAGGAACAAGGCAAGGCTGTCCACTATCGCCACTGCTTTTCAATATAACACTGGAGGTCCTAGCAAGTGTAATCAGGCAAGAGAAAGATATAGAAGGCATCCAAATAGGAAATGAAGAAGTCACACTGTCATTAAAGACTCCATAAGAACACTACTAGAAACAATAAGCAAATACAGTAAAGTTTCTGGATACAAAATCAGGGCTCAAAAATCCATAGCTATCCTATACTCTAATATTGAAGTGTCAGAAAAAGAAGGGAAAAAATAATTACTTTTGCAACTGCAACAAAAAGAATAAAATGCCTAGGAATAAATTTAACGAAACATGTGAAGACCTACATAATGAAAACTATAAGACCCTATTAAAAGAAGTCGAAGATACAAAGAAATGGAAAGATATTCCGTGTTCTTGGATTGGAAGAATCAACATAGTTAAAATGACCATGTTACTTAAAGCATTATACAGATTTTATGCAATCCCCATCGAAATCTCATCGGCATTTTTTAAAGAAATAGAACAAAAAAATCATCAGATTTGTATGGAAGCACAAAAGACCCTAAATTGCCAAAGTCATCCTGAGAAATAAGAACGAGGCTGGAGGCATCACTCTGCCCAACTTCAAACAGCGTGGTATTGGCGCACGGACCAGTGGAACAGAATCGACAGTCCCGAAGTAAACTCATATTTATATGGGCAAATAATTTTTGACAAAAAAGCCAGAAACATACAGTGGAGGAAGGAAAGCCTCTTCAATAAATGGTGCTGGGAAAACTGGAAAGCCACATGCAGAAGAATGAAACTAGACTGTTGTCTATCACCACACACAAAAATTAACTCAAAATGGATTAAGGACCTGAATATAAGACCTGAAACAATAAAATGCATAGACAAAAACGTAGGAATTCAACTCAAAGACCTTGGACTTAAAGAGGATGTTATGAATTTGACCTCAAAGGCAAGGGAAGTAAAAGCAAAAGTAAATGAATGGGACTACATCAAACTAAAAAGCTTCTGCTCAGCAAAAGAAATTGTCAACAAGGTGAAGAGACAAACATCCGAATGGGAGAATATATTTGCAAGCAACACCTCCGATAAGGGCCTAATATCCAAAATATATAAAGAACTCATATGACTCAATAACAACAAAAAAACAAATGATCCAATCAAAAAATCGGCAGAGGACCTAAACAAACACTTCTCCCTAGAAGACATACAAATGGTCAACAATTATTTAAAAAGATGCTCAACATCGCTAGCTATTAGGGAAATGCAAATCAAAATCACAATGAGATACCATCTCACAGCTGTTAGAATAGCTATAATCAACAGGACAAGTAACAACAAATGTTGGAGAGGATGCAGAGTCCCACTGCTGGTGGGACTGCAAGTTGGTACAGCCACTATGGAAAACAATATGGAGGTTCTTCAAAATACTAAGAAATGATCTACCATATGATCCAGCAATCCCTCTACTGGGTATTTACCCCAAAGACTTGAAAACCCATATCCAAAAAGATATATTTTACACCGATGTTCATAGCAGCATTATTCACAGTGGCCAGGATGTGGAAGCAACCAAAATGTCCTACAATAGAGGACTGGCTAAAGAAGCTGTGGTACATGTATACAATGGAATATTGCTCAGCCATAAGAAGCGATGAAATACTGCCATTTGTGACAACATGGATGGACCTCGAGATAATCATGCTAAGCGAAATAAGCCAGACAAAAGTTGAAAATCACATGATATCACTGATATATGGGATATAAACCTAAAAGCAACAAATGAGCAGGACAAACAAACAGAGCCTCATGTATATGGACTATAGACTAGTGGTTACCAGAGGGGAGCGGGTGTGGGAGGAGGGTGAATGGAGTAGGTTAAAAGGGGTCAAATATAGGAAGGGTAGGGGCAGGGTGAAGTGGGTAAAGGGGATCAAATATATGGTAGCTGAAGGAAATTGGACTTTAGGTGGTAAACATACAACAGAATATTCAGATGTGAAATTATAATGTATACCTGAAAATTATATAATTGTATTAACCAATGTTACCTCAATAAAGTTAATAATAAAAAAAAAAATTCCTAGAGAAAAAAAAAAATCAATAGGGATTGATAAGTCCCTACCAAACTTACCTTTCTCCAGATTTCAACCACTGTGGATGAGAAAAAGGCATTATAATAAATCTCACAAGGTAAACTGATCACAAATTGCTAAAGGAACAGGTCATGGTAGGTAGTCATGCCCCAGAAATACAACTTCTTTAGTAAAAGGTTCAAGCAAGCTCCATTTTTCTGCTGCATGGAGGTTAATATATCTTTGAAATTCCAAAAGCAATCCTTTTTTTATGACCTCATCCCCACCCTCAAAGGCATACCCACCCTCCAGGGAGCACATGATCTTGTTAACTATCCTGTACTTTGTTTTCTCCCACCTTCAAGTAATCTTAAATTCCCTCCCTAATTCTAAAGGTACAAAAGAAACTGTAAAACTGCCACTCTGTGGAGCATTGTAAATCTTGCTTCCTGGCAACTGTCATCATCAGTTTGGCTCATATAAACTCTTACAAAACTCTCGAAGGTTTGGATGTTTCTTACATTGGCATTTACTTGGTGTAGTCAGCAGAATTCCAAAGAAGTCCACACGGGGCCACCCTCCAGACCCAGTCCAAGAGCTAGGTACTAGTGGGGCCCATTGTGCTCCACTGCTCCCTGCTTCCCATCAGGTGAACTTGGGTGAGTCTTCCTTTGGAATCCCAGACCTACCAGCTTTAGATAGCAGGTCCTGACTTTATTTGAGCTGTTCTTATGTGGTTCCTTTTAAATTTGGCTTTTAAAATCTGGCTATATAAAGAAAAATTAAAATTAGCATGGGAAATCATGTTTCTGAGGTCAACAAGCTCCAGGACAGTCAGTCTCCCATTAATATTAAAGGATCCCCAAGAAGGGGATCCTTTAATATTTCTAAATTAATCTTTTGTGTGCACAATTACAAAAAGCTATAAAATTTGGCAGAATGAATGGAAATCACATATTTAAGTGGTCTCGCACAGCTTTAAAAATGGGGATTTAGATAAATGGATCAATCTATGATATCATTTAGTGTCAACCAATTCTGCAAAAAAAATAAAAAACAGCCATCCTTTGGAATTTGATTTGTCAAGGACAGATATAAATTGTAAATGTCTCCAAAACAAAATTTGGGACCAACTGTTCTTTTATAAACTGGTGAGTTTTTCTCATGTCTAAAAGGTCTCTGTGTCTATCTGTCTGTGTCAAAATATGTATGTTGTAAAAGAGAGATGATTTTCTACCTCCAGATAGTATCGTTAAAATTAATTTAAAGGCAAACGTTTGTGAGCATTGGGTATTCTAAACTTCTCAGAAATATAGAAACTAACTCCAATGTTTTCAAGTTCACACGATTTAAGATTAATCCTTAGGAAATAAAAGTTAGCTTAAAAACAGACATGTCTTTATTTCACCTAGGTTTACAATAAATAATCATTCCCTACTGTACACAGGTTTACCTTCTTTTGGCTTATCTGTTAATGAAATGTTGTGTACTTTGTTAAGGAAGCATATAATTTCCCAGTAAAAGAGCCTATATTTCTAGAGGTTATAAAATGTCTTCATAAACTTGCCTAGCTTAAAAAAAATAAATAAATAAAGCTACTTGTTTACTTCTTAGTTTTCATTAGAAAGTTTTAGGGGTTACAATCTCAATAGATATAGGAATAACTCTGCAATATTCCAGAAGGAACACCTTAATAGATTTGTCTTTCATGTTAAACTGCACAAGAAGCATTATAAAATAAGTGATAAAAACATCTGCATTATATTTTATGGGTAAACAATGGTTGTAAATTAAATAAATAGTCAGAGGCTAGGGAAAACCCAAGAACACAGCTTGGTTATTCCAGGCCCCTGGCAAACACCATTTTTCAAATTTTGCATTCCTTCATGCATCACAGTGCATTTATGCTGGTCTTAAATTAGATGAAGGAACTCAGGAGCTGACACGACTGTAAGGAGGCATTTTACACTACTGCCAAGGTTTAATACAGTCACTTCAAGAAAATGCCAAATAGGTAACCGCTTCCTTTCACAGTAAGCTCTTAGTAAGAGAAAGACTTTAAAGATCACTGACTGCCACTTAGAGATTTTGTTTATTGGAAAGGACATGAAATAAGACCCTCTCTAAACGTTGGAAGGGACAATATCAGGCACCTAACTGTGAATGAACATTTACCCTTGTCTCTGACACTCACCTCCAACTACAAAACACATCAAAAATTCCTCCAGGATCAAAGAAGCCACTGACATCAGAGGTAGACAGCTATTCCCAGACAGGGACAAGGCCTGTACACCTATGGTTTGATGTTGAACGCAGAAACCCATTTTGTTTGATTCTCTTTACCTCTCTGCTAATGATATTAGTCATAATAGTTATACTTGTTCTTTGAGTTTTCCTATGTAGTCCAATTGTTTATGATTCCTTAAGATGTATAATCTGTAATACTCTTTTTATGGTTTATGTAAATGTACTAGTTGCAAAATACCGAAAAATGAGACAGGTGGCAAAACTCAGATCATGATAGTTTACAAGATACAAATGATCCATAGTGTTTTTCACAATGAAGGCCGTAAGACCTGACCACCTTCCATTTACCTGTTGTGGATGCCAGGCCTGCCTGGTCCAAGGTCTGGCTGTGATCCAGGCCCGCGGTTAGGAATAGGACTCCAAATTTAGAAAGTATGTAAATATACTTCAGCTTATTATATCACGCCTGTGTGGCTGAATGCCACTTTTGTACTCTGCTATGTGAGGAGCTATGCAGTCTCCTGGAGAGCTGAAGGGGAGCACAACAAAGGGGAGCAGGAGAAGTGTGTGCAAGACTGCGTGCCCCGTGCAATAGACTGCACTACCCAATGGAACTGCACTTCCCAACAGAAGTGCACTCTGCACAATAAAGTTGGTGCCTACCATTTCATCCTCATGCCTGCCTCTTGTGCATTCTTCCAATTGGATGTCTCACCATCAAATCTTCCCTTCTTGGTCAGCAATGACACTGACACTCAGAGAGGCAACACAAACTACTTGGCTCTGACACCTGTTCTTCCTTTTTTGGGAAAATTCTGCCTCAACTCATATCCCATGGTTATAGTATTGTCTCATCCCCGATGGTCTACCATTTTAACAAAATGACATCAATAATGAGACTTCCTGGGAATAAGCCTTACTGGCACTGTGAGATCATGCTATCCAACCAAAAGATTTAGTCAGCAATGCATCCTTCAGAATAATTTATGATCAAAAGGAGAAAGAGTGGATGAAAAGGGGGTGCTGTAATAAATCTAACTCGAAGTAACCTCACAGGGTGATCTGATCATAAATTCCTAACTTGGCAGGTCATGGTAGATAGTCACACCCCAAGCATATAACTTCTTTAGTAAAAAGCTTATCTTTGCCTTAAGCAAACCCCTCCATTGTTCTCCAGCATCTAGGTTAACACACCTAAGAGATGTCAGAAGTAATCTTTTTGAGACCCTTGGAAGGCAGAACCACATTCAAGGGAGCATATAATCTTGTTGACTATGCTCTATCTTGTTTTCTCCCACCTTCACGTAATCTTCCTTATGTCCTCACCTTAACTCCAAAGCTATAAAAGAAACTGCAAAATTGTCATTCTCTGGAGCATTTTAGACTTTGATTCTTGGCACTGTTGTCAGTTTGGTCCAAACTCTACAGCTTTGGACATTTCTAATGTCGACAACTGTAAACTGGATAAAATACAAAAACAATTTCCTGTAGATAGATACCTGAGAGCAAACAAGATCAACCAGATTCTAGAAGGGAGCTATAGGCACTGGGTTGCATTTTCACAACTTCTAGGCTGAGAGAAGCCCCGGCCCACACCATGTGGAGCAGCTAAAACTTTGATAGGGAAAAAAACTTTGATAGCCTGCAGAGTTTGAGGCAACCACAGCAACTGAAAAACAATCAAAGAATCCTAAAAAGGAGAGGGCCAGAGAGAGAAAACTCCAAATTCTGTGAATAAATTTTGCTCAAATCTTCAGACAACCCAGGAACTATTCATGTATGGAGCAGCCTCTGAACAGCTCATCTAAGAGTAAAAGAATTGAAATGAGATTTGAGCTGCTGCCCAAGAGGCAGAGTTTTCAGTTTGAATCCAATCAAGCTAACTGCTTACTAAAACAAACAAAACTCAATATTCTTCAGAGGACTATAATAGAATTCTCATTCTCTACAACATAACATCATAATGTTCAGGACAAAATCCAAAATTATCCACAATAATGAAGAACCAGGAAAAAGCAAGCCACTCTTAAAAGCAAACACAACCAGAGAGCAAATAAAGATGAATGAAATGTTGGATTTAGCTGCTTTAAAATCCTCTGCCAGTACCACTCTACCCAAGGATGTATAAGAAAATATTCACCTAATGCATGCACATTTAGGAAATCTCAGCAGAAAAAAAGAAACTATAAAAAAGCTAGATGGACATTCAAGGTCTGAAAAACACAGTACCTGAAAATTTTAAAGTTCAATGAATGATTTAACAGCAGAATAGAGAAGACAGAGAAGAGTCACTGAACTTTAAGACAGATTGACAGAAATCATCTAATTCTAAGAAGAAAGAAAAAGGAATTCTAAGAAGTTAGCCCGCAGGGACTAGTGAGACAACTTCCGAAGGTATAGTGTACATCTCAAAAAGGAGAAGCGAAAGAAAATTAGACAGAAAAATAGACTAAACAACAAATGGTTTAAATTTCCCCAAATTTGGTAAAAAAAAAAATTTACAGATTCAAAAAACTCAGTAAACCCCATTTAGGATGTTAACAAAACCACACTTAGACACATCAAACTGACCAAAAAAACAAATAATACAGAAAACCTTAAAAAGAGCCAGAGAAAAACAACACACTACATACAAGGAAAGAACAATTATTTAAACAAATGTTGACCTCTCATCAGAGACAATGGACTCCAGCAATGCTACACCATCTTTCAAATGTGTAAAGAAACAGAATAAAAAACATGTCCAACTATAATTCTATATACCAAAAATATCCTTCAAGGACGAAGATAAAACAAATACAAAAAATAAAAAAATAAAAGAAGTACCAGCGAGCCTGTTCTAAAAGAAATGGTAAATGCTAAAGGAAGATCTTCAGCTGAAGAGAAATTAGATTTTCAGGAAAAACAAACAGTATCCAAAAAGGTAAATATCTGAGTTAAAAAAAAAGTTTTAATATTGGGGAAAAAAAAGAACAAAGATAGATGCAAAAAATCATCAGTGCCTTATAGAACTTACCACACATGAAGATATAAATGTACATCATCTGTATCATAAAGGGCGAGTAGAATAGATATATACATTTGTAAGATTTCTATATCAAACGTGAGGTACTGGAATATCAACTCTAAAATAGATTGTTAAAACTTATGAACATAGGAGACCGGGCAAAATGGTGTAGATGACAGAAACTTTGCTCATCCCCTCTAGCAACCACAAAGTTGAGAAGGAAACATGGAGTAACAGCAAGCAAAGTTGCCTGAGGGTCTAGAGGAACAGAAGCACAACAACTAGGGAGACAAATAAGAAATCACATTGCAATGGTGGAAAGTAGGCGAGGGTGAATACATGAGGCTGCATGGTCCAGAGTGGCTGAGTGGGACACAGGCTATTGCAGCGGCAGCCAGAAGCTGCAGACACCTCTTAAAGGAGCCGAGTCTACAACCAGACTTTTGCAATGACGAACCTGCTCACTCTGAGCACCAATGTCAGGTCGGTGGCTCAGGGGTCAACAGAGACTTACAGGGGGACACCTGAGTTGTGGGGGCCAGAGGTGACACTTTCTCCCAGGCAGAAGAACTACCAATATTCATTATTCCTCTGTTGAGCCTTGTCTCTCTCAGTGTGCAGACTCAACAATGCCACTGCTGAGATGTCATCAAACTGGATAACAGACCATTCTGCCAGAGGAGTCCCTGAAACTCCACCTCCCCCAACTTATGGCCCTATCCAAACCACATCCAGCTGTGTCCTCGGCAAGCCCTGTGTCTCTTGCTGAGCAGTGACAAGACTCACACTGGTGGTAGCTGGCCTTGGTTTCTGTCATGGCTTCTTGAGGCAATTATAAGGCACACCATCTGTGGATTGCTTGGTGAATCTTAACAGGTGGACCTGGAGGGGCACAAGCTGGGGCTAAACTTGGCTTGTAGCTGAACCCCTCTCAGGACTGTGCTGTCAGACACCTACTACACAAAGCCATGCTAATAAGACCAGGAGACTTAGAAGCTTCGCCTAGCACATAGAACAGACACATAAAGGCAGCCGAAATGGAAAGACAAAGAAGTAGAAACCATATGAGAGAACAGAAGAGAGATCCAGGAATAATGAAGTCAAGCAATCAAACAGATACTGAGTTCAAAGCACTGGTTATAAAGATGCTCAATGAAATTAAAGGAAGTGTAGATGAATTTAGTAAGACATTAACAAAGAGATAAAAAACATAAAAATGAAAATTATAAAAATCAGAAATGAAGACTACATTATCTGACATGAAGAGTATATATTAGAGGCAATCGACACAGTGGATGAAGAAGAGGATCGAACCACCAATATAGATGTCAGGAAGCCAAGGACACCCAATCAGCATGGCAAGAAAAAAGTAACCAAGAATATAATAACAATTTAAGGAGCCTATGGGACAAAATTAAAGGTAACAACATCATGTCATAGGGATACCGAAAGAGGGAGAACAAGAAGTTACATATATATTTGAAGAAATAATGATGGAAAACTTCCCTAACCTGGTGAAGGAAATAGACATACAACTCCAGGAAGCTCAGAGAATACCCCCTGACCCCAGAAAAAAAAAATGAACCCAAAGAGGCCCACACCAAGACACTTCATAACTAACATGCCAAAAGGTTAAAGACAATGAAAGAATCTTAAAAGCAGCAAAAGAAAAACAAATAATTACCTACAAGGGATCTTCCATAAGATTGGCAGTTGATTTCTCAAAAGAAACTATGCAGGGCAGAAGGGCTTGGTACAAAATATTCGACGTGATGGAAACCCAGAATCTACAACCAAGAATACTTTATCCAGCAAAGCTATCGTCTAGAGTCAAAGGACAGATAAAAGAGTTTCCAAGACAAAAATAAGCTAAAGGAATTCATCAACACCAAGCCAGTATATTACAGGAATTGTTGGAGGGACTTCTTTAAGAAGAAAAAATATGTATCAAAAACATAAAGATGGCAATTAATTACATATTTATCAACAAGTGCCTCAAATGGAAAAGAATTAAGTGCTCCAATCAAAAGACAGAGTGGCTGAATGGATAAGAAAACGAGATCCCAACATATGCTGCCTATAAGAGGCTCCCTTGAGATTAAAAGACACATAGAGACTAAAAGGGGATGGAAAAAAATATTGCCTTGATGGACCTAAATGGCATTGTGCTGAATGAAATAACTCAGATAAAGACAGTTTTCACATGATTTCACGTTCATGTGGATTCTAACGAACAAAATCAACAACAACAGCGTAAACAAACTCATAGATAAAGAGAATATTTTTAGGGATACTAGATGGGAGGGGTTTTGGAAGGATGGTGAAAAAGGGCAAAGGGATTAAGAAGGAGAAATGGATAGGTACAAAATAGTCATGGAGATATAAAGTGTAGCATAAAGAAAACTGTCAACAATGTTGTAAAAAATATGCAAAGAGGAAGAGGGGTACTTGATTTAGTGGGGTGACCATTTTATGAGTTATGCAGATCTTGAATCACTATGCTATATAACTGAAACTAATATATTATTGTTATATTATAAATGAAATGAAAAAAATCATTGAATTTACAATGTAAATATGAGCAACTAATTGTCTATTATACTTCAATAAATCTGGGGGGGGACTTAAGAATATGTATTGTTATTCACAGAGCAAACTCTTAAAAATAATGCAAATAAGTATAAATAAGCAAAAAAGCCAAGAGACAAGTTAAATTGGAATTCTAAGAGATATTCCAATTATCCAAAAAATAAAAATAAAAAAAGAAAGCAGAAACAGAGGACAAAAATCAGAGGGGACAAATGAGGACAGTATAATGGTGGACTTAAATCCGTCAAATGGATAAGTAAACATTAACACTCTATTTAAAAGCCAGAAGACACTGCCAGAATATTTTTTTTAATTTTAATTAGTTTCAAGTATACAGTACATTGGTTAGATATATACAGTTAGAAAAATGATCCCCCCAATTGCTCCCTCTCTCCCCTGACCATCCACCTAGCCATGTGTTAATGCTAATTGCATTCCCTATGCCGTGCTCCCCATCCCCATGACCATCCATCAGCTACTAATTTGCACTTCTTTAACCCTTCACCCCATCCTCCCAGTCCCCCAAACACCCTACCCCTCTGTCACCAAACTGTCCACTATATTTTGAGTCTGTTTTTGATTGGTTTGTTCTTTTTATTCCTTAAATTCCGCATATAAGTGAAATCATATAGTGTTTATCTTTCTCTGTCTGACTTAAATACCTTCTGGGTTCATCAAAGCAATATCTTTTTTCCACTCTTTTCTTTTTCATATGTAGGGGTCTTGTTTTCTTATCCTGTCAGCAACTCTAGCTTTTGGTTGGAGCACTTAATTCTTTTTCATTTAAGGTACTTATTGATAGAAATGTAGTTGTTACCATTCTTTATTCCTGTTTTTGATACATGCTTTTTTTCTTAAAGAAGTCCCTCCAATATTTCCTGTAATACTGGCTTGGTGGTGATAAATTCCTTTAGCTTATTTTTGTCTGAGAAGCTCTTTATCTGTCCTTTGACTCTAAATGATAGCTTTGCTGGATAAATTATTCTTGGTTGTAGATCCTGAGTCTTCATTCTGTTAAATATTTTTTGCCAAGCCCTTCTATCCTGAATAGTTTCTTTCGAGAAATCAGCTGCTAGTCTTATGGGTGTTCCCTTATAGGTAATTATTTGTTTTTCTCTTGCTGCTTTTAATAGTCTTTCTTTGTATTTAACCTTTGGCATTTTAATTATCATGTGTCTTGGTGTGGGCCTCTTTGGATCCTTGATTTTTGGAATCCTCTGAGCTTCCTGGGGTTTTATGTCCATTTCCTTCAGCCGGATGGGGAAGTTTTCCATCATTATTTCTTCAAACGGCTGTTTAACATCTTGATTTTCCTCAGTTAAGCCGATCAGATGAATATTTGGAGCCTTAATAGTGTCCCATATCCTACTTAAATTGTTTTTATAGTCTTGGCATCTTTTTTCTTGACATTCTGATTGAGTGCCCTGATTGGCTGTCTTGTCCTCTAGATAGGGCATGTGATCCTCTTCTTTATTCACTTTTTTTCTTTGTTTATTCCATTTAATATACTTCTCATCTCAGATAATGTGTTCATTTCAAACTGGTTCCTTTTTATATTTCTACTTCCATTTTTATGTTTTTTATCTTTGTTGAAGTTCTCACTGAATTTATCTATACTTCCCAAAAGTTCATTGAGTATCTTTATAACCAATGTTTTGAACTCTGCCACCATTAGATTACTTGACTCTATTGTAGCTGGATCTCTGTTCTGTTCTCTCATATGGTTTCTGCTTCTTTGGCTTCCCATTTTGGCTGCCTTTCCATGTCTATTTCTATGTACGAAGTAAAGCTCCTGAGTCTTTTGGTCTTATTAGCGTGGTTTTGTGTAGTAGGTGTCCAGTGGCACAGTCTTAAGAGGGGTTCAGCTGCAGGCCAAACTTAACCCAAGCCTCTAACCCTCCAGGGCCACCTGTTAGGATTCAGCAAACAATCCACAGTTGCTGTGCTTATAGTTGCCTCAAAAGGCCACACCAGAAACCAAGGTCAGCTGCCTCCACCACTGTGAGTCTCAGCAAGGAGCACCTGACTCGCTGAGGATACACCTGGATGTGGCTTGGGTGGGGTCACGAGTTGGGGGAGGCGGGGCTTCATGGAATCCTCTGGACAAAGCTACCTCTATTATCCAGTTTGATGATGTCACAGCTATGGCAGCTCTGTGTCCGGAGCACTGGGACAGGGGAGGGTTCAACAGGGAACAATGGATACTGCCAGCACTTCTGTACCTGGTGAGTCTCACCTCGGCCCTTACTCCGACAATGTCTCCTTGTAAGTCCCTGGTTCCCCCTGCACACAGCTGAATGGGCACTGCTGCTCAGAGCAAGCAGATCCATCACCGCGAAAATCCGCTTGCGGACGTGGCCCCTTCAAGAGGCGTCTGCTGCTGCTGCTGCAGCTGCAGCTTCCATTTCCTGCAGCCTCCCAGGACTGGGCAGTCCTGCACTCTCGCAGGGTACTTTCTTGGATTTCTCCATAGTTGTAAGGTTTGTTGATCTAGATCCCAGGTGATTTTTCCTTGCTGCTGCCCCTTGTTTCCGTCACAACTTTGATTTGGTCGCCAGAGGGATGAACAGAGCCTCTATCATCTGTGCCTTTTTTTTATTTCCCCAGAATGAATTTTATAAAAGCAAAACCTAACTATAAGCTGTCTACAAGAAATGCACTGCAATAAAAAGACACTGGTAAATTAAAATTAAATGGTTCCAAAAGAAATCAAAGACTAAATAAATGGAGAGATATATTCCATGATCACGGACAGGCAGACTTAATATTGTTAAACTGTCAGTTCTTCCCGACATGATCTATAGATCCAATGCAATCCCAGACAAAATCCCAGTGAGTTATTTTGTGGATTTCAACGAATCGATTCTAAATTTATATAAAAAGGCAGATGACCTAGAATTGCCCAGAAAATACTAGTGAAAAACTAAGTCATAAGAATTATACTAGGGGATTCCAGTCAAGATGGTGGAGTAAGTAAACTCTGTGCTTGCCTCTTCCCATGACCACTTTCAATTTACAACTAAATTATAGAACAATCAACCTGGAGAACCATCTGAAGACTAGCTGAACAGAAGTCCAATAAGTAAGAATATAAAGGAGTAGGCACATCGAGACTGATAGGAGAGAGCTTGGAGACAGAAAAGGGGCTGGCACAATATTCATGTGTGGTGGTTAAGAATTGAGAGGGACATCTCAGCTGCAGAGATACCTCCCTGAGAAGCAAGGGGTTTCAGCCCCACAGCAGGGTCCCCAGCCAACCACAGACTGCTTTATAGCTCCTGCCAGGTAGCCTTGGGCTGATCACAAGCAGTAGCTGACCTTGGCCTGCATGGTAGTTCTTCCTAAGAGGCCTTAGACCAACACACCCAGTGGCTGGATTCAGATCACAACAGTGCACCACCCAATTAACCCCACAAGTGGCACACCCAAAGGATGTTCTCAGCTGGCACCAGAACCCACTGGGGCAAATCCTCCTCTATAGGATCAGCCCCCACACAGCAGCTAGTACACTGTGGTCATGGCCAATCCTCACAGCCAGTCAGCCTGAGGGTCAATCCCACACACTGACGTGCCAATAGCAATCAAGGCTCAACCATGACAGGAGAGCACATACAACCCACACAAGAAACACACCTGGAGCACCAGGCTCAGGTGATAAGGAAGACTGCACTACTGGGCCTCAAAGGACACCTACTACATAAGGCCACTCTGCCAAGATGGGAGGCATAGTAGTTATACCTACTACATAGAAATAAACAGAGGGAGGCAGACAAAATGAGGAAACAAACATGTCACAAATGAAAGAGCGGGATAAAACTCCAGTGGGGGAGGGAAACTAAACTAAATGAAGGCAAGCAATCTACCAGATACAGAGTTCAATACACTGGTTATAAGGAGGCTCAAGGAACTTAGTGAGAACTTCAACAAAGAGGTAGTAAGCATAATAAAGAAAACAGAAAGTATAAAAAAAAGAACCAGTTAGAAATGAAGAATACAAAAACTGAAATAAAGAATATACTAGATGGAGTCGACAGCAGAATAGACGAAGCAGAGGACTGAATCAGCGATTTGGAAGACGAGGTAGGAGAAAATACCCAATCAAAACAGCAAAGAGAAAAAAAGAATTTTAAAAAAATATTGTTTAAGGGACCTCTGGGATATCAAGCATACCAATATTTGCATCATAGGGGTACCAGAAAGAGGAGAGAGAGAGTAAATAATTGAAAACCGATTTAAAGACATAATCACTGAAAACTTCCCTAACCTGGCAAAGGAAACAGACATACAAGTTCCAGAAGTGCAGAGTCCCAAATAAGATGAATCCAAAGAGGCCCACACTAAGACACATTATAATTAAAATGGCAAAGGTTAAACAAAGCAACCATCTTAAAAGCAACAAAAGCAGAACAGCTAGTTATGTATACAGGAGCTCTCATAAGACTGTCAGCTGATATCTCAACAGAAAGTTTACAGGCCAAAAGGAATTGGTGCAAAATATTCAAAGTGATGAAAAGCAAGGACCTACAGCCAAAATTACTCTACTTAGCAATGCTATCATTTAAAATTGAAAGAGAGATAAAGAGCTCCCCAGACAGGAAAAAGCTAAATGAGTTCATCATCGCTGAAACATTATTACAAGTAATGTTAAAGGGACTTCTTTAGGAAGAAAAAGAAACATAAATATTAATAATAAAATGGCAGTAACCACATACCTATCAATAATTTTAGTTGTAAACATATGCTGTCCACAAGAGACCCACTCCAATCAAAAGACACTCACAGAATAGTAGTAAAGGGAGGGAAAAAGATATTTTATGCAAATGGAAATGAAAAAAAAAACTGGGGTAGCAATACTTATGGCAGACAATATAAATTTTAAAACAAAAGCTATAATAATAGACAAAGAAAAACACTGCATAATGATAAAGGGATCAATCCAACAAGAGGATATAACCCTTGTAAATATTTATGTACCCAACACAGGAACACCTAAATATATAAAGCAAATACTGACAGACACTGAGAGAGTGACAGTAATACAATCATAGTAGGGGAATTTAACACTCCATTAACACCAATGGATAGATCTTCTAGACAGAAAATCAACAAGGAAACAGCAGCCTTAAATGATACATTAGACCAGGTGGATTTAATTGATATTTTTCAAATATTTCCCCCCACAGCAGCAGAATATACATTCTTCTCAAGTGCACATGGAACATTTTCCAAGATACAACACATATTAGGACATGAAATAAGTCTCAATAAATTTCAAAATTTCTTATCAAGCATCTTCTTCAACCACAATGCTATAAAACCAGAAATCAATTTCAACAAGAAAAATTCTGAAAAACATACAAAAATAGGCAAAGAACTTAAATATTTCGCTAAAGAAAATACACTAAGGGCCAATAAGCACATGAAAAGGTGCTCAACATCATTAGTCATTAGAAAAATGCATATTAAAATCACAATGTAATACCACCTCACATGCACTAGGATGACTATAATAAAAAATAAAAAATAAATGGAAAATAAGCCTTGGAAAGAATGTGGAGAAACTGGAACTCTCATGCATTGCTGGTGGGAAGGCAAAAGAGTACTTCCAGTGTAAAAAAGAGTTCAGTGTTTCCTCAAAAATTTAAAAACAGAATTACCATATGATTCAGCAATTCCACTCCTAGGTATATACCCCACCAAAAAAACTAAAAGCAGGGACTCGGACACTTGAACACACATATTCATATTAGCATTATTCCCAATCACCAAAAATTGAAACAACCCTAGTGTCCATCAACAGATGAATGGATAAAATTATATATATATATATATATATATATATATATGAATATGAATACTGTTGAGCTATAAAAAGGAATGAAATTCTGATACATGCTACCACATGGATGAGTCTTGAAAACACTATGCTAAGTAAAATAAGCCAGACACAAAAAAGCAAATACTGTATGATCCAACTTATATAAGGCACCTAGAGTGGTCAAATGAATAGACAGAAAGTAAAATAGTATTTCCAGGGCCTGGGAGGAGGAAGAATGGGGAGTATTCTTTCAGTTTGGGAAGAAGAAAAGTCTAGAAATGGATGGTGGTTATGGTAGTACAACAATGTGACTGTAAAACTGGAAGACGAATGAGCCCAGGGCTCATGCTGCCTGTCCCAGGGAAAGAACGAACATAGGAGTTGGGTTAGATAGAATAAGCATTTATTATCAGAGTTGCAAGTCCCAGAGACACAGGCAAGCTAGTGCTCAAAGCTCCCCAACCCCTCAATCTCGGAAGCACAGATTACTTAGGGAAAAATCAGCTGTCATGGAAATTAAGGAAGTTGGTGCTATGGAATAGACGATTAAAGGGGATGAGGTAACTGATTATTGTGTTGGGTTCTGGAATCATCCTGGTTCCACGGACTGGTTTGTTAGCTGGTGGGGTTGCTGTTCTGCCTCAAGATGTTATCCTTAGTTTAAAGTCCAGCCTAAACTTACTGTCCTCATGATTATGGACCTAAGGCTCTGTTAATCTTATGTCCTAAGGCTTAACAATTAAGGGAGCAGGCATACAGAGGATAAAGGCGGGGAAAACAAGTGAGTCACAATGCCATTATCTGGGCAAAACCAACTTGAATCAGAGGAAAGAAAAACTAAATTAAAGAAATGAAGTTTGTGTGAGGTTACAAGCTATAGGGTAAGAAAGAGGTGAGGCCAGGAACACGATGATGCCCATGATATGGGGGCCCTTCTATCAGGTCCTTCTTGTGTACTTAGTGTCACAGAACTGTACCCTTTAAAATGGTTACAATGGTAAATTTTATGATGTGAATATTTTACCACAATAAAAATATTTTTAAAAAAGGAATTACACTAATCAACTTCAAGAATTTGTATAAAGCTACAGTAATCAAGACAGATGGTAGACAGAATAGAGAAATAGGAGAATGGAACAGAACAGAGAGCTCAGAAATGGATCCACACAAATATAGGCAACTGGTCTTTAATAAAGGAGCAAAGGCAATTTAATGGGGAAAGGATAACTTTTCAATAAATGGGGCTGAAATAAGTAAATATCCACATGCCAAAAAAAAAAAGGATCCAGACACACACCTTATATCTTTCACAAAAATTAACTTAAAATGGATCAACAGACCTAAACGTAAAATACAAAACTATAAAACTCCTAGAATACAACATAAGAATCTAGATGACCCTGGGTTTGGCAATGACTTTTTAGATAGAGAATGAAATGACTAAAAAACAAACTGGGAGAAATATTTGCAAAAGACATATCTGATAAAGGACTGGTATCCAAAATATACAACTCTTAAAACTCAACAGTAAGAAAAATAACAGCCCCACTATAAAATGGGGCAAAAGATATGAACAGATATATCACCAAAGAAGATATACAGATGGAAAATAAGCATATGAAAAGATGTTCAACAACATATGGGAACTGCAAGTTAAAACAATGAGACACTACTACACATCTATTAGAATGGCCAAAATCCAAAACAATGACAACACAAAACACTAGCCAAAAGATGGAGCAACATGAACTCTCATTCATTGATCACGAGAATACAAATGGTACAGCTTCTTTGGAAGACAGTTTGGCAGTTTCTTACAAAATTAAACATACTCTTACCATATGATTCAACAATTGCACTCCTGGGTATTTATCCAAATGACTGGAAAACTTAAGTCCACACAGAAACCTACAAACAAATGTTTACAGCATGCTTTATTTATTCATAACTGCCAAAACTTTTTGTAACCAAGATGTCCTTTAATACAGGAGTCCCCAACTCCCAGGCTGCAGATCAATATTGGTTCCTGGCCTGTTAGGAACAAGGCTGCACAGCAGGAGGTAAGCGGTGGAGGAGGGGAGAAATCGAGAGAAGCTTCAATATGTATTTGCAGCCGCTTCCCAGAGCTAGCATCACCACCTCAGCTCCATCTCAGATCATCAGGCATTAGATTCTCATAGGAGCACCAGTCTCTGGTGCCAAAAAGGTTGGAGATCACTGCTTTATTAGGTGAATATTCAGAATCCATATAACAAAATATTATTCAGCACTAAAAAGAAATGAGCTATCAAACCATGAAAAGAAATGGAGGAATCTTAAAAGCACATTGCTAAGTGAAAGAAAACAATCTGAAAAGGCTACATACTATATAATTCCAACCATATGACATTCTGTAAAAGTTAAAATTGTGGCGACAGTAAAAAGATCAGTGGTTGCCAGAGGTGGGGACAGGGGAAGGATGAATACACAAAACATAGGGGATTTAGGGCACTAAAACTATTCTGAATGGCACTATAATAGTGGAAGCATGTCATTATATATTTTTAAAATCCATAAGATATAAAACACAGAGAAAACTCTAATGTAAACTATGGATTCTGGGTGGTGATGATATGTCAATGTAGATTTACCAACTGTGAAAAGTGCAGCACACTGGTGAAGAATGTTGTTGGTGGGGGAGGCTTTGGGGTGGCAGAAGTATATAGGAACTCTCTGTACTTTCTGTTCAATGTTGCTGTGAACCTAAACTGCTTTAAAAAATAGTATATTAAATATGTTAAAAAAACACAAAAAATGGTTGGATGAAATACAGTCACGTGCCATATAATGTTTTGGTCAACAACAGATAGCATATACTACAGTGGTCATAAGATTATAATAGAGCTGAAAAATTTTTATCACCTGGTAACATCATAGCCATCATAAAGTTGATACAATGTGTTTGCATTTTAAGCTGTCATTACAAAAAAAAGTCAGAAAGTTTTTAAAAATTAGAAAGTAAAAAAAGTAACAATAGCTAAAGTTAATTTATTATTGAAAAAAGAAAACTATATTTTGTAAATTTAATGTAGCCTAGGTATGTATAGTGTTTGTAAAGTCTACAGTAGTAAATGGTAATGTCCTAGATCTTCACATTCACTCACCACTCATTCACTGATTCACTTAGAACAAACTTCCAGTCCTGCATGCTCCATTTATGGTTAAGTGCCCCCTACAGATGTACCACTTTTTATCTTTTATACTGTATTTTCACTGTTTAGATACGCAAATACTTACCATTGTGTTATAATTACCTACAGTATTCAGTACAGTAACATGTTATACAGGCTTTTAGCCTATGAGCAATAGGCTATACCACATAGCCTAGTGTGTAGTAGGCTATACCATCTATGGTTGTGTAAGTACACACTATAATGTTTGCACAATAAAATCACCTCATGATGTATTTATCAGAATGTATTCCCATCATTAAGTGATGCATGACTGTATAACACTGATGAACTTTGAAAATACTATGCTAAGTGAAAGAAGTCAGTCATAAAGATCACATATAGCATAATTCCATTTATATGAAATGTCCAGAATAGGCAAACCTATAGACTAATTTACTAAAACCTAATTTACTAAAAAGTAAATTAATGGTTCCCTAGGGTTGACAGGGGCTGGGGAAATGTTGGTAAGAAATAGGGAATGGTTGTAAATGTGGGATTCTTTTGAGATGATGAAACTGTTCTAAAATTTTTTGTGATAATAGTTTCCCAACTCTGTGACTATACTAAAAACCATTGGGATTTTATCTCAATATAGCTGTTGTTTTTTTTTTAAGTAAGTGATTAGAATCCATACTCTGCATACTAAGAATGTTGAAAAAGCCAAATTAATACTTATTAAATAACTTCTAGAGGTAGAGTATTACCAAAGACAGACTTCTTACAGTGATATTCAGCAGGAAGATATATATTTATGTGCCTAACTACAGAGCCTCAAAATACACAGAGGAAAAACTGTCACAATGAAAGAGAAATAGGTAATTTCTCAATAATAGTTGGAAATATTAATACTAGTTTCTTGGCAGATAATAAAACTAGATCCAAAAAAACAAAACAAAACAAAAAAAATCAATAAAGACATAGATAACCTAAAGAACACCACAACCACCTGGTCTAAGAAAAACAAATATGCTGAGTATGATAAGCAGTATAAGCATTCATTTCACAATAAGTTTTTATCTCCTTGGAACTTATAAAGATTTTTCAGTGGTCAAGTTTTCTTAAAGAAGCTGATCAAGGTAATTTGCACTACTGCCTTTCCCTTCTTAACAAAATTTCCCAAGAAACTCATTCAAAACATTCCATTCTCCCCAAAGCACAGTCACCTTATTCTTTTGTTTCAGATTTTTAAGTTCTCTACTCCCCATCACCAAGATGGCTATTGATGAGAAGCAGCCCTGGTTCCCTTCAGAAGTGTGTTTAAGATCAATTACAAGTAAGCAGCCAGAGATATATAATGTCCAAGAATAGGTGTTTTCTGAGCACTGTAAACACAATGCAGTAAGAAGTGGAGAAGGCCACTGTCCCCATGTCATACACACAGAAGTAGACACCTGGGAAGTTGTTAGTTCATTTCCTAACATCAAGCAGAAGAGGCAAGACACAAGCTTGCATCTTTTGCTTTTCCCAGAGAGGCTGTTTTGCTGTCAAGGTCTTGTGATATTGAAGAAGGGCCTGGTCAAGACCTCCGTAACAGAAGCCTCACAGTGTCCCCGGCTTCACTTTTCCTTGCCCTATAGCTGAATAATAGATTGTCTCCAATGGCTTGACCCAGAGCTTGGAACATCCCATCATAGAAAGTTGTCTTGAAACTTATGGTTAATGCCTTCATGCTTATTGGTCACAATCCTTCTGGTTTAGCATTCTTTCCAGACTACTCCCATCTTTGTTCCTGGGTTGCTAATGCCACTGGAGGACTACGCTGCCAGAGGACCAAGCTATGACAGAGGAACAGCTCCATGAAGCGTGAGAGACACCCCAGAACCATCATGTAGCCTCTGGAATAATGCCCAGATTCTTCCTTGAGTACCTTATGCCAGACTGAGAAAGCCAGGCAGTTTTGAAGATGTTAACCTGCTGCGTTCTCAGAATACCAGTGCTCTGACAAACGGTTATTCTAAATATCTCAACTCCTATGTCAGTCTATTGGCTGAGTGGCACAGGCAGCACCAGTCCCAGACTCGGTCCTCCCCCAGTTTCAATATTCTCTACGGTTTTACATGATTTGTAACACTGTTACTTTTTAGCAATTAGCTGCAAGAGTTTGGTCTCAAGAGACTTGTACGACCTCATTCAACATTAAGAATTATTGCGTAATGACCTTGCATAAAGATTGAAAGAACAGGGCCAGTGTCAGATGAGGCATTTGCACACCCAGAGAGCCTCATTCATGTGAACAAAGCTATGACAGGGGCTCTGTGCTCCTGGGGCCCTATAGCATGTTCACTCATGTCAAACAAGTATGTTCACTCATGTCAAACATGTAATACAATGCGCTCTGCTTGGCTGTAGGAACAGAAGGAAGATCAGGATTAGACTAACACAGAGAGTATATTAAAGAGGAGAAAGTACCTCGTGTATCAACAAATGCCACACGAGGATAACAGGGACAGTTTATTTTTAAAAAGAAAATAAAGCAAGTCACAAAATAGTATACATTCATTTAACAAATATTTACTGAGTGCCTACTATGTGCCTCGCACATTCTAGGCTCAAGTGGTACAGCAATACAGACAATCATCGTTACCGAATTCAAGGGGTTCATTTTGCCAGCACGCATCAATAGCCAAAAGTGACATGGACAGGAGTTTGCAGCAAAGACAGCCGAAGTTTATTTAAGGAAATGGTGCCAAGTCGGAGACACAGGTGAGCTAGGGCTCAAATATCTGGCTCCTCAATGGCCTCTAGGGATTAGGTTACACAGGGGAGAACTCACTGGTGTCTAAAGGAGTGGGGGTCGTGGGCTCTACTGATTGGTCAGGACTAGAATAGGAAGCAGTTGATCACTGCATCAGGTCATCAGGTCCTGATGTCAGTCATGGCATCATTCTGTCTGGTTTCGAGGGGATGTTGGTAGGGTCATCCATCTTCATGAGTGTGGAGCTGTAAGATATTATCTTTAGTTTGACCTAAACTCTGTTTTTGTGCTCAACAGATCTGAGGCTTTGTTCTTAAGACTGTTTGATGCTGACCTAAGGGCTTAATGATTAAGGGAGTGGTGTGCAGTATGCAGAAGGATAAGGAAAGGAAAGAAAAGCAAGTGGGCCCAAGGCCAGTTTGAATCAAGGAGAAAGAGAAAAGTCATTTTAAAGAAGTAAAGATTTGCACAGTTACAATACAGACAAATCTCTCACCCTGTGGAACTTAACATTCCAGTGGGAGTAGAGAAACAAACACAATAAATACACATTATATTTTAGATGGTGAGAAAAGGTACGTAGAGAAATAAAGCAGGAGGGGGTAGGGGAGATGGTTTATAATTTTAAATGGGGTGGACTGGAAAGGCCTCACTGAGAAGGTGACCTTTCTGTATGAATGAAGGTACCCTTCATTGGTCTGCATACACATGGTTGTGTATGCAGAGAAAAATCTCTGGAAGGATGCATCATTCCCACTCTGAAGGAGCTAAAACAAGGCAATTTCAGAACCAGTCAAGTTGGCATCAAATGACTTCAGGTAATCTCTTAACTCCCCAAGTCTTCTCCTGCCTGCTTTTTAAAACCTGAAATTACTTTAATGAGGGGGAAAAAAACTATTTAACGCTATACTATTTAACTCTATCCAAGAGAAATATCTGATAGTTTAAAAGAGCTAGCATACAGTGCTCCAGTGCAATGAGGCAATCACAGAAACATATGGCTGATGACTGGGTTTTACTCATTTACAGGAGAAGGAGGGCATAAGTTCCAAGACATGGGTTTACTGAGCCAAGTGGAGCAAAGATGGATAGAGGTAACAGGCAAGCTTCTTAAACAGCACTTAGTCCAGGCTCAGTTACCACCAACTGGTGCAGAACATGAAATAGCTGTCTAGCACATGCTGTTCATATCTGTGGCTAAAACACGTAATTCCAGTACCCTAACTTTATAAAGTTTATACAAAATCATTTAACAGTAGCTGAACACCCTGGCGATTCACCAGTTATGGCAGCACTATGCTGAATCCTTGCTCTCACTAGACCATCCATACTAAGGTAGGAGGTGGAGCTGTGTTTCTGTCACAACTTAGGTATCTCAAACCCAAGTCTTCCATGTTCTCAGGCACCAGAGTTTTCTATGAAGATGGATTACTTTTTTGATCAGTAATCATCTTTCAACGGAGTTCTGCCTAAAAAGTTCAGTGCACTGTTAGCATTTGAGTTACGAATTAGCACAAAGCACCTCTATTTCAGTTTCAATACCTATAAGGAAAGACAAGACACAACAAAATTTGTAAATACACACTTTGAACACTAAGTGATATCACAGCACACTATGCAAAGGTTTTGCCATAGTCGAAAGAAAACAGAGGTGGAAGCCATAAAAACCATGTGGCACAGGGTGACAAAGGCCCACAGAGGAAGGGGGATGGTGGTAGAGGACAGGGGTGATGGAGGTGAGGTGGCAGAAAGGGGTAGTGATGGAGGCACCTGGAGGTGATACAGCAGAGATGCATCAAACCCAGAGCGCTGATAACACAATGATCAGAAAATGTTCATATATTCTGTGGAGATTTTGTTCAGGCAGAGAAAACTGTTACATTAAATTATGTTAATTTGAATTTTAATGGTTTTGTAGTTTTATTGGTATTTAAACTGTAACTATATTTTCACTGCAGAGTTGTGTGAAATATATGAAATATATTCTACACACTTAAGTATATGAAAATGCCAATTTTTTCCAGACTTTATGGAAATATAATAAATTGCTCATACAAGTGAATTGCTCAATGATCTTTTTCGATTATAGTTGGCATACAATGATATATTAGTTTCAATTGTACAGCATTGTCATTAGAGAGCTATATAACTCACAATGTGATCACCCCACTAAATCTAGTACCTCTTTCCCCTTAACATGTTTATTTCAATTGTTAACTATTTTCCTTATGCTACACTTTAATCTCCATGACGATTTTGTACCTATCCATTTCTCCTTCTTAATCCTTTTGCCTTTTTTCACCATCTCCCCAAATCTCCTTCCATCTAGTATCTCTCAAATTATTTTCTGTATCTATGAGTTTATTTATGTTGTTGTTGTTGATTTTTTTCTTTAGATTCCACACGTATGTGAAATCATGCAATATTTGTCTTTCTCTATCTGACTTACTTCATTCAGCACAATACCCTCTGGGTCCATCAAGGCAATATCTTTTTCCATCCCCTTCCTTTTAGTCCGTGTGTGTCTTTTAAGCTGAAGTGAGTCTCTTGTGGCAGCATATATAGGGGTCTTGTTTTCTTATCCATTCAGCCACTCTATCTTTTGGTTGGAACACTTAATTCTTTTCCAGCTGAGGTACTTGTGATAGGAATGTAGTTATTACCATTCTTTATTTTTGTTTTTGATACATGTTTTTTCTTCTTAAAGACGTCCCTCCAACATTTCTTGTAATACTGGCATGGTACTGATAAATTCTTTTAGCTTATTTTTGTCTGGGAAACTCTTTATCTGTCCTTCGGCTCTAGATAATAGCTTTGCTGAGTAAAGTATTCTTGGTTGTAGATTCTGGGTTTCCATCATGTCGAACATTGTATATCAAGCCCTTCTGTCCTGCATAGTTTCTTTCGAGAAATCAGCCGCTAGTCTTACAGGTGCTTCCTTGTAGGAAACTAATTGCTTTTCTCTTGCTGCTTTTAAGAGACTCTTTGTATTTTACCTTTGGCATGTTAAGTATGATGTGTCTTGGTATGGGCCTCTTTGGGTTCATTTTTTGGGGGGGCTCTCTGAGCTTCCTGGGGTTGTATGTCTATTTCCTTCACCAGGTTAGGGAAGTTTTCCATCATTATTTCTTCAAATATATATTCAACTTCTTGTTCTCCTTCTTCAGGTATCCCTATGACATGGATAGTGTTACCTTTAGTTATTTTTTATCTCCTTGTTAAAGTTCTCACTGAATTCATCTACACTTCCCAAAAGTTCATTGAGCACCTTTATAACCAGTATTTTGAACTCTGTATCTGTTAGATTGCTTGACTCCATTATTCCTGGATCTCTCTTCTCTCATATGGTTTCTGCTTCTTTATCTTCCCATTTTGGCTGCCTTTCTGTGTCTGTTTTTATGTACTAATCAAAGCTCTTAAGTCTCCCAGTCTCATTAGTGAAGGTTTGTGTAGTAGGTGTTCAGTGGCACCATCCTGAGAGGGGTTCAGCTACAAGCCAAGTTTAGATCCCACCCGTGCCCCTCCGGGGCCACCTGTAAGATTCATCAAGCAATCTACAGATGCTGTGCTTATAGTTGCCTCAAGAGGCTACATTGGAAACTGAGGTCAGCTGCCACCAGTGTGAGTCTTGGCACTGCTCAGCCACCAGTGTGAGTCTTGGCACTGCTCAGCCACCAGTGTGAGTATTGGCACTGCTCGGCAAGTGACACGTGATTCGGTGGAGGACACAACTGGATGTGGCTTGGGTGAAGTCACAAGTTGGGGGAGACAGAGTTTCAGGAAATTCTCTGGGCAGAGCACCTCTCTTATCTAGTTTGATGAGGTCTCAGCTTTGGCAGTGCTAGTCCGCACACTGAGAAGGGGAAGCGCTCAATAGAGGAACAATGGATGATACCTCCAGCTCCTCTGCCTGGGAGAGAGCCTTGCCTCTGACCCTCGCTCCAACAACTCAGTGTCCCTGGTGTCCCGCCCCCCAGCACCCCACCGACCGTGCTCTGACCTAGAGCTAGCAGGTCCATCCCTGAGAAAGTCCACTTGTGGAAACGGCCTCTTTAAGAGGTATCTGCAGCTGCACAGCCTCTGTCTCACTCAGCTGCTCGGGATCAGGCAGCCTCATGTCTTCTCCCCCACCTACCTTCTACTGTTGCATAGTGATTTCTTATTTCTCTCTCTAATTGCAGTGCTTCTGTCCATGTAGATCCCAGGTGACTTTGCTTGCTGTTTGCTCTGTGTTTCTGTCACAACTTTGATTTGGTTGCAAGAGAGATGAACAAACCCTATATCATCTAAGCTACTTCCCCTCCCTCCTCTCTGAAAAATGCCATTTTTAAAAACTAACTTCAACCTTACTCTGATCTCCATCCCACTGGAATGGCAAGTAAGCCAATCTGTCTTACTGAGATTCCAGGATCCTCACTCCAGGGTGTACAAAGGGGAGGCCCTTCTCTTCTTCAATATACTTGGCTGCCACTGATCTGTCCTTTGTCTATGCATTGTGTTTTGATGTCTGTGGCTTACTTAATGTACTTCAGCAAAGGGCTAGTGGAATTCAGCTGCAAACCAAATGGAAGCAGCATTCTAACCAGGGAAGGACAAGCTGGTGGCCAGCTTGGTTTCTCATCGGTAAACCTGTATCTGGGAAGCACAGTGAAAGTCAGAAATGGCTATTTGTTGGTGAAATTAGCAGGCTACTGATTGACTAATAATGTTAAAATGTGTTGACCCCAAGAAGAATATACCTGCCCAAAAAGACTCCTTGTGATTAACTGGGCTCGAATTCATAACCAGAGTCTAGCACCTATAGTTTACAGAAGTCCCTCACGCATGCTGTATTTCAGGAAAAAGCCACAAACTGGGCTGCCAAGCCTCCAGTATCATGTTCTTGCTGTCTGAGTCAATCCTTGTAAGAGAGCTCCTAGGATCAAAATTCAGCCAACAGGATTAAGACTTCTCCTGTTCAATCAGAGGTGCACAGCTATATCCTCATTTGTATCTTTACTGACCAATCCAAGTAGCTCCACTCTGACCAATCAGGATGGTGCTTTTTGAACCAATCACACTGTGAGAATTTAGAGTCCTCATTTGCATGAGAATTCACCAATCAGGGGCAGGGGGCGTTGTGTGTGTGAACCCTTCTCTGTATAAACCAGCTTCATTTCTGTCTAGGTGGAGCATATAGTTTCCACAGAAGACTGTTTACCCAGCTGATTCTGCAACATCAGCTAAAGCTGCAACACCCGAGCTGAGCTGCAAAGTCCACTGAGTTGCAACACTGGAACACAGCTGCAACCCTGGAGCTGAGCTGTAACATCTAGACCTCCTTTCCTGGGCTACGTGGCCTGGGCCACCTCACAACCATGCTGTTCCATAGCCATGCTGCTCCACAGCCTTGCTGTTTCAGTGCTATGCTGTTTATTCCACAGCTGAGCTGTTTCATAATTGAACCATTTTCACTGAATAAAGTCTCTTACTGCACCCCAAATTAGGGCCTCCTATTAGCACTGAATTGGTGGCAACGACCTTCAATTGACAAATGGACTCTCACTGGAGAAATCAAAAGTTTTCAGATATCAGGATTTGTTTAAAGCTATTCTTCATCCACAGAGGATGAGAATTCAGAGGCCAAAAGCTTGATTCCTCAACAACCTGTGTCCAGCCATTGATTAGGGAATTTTGGGTTACTTGATGACGATTATAAAATAACCCAGCTTCAGGAAACTTACAGCATCTTCCCTCAGTGAAGCTTTTTTTGCAAAGTGGTGGTCAGATCACAAGAAAAGATGAGTGCCTGGACTCCACAGAGGTCACAGAACAAGTTGCTTTTTTTTTTTTTTTTTGCCTGATTATTATTAACTGTTGGTTTAGTCAGTGCCTATACAACAGACAGAATGTGGTCTGAGACTCCCTTTTATTATAATCAGAAAGCAAGGTTATAACAAGGGGGAGTAACTAACCTTCACTCATTTCTAACTTCCTATGTAACTAATATTCTCTAGCAAAAGGAACCTAAAATTTGTTAATGATCAAATTAGCTTAAGATAATAGGTGGCTCAAGACCCAGGAAGTCAGGGAGCTCTCATACATGTGCCAAAATGGGCACAGGATTTTTCACTGAGCCAAGGCCTGAGCCTGGCACCCCTGCACGTTCCATCAGCCATTAAGCTCCACTCCTAGAACTTGGACTTCCCCAGGATCTTCAAGGGACTGGGTGACGTTCTCTTTTTTGTCCAGAAACTACAGCCCCTGTACCTTTCCAAGCCTTCATGGATATCTTGTGGAGTTTAATGCCCACTTCCACAGCACTCACTGTCTTCTCTGTCCTAACATGCTCCCTCAAGGAACTTGGGGTCTTAAAGCAGAAGATAGGGGAGGGATAAGCTATCTGGAGATGCTGAATGGCAGCAGCAAAAATATCTCTCAGGAATAAAGGTGAAAGAAAGACATTCTCAGGTAAAGAAAAACTAAGAAATTGTGTCACCAGCAAACCTGATGTAAAAGAAATGCCAAAAAAAAAAAAAAAAATCTCAGATGGAAGAGAAATAATACCAGAGAGAAAACTGGAATTTCAGGAAGAAAGAAGAAGCAATAGAAATGGTAAACAGCTATATAAATGAGACTATTTTTCTCTTAAATTCTTTAAAACATGTATGATAGCAGAAAGCAAAACTTTTAACACTGAAGCAGTTTCAATGAATAAAGATGTAACACATATAACAAATACAGCATAATAGGGAGAGTATAAAGAAATTTACACGGTGGTATGGTTTCTACATTCCACTTGATGTGGTACATTCTTATTTCTAAACAAACAGGCAAAAGTTAAATATGAACACTGTGATCCCTAGAGCTACCACTAAAATAACTATATAAATATATAATCAAAAACCTCAATAGACAGATTAAAATGAATACTAAGAAACATTCAAGTAACCCAGGAAAGAGAAAGAGAGAAATAAAAACATAAGGGACAAAAAGAAAACAAATAATAAAATATAGGCCTACATCCAAACATATTAATAGTTACATTAAATGTAAGTGATCTAAATACACTGATTAAGAGAGGGACAAACAGATGGAAATTTTTTTTTTAAAGACCCAAATATATTCTCTCTGCAAAAAATCTACTTCAAATATAAGTAGAAAGATGAAAAAATATAAACCATTCATACAATATTTTTTAAAATATTAATATCAGAAGAAGTATAACTTGGAATAAGAAAAATTACCAGAGATAAAAACATTCAATCATGATTTTAAAAAGTTCATTCACGGAGTAGACATAACAATCCTGAATGCAAATACACCTAAAAATACCAACAAAATACATGTAACAAAAAGTGACAAAAGTAACCTTGTTCGTTATAACATGCAAATAGCTCAGGAAGGAAAAAAGCTGAACAAAATGAAAATCAACAACTTTTTTTAGATCCATCAGAGAATGAGGTCACAGGGGAAATGGCTGCCCTAAAAACTGGAGAGATGGGAATATATAGAGAAGCACAACTTTCCTGGAGCAGAATCCCCTAGCACCAGTATCTGGTAGAAAGGCGGGAGGGTAATTGATGATAGCTAGAAGGCAACTGTGGAGAGCTGGAGAGTGCAACACTCCTGGGGCTCAGTCTTAGGAGAACACAGGGAAGAATACACTTTCGTGAGTTTTACCTCCAAGAGCCCCATGAGGTTCTCATGTTAAAGACTGGAGGAAAACATCCCTCATATTCTGGACAGGGGGCAGGAAATGTAACCATTTTGAAAACCTCATAACAAAGGACTTCCCTCAAGGGGAACTACTTTATTAGAGCCTTATCTGACCTGGAGGAAGGGCAATTTGATAACTGCCTCCCCTAGCCCTCCTATTTCACAAAGAGGATGGGGGAAAAAAGGAAAGGCTAAAACTCTTGTGAAGGACAGTCCAGGGACAAAGACCCGCTGAAAAACTGAGATTGACTCCAGATTCTAGAATGCTTCCCTTGCCCAGTACCTAATCACATCAGTAGGACTCCAGTACAAAGTAAATTACAACTGAGAGAGTGGTAAGACAGACTCCACTTAAGATGGAGGTTCTAGAGAAATGCAAAGACGATATGGAGACAAAAAAAGGATGCTCAGAGAATCTGAAGCCTCTCACATCTACAAGAAATAGCAAACATCAAACACTGCCTAACTCCTAGCCAGATAAACATAAAAGCCCACACTAAAGGTCTATTTACTTCTATTTACTAAAGGTCTATTTACTTGTGGCCTTCAACAAAATATTATAAGGCGCGCTAAAGGCAAGGGAAAAAAATAGACTGAGATAAAGCAATCATGGGAACTTGTGAGGTTAATTCAGAACATAGCCCCTCCATGTACTCAGAAGGCTGCCTAGTCAGCAGCCATACAGAAGCAGTAAACGAAGGGCTCTCAGCAGTACCTACTCCCAAGGACATTTTCTGCTGTTCCCATGGATGTTATCTGCTCTTTCTGCTACGCCAATGAACGTTATCTGCTCCTGTAACCAAGCAGCACATCTGGCTTCAATCCACCCGAGAAGCTGCTGCTCCTCTAAGGAGATAACCCCTCTCTCCCGCTGCTTGTGTGCATAAAACTCTTACTTTTGGCTGGGTGTGGTTTCTTGCAGCTCAAACCAGCCTCATGAGTAATAATGGTATGTCTCACTCCTTTGGTCCTCCTGGTGCTTTTTTTGGAATATCCAAAGGCGCAAGTTCCAGGCCTGAAGCTCCTGCGTTACAGACTCAACTCAGATACGGCAAAGATTTTGCAATTATCAGACTGGGAGTTTAAAATTACTATAATTAATAGGCTCTGATGGAAAAAAATATACAATATACAAAAACAGATGGGTAATTTAAGCAGAGAAAATGGAAACTATAAGAAATAATAAAAAGGAAATGTTAGAAATCAAAAATATTGTAACAGAAATGAAGAATGCCTGTGCTAGGCTCATCAGAAGACTGGGCACAGCTGAAGAAAAAATCAGTGAACTTGCAGATACAGCAACAGAAACTTCCCATACTGAAAATTAAAGAGAAAAAAGAAAAAGAAAATGAACATTTTCCATGTATATGGTCTAAATACACTAATCAAGACAGAGACTGTCAGAGTGGATTAAATAAACAAGACCCAACTACATGTCTGAGAAATATATCTAAATATAAAGACACATATAGATTAAAAGTAAAGGGGTGGAGGAAGATATATCACACTAACACTAATCGAAAGAAAGCTGGACTAGCTGTATTGATTTCTGTGTTGTGATTGCTGAATTTAGACCATATGAGTTGAAAGTGATTACTGATATACTTGGATTAATATCTACCAATATTTGTAACCATTTTCTATTTACTGCACTTGTTCTTTGTTTTTTTAAAAATATTCCCCCTTTTCTTTCTTCTCTGGTCTTAATTGAGCATTTTATATGATTCCATTTTCTTTCCTCTCATGAGTATCAAAATTTCAACATCTATTCAATGATAAAAACTCTCAGCAAGCTATGAATGGAAGAGATCTTCTTTAAATTGATAAATAGCATCTCCAAAAAAACCCACATCTAACATCATTTTTAACAGTTAAACACTTAGTGGTTTTTTCCATAAGATTAGGGACAAGGCAAGGATGTCCAGTCTCACCACTCCAATTCAGCAACATATTGGAAGTCCCACTCAATGTTATGAAGGAAAAGGAAATAAAAGGCATGCAGATTGGAAAGGGAGAAATAAAACTGTCCCTATTCACAAATGACACGACTGTCTACGTAAAAAAAAATCCTAATAAATCTAAAAAATATATATATCTTAAAACTGACATGTGAGTTTAGCAAAATCATAGAATACAAGGTCAGATACAACAATCATTTGAATTTCTGTGGACTAGAAACTGAAATTTACAAAACAACATTATTTACAAAACTGCAAAAAAAAGTAAATACTTAGGTATAATTCTAACAAAACGTGTTGATCTGTATGCTGAAACCTACAAAGCACTAATGAAAGAAATCAAAGGATATCTTAATAAATGGAGAGACATACCATGTTCATGGATTGAAAGGATCAACATAGTTAAAGTGTCAATTCTCTCCTCAAATCAAGCTACAGATGTAATTCCAATAGAAATTCCAGCAGAATGTTTGATGTAGACAAGTCAATTCTAAAATGCATATGGAAAAGCAAAGGAACTAGAATAGCCAAAACTATTTTTTAAAAAAGAATAAACTTGGAAGATTCATTTACCTAATTTTAAGACTTATTTTAAAGTTATAGTGTGATACTGATGAAGTGATAAACCCACATACACAACATCAATGGACCAAATCCAGAGAAGCCAGAAACAGACTTGTAAATATGGCCATTTGATCTTTGACAAATTGCAAAAGCAATTCAATAGAGTAAGAATTGTCCTTTCAACAAATGATATTGGAACAACTGAACATCCATATGCAAAAAAAAAAACAAAAACAAAAACAAAAAACAACAACCAGAAACCTAAACCTCACACCCTATATAAAAATTAACTAGGAATTTATCGATCTAAACATTAAACTGCAATACTCTTAGAAGAAAACATGGGGGTGGTATTTTAGGACCTGGGATTAGATGAATTCTTAGACAAGATGCAAAAAGTAAAATCCATACAAGACACATTGATAAATTACATTTCAGCAAAATTAAAACCTCTAGCTATATGAGATACTGCCAGAGAATGAAAAGACAAGCCATAGACTAAGAAAATATTGCAAACCACATATCCAATAAAGGACTTTCAGAGAGAATATATAAAGAACTATTAAAGTTAAACAGAAAACAATCCGATCTTTTTTTAAAACTTGAAAAGACTGAAACAGACACTTACAAAAAAGATATATGGATGGCAAATAAGCCCATAAAAAGATGCTCAATATCATTCACCATTAGGAAAATGCAAATTAAAACTATAATGAGATACCATTATACATCTATTAGAAGAGCTAAAATTAATTTTTTTTAAATTCCAATACCAAATTGACAAATTGCAGGCAAGGAATTCAAATGAAACTCTCACACGTTGCTGGTGGAAATGCTAAATGGTATAGCCACCATGGAAAGAATGCAGTTTTTTATCAAGTTGACTATATGACCAAGCAATCCTACACCATTTGCCCTAGAAATAGTGAAAATATGTTCACACAAAACCTATACACAAATGTTTACCAGCTGTATTTATAACTGATCAAAACTGGAAAAAAATCCTAATGCCCTCCAACAGGTGAATGGATTGGTATACTATGGTACTTGGAAAGCTACACATCAACAAAAAGGAAAAAATTAGACACACCACAACATAAATATTGAGAGAAAGAAGCCAGTTTGGAACAGTTACATGTTATAAGATTCCATTTATATGACATCCTGGAAAAGGCAAAACTATAGGGTCAGAGAACAGATTAGTAGTAAACAGGGGCTATAACTATAAAAGGATAGCAAGAGTGTTTTGGGGTGATGGAACTACTTTGTATTCTCACTGTGGTAACAGTTACAGAAATCTACACACATGTTCAAACTCTTAGAACTGCACACACACATACATATAAGTCAATTTTAGTGTATGCAATTTTTTTTTTAAAGGAAGGAGGTCATCTTCCGGAAACTTCTGCCTTCAGCCCTATAATATAAACCCCTCTGAAGGCAAGAGAACACTAAGGCCTGCCAGCCTATCTTGGAATATGAAAAACAGAATAAAACACATATTGAATTTCAATGAATTACCCTACTGCAGGTTTATAAATGCTAAGGCATTTATACCTAGTTTTATTAAATAATTTAACTTCATTTCTGAGGGTCTGTGATCATTAACTTTTCAAAGGGTCACCAGAGCTCTGGGTTGAATCCTCTCTTGGACATCTCAGTCAAGCTTTCCAGCATCAACTTTGGCGAGCCAAACCAGGAGAAATCGACATCACCCGGCACTACAGAGACATCCATCTTGGGATGAGTTGTGACCAGATTCATTCATTGTGTCTTTTCCTTTCCTCTATTTCTAAGATCATGTCTAGAAGACACCAGCCACACTGTGGGCATGGGTTGAGCACTTAGAAGCCATTAGGGCACTCACCGCTAGAAGACTCCCATGACAGGATAACTTGGTCAGGGGCTGGGCTTTATTGGCATTAGGTGTCCCCACCAAGTTCAAGACAATGTCCATGCACCCAGGCACACAGTAAAAACATGCTCATTAATTCCTTTCCCCTTTATCTGTGACCATCTTTCACAACAGATCATTTTCTGGTCTTCTTGGGCTGGTCTGACTTTATTTCGTCATGGCTTCCTCCCTCTCCTCTCTCTTTTCTAGCCTCAGCCTCTTGTCCATGCCTTCTTGGGACCATTTCTTGTTGCCATCTTCTTACACTTACATGGCCTTGATACTCCCATTATTCTCCTTTGCCTCAGTCAGATCGCCTGGCCTCAAAAGTCTTGCCTCCTCTGTAGTCGACCTCTCTGGTCTCCACATCAGTTATATCCAGACCTATCCTACTTCAATATTCCCCTTGACAAGATCATTCTGTATCTCACCCACCATCTCCTCCTCTGTTGTCCATGTCATCCCCAGAATACAGGGGCAAACTAGGGCTAGAATGGGTTCAGTATAACCTCGCTGGAAAGACTCATTCTCTGGTGATGAGGCGTACAGTTATCTGGTCTGTTTCATCTACTTGGGGACCTCAGATTGCTCCATACAATCTCCGGTCCCTACTCCAGGCCATTATCCAAGAATCTGAGACCCACGTTCAAAAGAAGGTTGACCTCCTCTTTGTTTGGCACCACACCTAACCACTCAGACTTTCCTTGCTGGAATCCTCTGTTGTTAAACCCTGAAACAGCCAAGGGTCAAGGCCTCAACACCTTCCAGCCTGCAGAAGTCCAACCCAGGGACACCCAGGTGCTGTTGGCTGAGCTACCATTGGGACACCCTGACTCTTAGCTTGGCCTCATAGTGCATTGGTTAGATAAAGTGATAGGGGGACACCCTTACCCAAGAATCCAGTCTCCTAGTTCTAGTTCTCTCCTCTCGCATTCCAGGCACCATGGAAAATACTTCATCTATACCTGAAGAAAGCGGAAGAATTTGATCTTCTATAATATGGCCTGGTCCCAATACAAACTCAGGAACAAGGAGGTATGGCCTGCAAATGGGACCTTAAGCTATAACACAATCTTACAATTAGACCTCCTTTGCAGACAAAATGGCAAATGGATGGAAGTCCCCTATGCCTAGGCCTTCATGGCCCTATTATCAAGACCCAGTGAAGCAAGGCTTCTGTAAAATTTGTTACGCCCAATCCTCTTTAGTTACTCCTCTGCCAGACAACACTGACCTCCTCTATGACCCTCTCCTATCAAGGTCACCAGTGTCCAAGCAGGAAGGAGAGAGACATGGAGCCATCAACCCCTCAGTCACCCTCCCCTCCCATTTCTAGTTATCCTACATCACCCGCTCCTTATGCTCCCATATACACACCCTTTGCCAGAGGAAGCAGCCAGACCCAGTTCCACGGGACACACCCAGAGTGGAACCTCTTACCACCCAGAATCCACCAAACTCTGTCCTCTCAGGAAAGTAGTGAACGGGGAAACAGAAATCCTCAGACTCCATGTCACATATTCTATGACTGATCATACCCAATGTAAGATTAAACTGGGGTGTTTTCCTGAGGACCCAAATAGATTTACTGACACATTCCAGACCTTAATGATGTCCTTCAATCTGACATGGAGAGACATCCAGGTAGTCATATCTACTTGCTGCATCCCAGAAGAAAAACAGAATTTGGCTCGTGGCCCAGGGACATGTGGATAGGATGGCTGCCACCCAATAAGACAGGCATCCAGTGGGAGCAACTTCAGTCCCAAGTCAAGACCTTGACTGGAATTACCAGGTAGGGCAGAGAGATCTCTGACAAAAAGAGACCATACAGCACTTTGCCTAATTGAAGAGATGGAAAAAGGGATAATCAAACCAGTCAACTATAAAAAGGAAATAACCCAAGACTGGAGAAAATCTAGCTTTATTCCAGGATTCGCTGGTTGAGGCCTTCCAGATATTTACTAATATTGATCCCTCCTTTCCTGGGGACAATCTCTGCTTGACCAACACTTTATTAGTCAGTCTGCTCCTGACATCAGAAGGAAACTCCAAAAGCGTCAATACCATCCTCAAACTCCAATAGCTCAATTATTAGACACAGCCTTTGAAGTCTTTAACAATAAAGGATGGGGGAGGGGGAGGCGAGGAGAAGGAGGAGGAGAAAGAGAAGAAAAGGACCCAAATGGCAGGCACAGATAATGGCTGTTGCCATCAGTAGTTGCCATCAGTAGTGCTTTGCAACCTCAGGAACACCCTGTGGGAATAAAGGGATACTCAAAAAAGACAACCCCTACAGCCCAAAAGGAGGCTTGCTTTAACTGCAGAAAATCAGGACACTGGAACAACCAGTATCCCTGCCCCAAGAAAGAGCCCCCTAGACCATGTCTTCAATAGAAGCAATCAGGCCACTCAAATAGGGAATGTTCTCAGCTCCAAAGGGAGTAGGGAAACTCCTAGGCCCATCATGGCCCTATATGAGGAAAACTGAAGGGACCTGGGTTTCCTGGTGGCTCCTCACGAAAGAAAGCTCATGACTAAAGAAGAATTTCAGGCAGCCCATGACATAATAGGTAAACAGATAAATTTTTTAAATTGACATGGGAGTCATCTTACTCATTCTTGACAGATCATACAGGGCCCTTGACCTCTGTGGCTTGTACCATCACAGGAGAAGATGGCCAACCCAAACAGAGGTACTTCACCCTATCTCTGTGCTGTCACCCTCAAGACTTTCTAATTTCTCAGAAGTTTTTAGTTATGCCAGAAGGCCTTATCCTCTTAATGGGGAGAGATTTAATAGCCCTTAACCATATTCCCTGGAGTTTAGATCCTCCTTAAAACCTAGAAAAAAGACTCTCCAGAAAACCAGCTACAACCAAAACGGAAAGGGCACTACCAGGCCCTGTTAAGTACTCCCACTGCTGTTAAATTCCATGGCATAAACAGCTGGATACATCTATCCAGGATTAAACTTTTCTCCTCAAGTCCTCACAGGAGCTTCCAACTAGCTTGATTCCAGAATACTGCTGTGATGCCATACAAGACGTGGAGCTGTTATTCAAGAAGAGAGACATGTCCCTTCACCAACAGATGAATAACTCCAACTTCTTGACTTGTTAGTTACTGCTTTTGGTGTGGGTCTTCCCTCGGTCCTTGCTTTCCTCTTCACCTGGGTCCCACCCAGCACCCCACTTAACAATTATTTTGTTCATAACCAAATAGCTCCATTATCATGACCCTAATCCTTTTTTAATCCTATTCTATTCTCAGTCCCTCTGAGGAGAATGAAAATCCAATACTTTTGCAAACTTTTCTAATAGCAAACGGAAATAGCCTAACTGCTGGATAAGTCATAAACAACCCCACTATAGTCATACCCTTCCTGGATTTCAGCCTGTCAATCTTAATCTCACTGTCATATATCACAGCAGTTGTCCAAAGGCCTACCTTAGGCCCTACTCCCTGACAATGGTCCTCAGCTCCACCCCTCTAAGCTGTCTTACCCTTATCCCAGACTATAATCAATCTAGTAGGACTGGAGTAAGATTCCTCAACTGCTCTTCCTAGTTGACTCCATGCCAAAAATGCATCATGAGGTGGGGGGAGGGAGAATACCTTCAGCATCCCCACTAACTCCTCCCTCTACCCCATCGCATTTAACACCTCTCTAAAATGTACTTCTAACATAATCCACTGATGCCCAGCAAGCCACCGAGTCCTCAATGGTGCCCAAGATCAGAGCCCCAAAACTTATTAGACAATCTTTAAAAAGGAAGTCTGCTGACCTTACTACCTTCCCTGGAAGGCGGAAAGCACTAATGGACTAATGGAGCACTAATGGACCTAGAGATGCCAAACTTCAGGGAGGCTCTTTATCCCCTCAGTGTCAGACGACAATTACCTTGGAGTCCGACTCTAACCCACTGGTTCAATTCCTCTTCTCAATGACGAGCATGTGCTCCACTAACATATTTCTTCCTCTGTAGACCTCCCACAAACATACTACCCTCCGAAAAACAACCCCAAGGACAATATCCCCAACCTCATATAGCACTAGCTTACTCTTACTCTTGACAATTCTCAGTTCAAGGACTAATGCACTCTAGGATTTCTAGGCCCATGAGGCATCTCTCCTCCATAACCATCCATACTATCACCCAGTTCTGATCCAAGCAAGCCATAGGACTTATCATAGCTGGCACTGGGGCTGCCATTAGTCTAGTGGCCCCATGGGGGAGGATTTGCCTACCATGAAGCCGCCTTAAGAAACTTAACTCAAAGTCTGGCCACCCTAGCACAAAGTAGTGGAGACGCTCTCCAAAACCTAGAAAGTTCACCCTTCACTAGCAAGTGTAGTCCTTGATAACCAATTGGCTCCTGACTACCTATTATTAGAACAAGGAGGTATATGCACAGTTATTAATAAGACTTGCTGCACTTACATTAATACCACACTGGCCAGGTAAAAGGAAACATTTAAAAAGTCTATGACCAGGCCAAATAGCTGCATGAGTTTGCTAACGGAAATCCAATGGCAGATTCTATTTGACAGGATATAAGTAAGGCATGCTTTACCTTCTGAAAACTGGTTCCTTCCCTTGTTAGGGCCCTGGGTAGCTTTAGTTCTAAAGATTAGTCCTAATCTTTGGCCCATGCCTCTTTAATCTTGTTAAATTGATCTCCTCTAGACTACAATAGTTCCACATAAGGATGATGATGCTACAGAGATTCAGACCCATTCCAACAAAGATCACCCTGGAGAAAAATCTTGAACTCTTAGATAAGGCAGGCAGAGATTTTCGGGCCCAGGCTAGGTAAGGATGATACCCTGTCCCAGCTGGAAGTAGCTACAGAAGCCTGATCTCCAGTCCCTCCACACCCCATATGATTCCAGGTCCAAAAATCAAGGGGGATTTATGAAGTAGGACAGGTAGCCTAGGCACATACCCTCCCCCTTCAAAATGTGGCTCAGTCCCTCCTCTGTTTCAGTCCTGGCACAGAAAAACAAACCAAACTGGTCCAATCTTATCCTGACTAGCTACCATCTTTGACTGAGACCTGACCTTTGGCTACTTATAATATCATTATACTCTCATTTGCATTGCAGTTACTATGGCTCCCATCACGCACCAGATGTGATGACAGTTCCAGAAACACCAAATTAGAAAGAACAGGAAACCAAGCTCTTCGCCCACTGGGAGAGAACCAGGAGGCTATGTCAGTATATCAGGACTCAGAGCCCTGCCCCAAGAAGAACAAAAGCCCATAATTCAGACATACTTGGCACTACTCGATCTCTGAATTCACCTGCACTTCCCTGTAAAGTATGTACTTTCAATAAACCTTGTGCTTTCCTATTGATATTCATCTTGTCCATGATTTCTTTCTCATGACATAAGATAAGAACCTGGTCATCAGAGCTCTGAGTTGAGTCCTCTCTTGGACATTCCATTGAGCTTCTGGCATCACAAACATACAAAGTAGTTTTAAATATTTTTTAAAAAGGTTTTCCATGAATAAGTACAGAAATCTAAAACCCAAACAGTATATAAAATCTCCTGGGGCCAGGAGACCAGAGAGAGAAGCTGACAACTCCATCATTACATTGAGTTTATTAGGGGAACTTACATATGAGACTTGTCTTGGGTAGCAACAAGATGACATGGGTATTCTCCACACCTACCTCCCACCTCCCTGACTCTGTACTTATATCTCCTAAGCAGTTAAGAATGTGAGAATGTTCAAAGGGACCAGGTGTCAGAAGGCTCTGGTGCCAGAGCAAGGCAACATCAAAGGTGTATTGCCCCAGAGAGAGAATTAATGGTAATCCAGTAATTAGCCCAAGGCTGATCATATTCCAAAGCTTACTAGGGAAAGGGGAGGAGGGTCAATGGTCCAAGTTCACCCAGATGTCAAGATGGCAGATTCACTTTAAAATGGAGTCACTTATGTTCTGCACACCAGAATATATGAGAAAATGTCTTTTTAGCTCTAAACTAAACCAGAAAATCCTAATGTTATGCAAAAATTTTATATTAGTAAACCTAATTATGTGTTGGCTGGAAAATTACTGCTTGGCTATCGCCCATGGGAACATAGGCTATCACCCATAGGAACACAGGCTATCACCCATGGGAACATAACATTCTAACAATAAGCTTTCTGCTTCTGTACCCCTGCTTGCACAACCGACCTGTAGGTTGACAGGTAGTGAATAGGAGAAAAATAGACCTTTGTGTTTAAGACAGAATGAGGAATGGGATTTAGGGCTTAAAAACCTTGTACCTCTACATTTCGGGGCTGCTTAATTTGGGGTCTGCGTACCCCCGGCAGACCCAGCTGGCTGAATAAAGAGCATGTTTCCTATAACTCACTGATTTCTGGTGGTCCGTGTGTCTTTCGGGGGCCCGGCGGCCACAACAATTACAAGGAAAGAACATTAACTTGAATAGTGGCCCACATTAAAAAGCAACACTTTAACCAAACATTCCATATTCCAATCCACTTCTATCCATCTGTTCAGAAACAACAAGACATGGTTCCCTCTTTGCTAGAACCATGATGTAACCTTTTGTTTCATGGTGGCTATAAAGAAAATAAAAGAATAAAGTAACAATGTATAAAATCTATCTAGAAAACTATAAGAACAATTCACTCTTTTCTTATAATTATCCTAAATTTCATCTGAATTCAGCCATGCAATTTGGACCCTAAAGGCACATCACACAAACACTGCTGATATTCTCTGCTCTCCTCTCACACTTATATATACTGGATTCCACAGAATCCAACAGAGGACTGAATATTTTGGATTTCTACTTCTAAAGAATGAGTCTGCTATGAAGGTCAGTGTCAACACCAACAACTCAATGGCCCTAAAAGCAGATTCGGAATTGCCAAGAACTAATCATCTTAAATGTAGATAAAACTCAGCGGTCCAAGAAATCAGGCCATGGGGAAAGCACTGTATTTTGTTATTATAGTTGCTTGAAGTCTATGCCAAACAAAATAAACTAAAATGTTACAGTCCTGGGCTGATGCAAAGTTTCCTGGGTCAAATGAGACTAGAGACTAGGGAGTACTATAAATACTTAGGAAGGAAGCATTTCCAAGGGTGACAAAGTGGGGTTCAAGATCTGAGATTTGATACACTGCCACAGAAGTTTCCAACACTGCATTGACTAGTAGCCCCAGGACAAGAGAAGCTGGGGGGCATCCTGGTGGTCCTTGTAAGAATTCAGGGTAAAAAATCAACCCTACCCTGACTCACCCAGGAACTGAACCCAATAAAGAAATCTGGGAAGAAGTATTGGGAGTCAAGAAGCAGAAGAGTCCAGTCACATACCTGGTCCTTCACTGACACATGAAATCAGAGACTTGTCTGCTTAACGGAATCAGCTATTTGAATGATTCCAGCATGAAAGATTTTTTTAAAAGCTCTTCTCTCTTAACTCACAGAATTTCAGAGTTCTATGGGAACTTAAGTTGCTTTGTCTATTATCTTAACTGACTTGAGAAAACTTTTCTCACTTGACAAGTGGGAAAAATGAGGAACAGACATTTATTTGGAGGCCAAAGATACTTCAAGAAACAGGCAGCGCTAAAACTAGCATCTGTACCAAGGCGCAACTGGGCAAGGATGCACACTACCTCCTTTATGCATACCTGAACAGTTCCCTAAATTCCTTCCATGAAGACATTCTGGAACCATCGATGGCTAAAAATCAGGTTTCCACTCCTTGAGACAGGAAACACAGAGGAAGAGCTTGGATTGGTGGAGAACACAGAAATCCAGACTAGAATGTGTTGAGTTTGAAATATTTATGAGGCATAGAGGTGGAAATGAGCAAAGAGAGCTGGATACCTGGCCTGGAGTATAGATGTGAGCATGAGGAACTGAAAATTTTTCTACAAATGAAGCTACCCAAAGAACTATCTTCTTTTTTTCACCTCTTCAGACAAAAAAAAGCAGGGAAAAATACTATATTTCATCAAATCCAATATGCCACTGTTTCTAAGACAAATTACTAAGAAAGAAAAACTGCTGTCAAAATCTGACACAATGCCAGGACAGCACTAATTTTAAGATGTACCCCAAATTCAGAGATGTTATAAGATGAAAGACGAAAGATGAATCTTAGAATAGGTGAAATACGGTAAACTTTTTTTACCGGTGGGAGTTATTTAGATTATGCTAAATACAAAGTGGACATTTGTTTCCATAAGTTTTTATTCTGACATAATTTCAAATTTACAGAAAAGCTCTAAGAAAAGTACAAAGAATTCTTGAATATCTTTTACACAGCAAGTTTCTCCAATTAACTGTTTTCACTTTGACTCATTCATCATTCTCATTTTATCATTTTCTCTCCCTCTCTCTCTCCCCTTCTCTCTCTTCTTACCTCTGTTTCAGATTAAGTTTCAGACTTTATGCCCTCTTATTCTTAAATACTTCAATATGTATTTACTAAACTCAAGGACACAGTCACAGTACAATGATCAAAATTTGGCATTGATACAATACTACTGTCTAACCCACCATTCACATTCAAATTTTGTCCATCATCCCAGTGTCCTTTATAGCTATCTCCCCCCTTCCCTTTTAGGACACAATCCAGGATCAAGCACTGTATATAGTTTTCAGGTCCCCTTAGTCCTTTTCAACTGGAAGAGTATTTCAGTCTTTTTATGTTTCTTGACGCTGAAAATATTTGAAGAGTATAGAAGCCAATTATTTTTTGTAGATGTCACACAAATGTAATTTGTCTGATGTTTCCACACAATGAGATTTAGGTTATGGAGGGAATAGGCCAACAACCAGCAAGGTTGTATCTTTCTGAGTACTTCTTTTCAGGAGGCACATGACTTCTTTCTGGTGATGTTAACTTTGATCACTTAGTTAAGATGGAATCCATAGTAGAGTAGTATCCATTTATGAGAATTTGAATTATGAGAATTTGAAATAGTAAACTCTAAAAATATCGAAGTCTTATGCATGTGTACAACTGGAAATAATGAAATTTCAAAATGAATTTAAAATGAATTGTTAAAGAAAAACGTAGGTCCAAAAAAGGAACTAAAAGTCCATGATACCAAGCTTAGATTTAATACCAGATTTAACTACAGTTTCAATTTCTCCTAGAAACATGATTTTAATCCACCAGTATGGAATTTTCTGGTAAAACACCAGTAAGGCAATCTGTGGACTCTCCTCATCTTCCATAGAAAGATAAAGCAATCTGCATTAAAAACAAACAAACAAACAAAAAACCCTTCCCATTCTCTTCCCCCAAAGATGTCCCAGCCCCAAAATAATCCTTTCTTTTCTTTTACTAATAGTTCCCTTGCTCCACCCTCCTTCATATAAAAATCTTCTACTTTCTACACCACTTTGGATAGCCCTGCTAGTTGCTAGAAGAGATGCCGCCCAAATCATGAATCGCTTAATAAAGCCAATTAGATCTTCGAATTTACTTAGTTGAATTCTATTTTCTAACAGTATCAAGAACTACTTAACTTTAAAGCCACAAAGCAGAGAGAACCATCAACTATTTTTTATACTTTTGCCACAGAGCAGGGGCTAGCTCAGTTTGAATTATGCAAGACTCCTGTAAACATCCTGTTTGAAAGTTTTCTGAGGAGTACTTCCAGCTGTGAGAACAGGCCATTAACTTTGTGGACAAAAAAGGGTTCTACGGAAAGTAACCTCACAGTTGATCTGATCATAAGTTTCTAACTGGGCAGGTCATCGTGGATAGTCACACTCCAGGCCTATAACTTCCTTAGTAAAAGGTTTATCTTTGCCTTTAGCAAGCCATGCCCATTGTTTCTGTACACTTAGGTTAACACACCTTTGAAATGCTCCTTTTCAGACTCCTTAGAAGTGAAGGGACCCTCAAGGGAGCACATAACCTAGTTAACTATCTTGTAATCCAATTTCAACCTTGCTTTCTCCCACCTCCAAGTAATCTTCCTTATGTTCCCTCCTTAATTCAAAATGCCTAAAAGAAGCTGCAAGCTGTCATTCAAGGAAGGATTTTTCTTATTCTGTTCGGATCTTGCTTCTAGGCATATACTCCGTTTGGCTCAAATCAATTCTTATAAAAATTCTCTATAGGTTTGGATGTTCTAATATTGACAACGTAGATTGTGGGGTTTAGAAATTGGGCATCCATGTTTCTATCCAAGTCAGAGGGACAATTTTCCCCATCACTTCCCTGTACCCAGAAAGCTAACTGGCTGAGCAGCAGTCTGCCCTTAGAATTTGGCTTCCTTGGGGCAGAAGGCACCACCCACCCTCCCTGTTATCACCGAGACAATGAGTTCTTAGTTTTATTTCTCATCCACACAGGAGGACACACATACCCCAAGTATTCAGGAAGGAGTCTTGTCTATTCACAGTTCTGTCATCCCTCCCAAGCTGAGAAACTGGTGACGTTGTCCATTTTTGCCAGTTTTTCCACTTGCATGCATACAACACAGCCAGAAGGACACAAGGACGAACAGTCCCAGTACCTGCTTTCTCAGGCTACCTGAATACAGGGCAGGTAGAGACATTCTGGATACAACGAGCTCTCCCTGGGCTATGACAAGCTGCTCATCAAAGTCTCCACTGAGGAAACTGCATGTTGAGTTTTAAATTCTTAACTTTATGAAATTGTACTCTTGAAACTAAACTCCAAGTCAATAAATGTTTTGTCATAGTTCTTGATGCTGGTTCTTACGTTTATGGTTTGATGCCATTAGTGACCCTGAGGGAGACCCAGCAGGTGAATAGTCCCCCTAGGTGGTCCACCCTGGCAACACTAGTCCACCACCCCTCTACTTTGGGCTCAGGATTTATTACAGTTCCAATCCTAGCATGAGACTCATTTTTATAAAAGTGTTATTGTTGTGGCCTGTACAGAATAGACCAAACCAAGTATGCTCTCAAAGGCTGTTTATTAGCCGGCGGCTCTCTTGTGCAAAGGAGCAGCCCCGAAATGCCAAGATACAAGGTTTTTAAGCCCTAAATCTCATTCTTTATTCTATCTTAAACACAAAGGTCTATTTCTCTCCTATTCATTACCTGTCAACCCACTGGTCAGGTGTGCAAGCGGGGAGTACAGAAGCAGAAAGCTTGCTGTTAGAATGTTATGTTCCCATGGGTGATTGCCTATGTTCCCATGGGCAATAGCCAGTATTCTCATGGGCGATGGCCAAACAGTAATTTTCAGCTTCTATACAACTGATTATTTTTCATGCCATGCAAGCAAGCAGGGTTACACAGGCTAAAATTGGCAGTTAGCGTATGAGCTCATTGTTACAAGTTTCATGATTAACAGAATGTGGTTAGGGGTTCCAGAAACTAGGCCTAAGGTATAGACCTCCTTTGTCCAGTTTCTGGTTTTAATTATCCTTTAACCTTTTCACATTTCAGCAGGCTGTCACATTATTTCTGTGGGCACGCACATGTATGAAGCCCATAGGCAAAGCACAATTTATTAAGCCATCTACACTCTTACTTACTAAAGGAATTTAATTTGCCAATTCTCCTATCTAGTTGCTGAGGCTGAGATATGGTAGAAACCCCAAGTCGAGGGAGGCCTGGAATCTGTACGCCTGCCCAGATCTTGGCACACTCCTTACGGCAATGTAAAACTGACCTCAGGTGGAATCAACCCCCCATCTGTAATATGGGGACAACAGTATGCCCCAGCTCTGGATTTCTGTGAGCACTACATGAAAGAATTTACCAAAAACACTGAGAACAGAGTCTGGCACGCAATCAGTGCTCAGTCAAAATTTAAAGACAAAAACACCAAGAAACTAAAGCTCCATTTTTGGTGCAGAAACCATGCCTGGGGCCCAGGTACGGGAGAAACAATATCTGTGTGGTGCGCCAAAGGTGCTTTTCCCCAACCCCCACACACCATGCCTCTGTGGAATAGCAGCAGGGACATGTGTAGCCTATTACAGATAAAGGGATCGAATAGCCAGGAGGCCACCAGGTATGTTACTCATCTTTCTTATAGAGAGCTACGAGGCTACAGAAGACTTCTGGTCAAAATGGCAAAGTACATAAACTCTGTGCTCACCTCCTCCCACAATCAAATCAAAATTACAACTAAATTATAGAACAACCATCATTGAGAACCACCTGAAGACCAGCTGAACGATAGCCCTATAACTAAGAAGAAGCCACATCAAGGCTGGTACGAGGCTGGTGTGGTTCCATAGAGTAGTGGTTAGCACGTCTGCTTTACACGCGGGTCCTGGGTTTGCACCCCAGGTGGAGCCACAGACCACGTCTTGGGTGTGCCAGGCCCCCCCAGTGTGCAGGGGACGCCAGGACCCAGGTGCGCGTCGCAAGCGTGTGGGAGGAGACGCACGCCTTCAGAAATCCAGTTCTTAAAGAGATGGCAACATCCGTGAAGTAGGTGGGGGGGGGGGGTCTTGAATTAAGAGGGGTAAAAGACTGGTAGGTGGGGCAGAGACATCGGATGGGCAAGTAGGGAATAAGAAACAGGAGAGACATCTTGGTCACAGAGGTCCCCGCTGAGAAGCGAGAAGTCACAGCCACACACTGAACTCCCTAGCTCTCACACTAAGCTCCCTAGCTCCCTAGCCCACACACTGAGCTCCCTAGCCCAGGGTACTAGTGCCAGGGAAAGGAGTCCCTATAACATCTAGCTGTGAAAACCAGAGGAGATTACATCTGTGTGAGTCAGAGGGCTGCTAGAGTTCAAGGCATTCCTCAAGGGACCCATGCATGGACTTGCTCACTCACAAACTCAGTTGCTCTGGGCTCCAGCACAGGGGAAGCAGCTCAAAAATTGCCAGAGACATACGGGGAGAAACTAAATTGACTAACTTCATGGCAAGGGCTGAAAGGGAAGGGTTCTGGGCAACTGTTTCTGAGGTGGGAGGGCTGGCAAGTGACACTGTTCCTTTACTGAACTCTCCCTCCACCCAGCTAGACTGGCATAGATGGGAAGCAAATAATATGTGTTCTCCATTAACCTGGCTAAAACCATTTGCCTTGCCCAGGTGATTCCCTGAGACTCTTCCCACCCAACTGGCTCACCTGGCCCCAGTCTCTTCCAGCAGCTCCTGCACACAAGCAGCCTGCCTCAGCTGGTCTGGCAGAATTTCCCAAAATCTCCAGAAGATCCATGAACTCCAAAAAAGCAGCAACCAGCCTCAACATGCCCTGTAGCTCTTCCTAAGCAACCCTAAGCCTAACACAATCAGCAACCAGTCTCTTGCACTGTAACTTTCATCAGGTAGCCCCAAGCCTGGCACAACTGAAGGCCAGTCTTGGCCTGGAATGTAACTTCAACTAAGCAGCCACAATCTCAGAATAAGTGGCAGCTGGTCTCAGCTCATATAGTGACATCAAGCAAAGGGTCCCAAGCCCAGAACTGGTGACAGTTAGCCTCGGTTCACAGTGCAGCCTCTCCCAAACACCATCAAGGCCAGTACAAGCGGCAACCAACCACAGATCACTTGTAGCTCCTACAAGTGGACTCAGGCCTGACAGGAGCAGTGACTAAATTTACTCTGCAACAGAGCCCCACCAAAGATGTTGCAGACCCAACAAACCCGGTGGTCAGCTTCAGACAACACCAGAGCACCACCCAACCAGTTCCACAAATGACACACCTGAAGGGCAGAATTAGCAGATCTCAGTAAAATGACTACTACGCCTTGAAGTCAGCCCCTATATAACAGCTTGTTCACTGTAGTCACAGCCAGCACTCACAGCAAGTCAATATGAGGGCAAACTGGACCTACAGACATGCCAACAGTAATCGAGATCCAACTACAACAGGGCACACACAACCCACACAAAGGATACCTGTAGAGCACCCAGCTCAGATGACCAAGGACAGTGCCACAGGACACCTTCTACACAAGGCCACTCTGTCAAGACCGAGAGAGAAAGCAGATCTATCTAATACACAGAAACAAATACAAGAAGTCGACCACAATGCGGAGACAAAGAAACATGTCCCAAATGAAAGAACAGGATGAAACTCCAAAAGAAAACTAAACGAAATAAAGACAAGCAATCTATCAGATACAGAGTTCAAAACACTGGTTTAAAGGATGCTCAATGAACTTAAGGGAGGGATAGATGAATTCAGTGAGAACTTAAAAAAAAGAGACAGAAAATATAAAAAGGAAGATATAATATGTAAAAAAACAAGCAATCACAACTGAAAAATATACAATAACTGAAATGAAGAATATACTAGAGGGAATCAACAACAGCAGATCAGATGAAGCAGAGTATCAAATCCATGATCTGGAAGAAAAGATAATAGAAAATACCCAATTGAAATAGCAAAAAGGAAACAAAAATCTTTAAAAATGAGGATAAAGAATCCCTGGGACAACATCAAGCATACCAACATTCACATCATAGGAGTACCAGAAGAAGAGAGTGAGCAAGGTATTAAAAACCTATTTGAAGAAATAACGACTAAAAATTTCCCTAACCTGGCGAAGGAACGAGACATACGAGTCCAGGAAGTGCAGAGAGTTCCATACAAGATGAATCCAAAGAGGCCCATACCAAGACACATAATAATTAACATGTAAAAAACTAAAGACAAAGGATTTTAAAAGCAGCAAGAGAAAACAGTTAGTTACAAGGGAGTCCCCATAAGAATGTCAGATGACTTCTCAACAGAAACTTTGTTCTCAACAGAAGGGACTGGCACAAAATAATCAAAATGTGAATAAGAAAATATAGCAAAGGAAAAAATTCTCACTGACAAAGGCAAACACTTAGTAAAAGCAGTGATCGACCAACTATAAAGCTAGTACAAAGATAAAAAGACAAAAGTAGGAAGATCATGTGTAATTATAATAGTAAAATAAGGGATACACACACAAGAAATAAAAAGTAATAACAAAACATAAATGTGGAGGAGGTCAATAAAGACTGTGGTGATTTTAGAATGTGTTTGAATTTAAGCAACCAACAACTAAACCTATCATATGCTGCCTATAAGAGACTCACTTCAGATCAAGACAGACACAGACTGAAAGTAAATGGAAGAAAAAATATATTTCATGCAAATGGAAATGAAAAAAAAGCTGGGTAGTAATACTTACATCAGAAAAAATACACTTTATAACAAAGGCTGTAACAAGATAAAGAAGGGTGTTTCACAATGGTAAAAAGACCAATCCAAAAGAGGATATACTTCTTGTAAACATCTATGTACCCAACATAGCACGTAAATAAATAAATCAAATATTGACCAAATATACAAAGGGAGAGGTTGACAGTAATAGAACAGTAAGGGACTTTAACACACCATTGACATCAGTGGATAGATAATGCAGACAGAAAATCAACAAAGGAAACAGTGGCCTTTAATGACAATTGGAACAGGTGAACTTAATTGACAATTTGAGAACATTTCACCAAAAGCAGGAGAATATACATTCTTTTCAATCTTACATTTATTGAGATTCGTTTTGTGGCCTAACATCTATCCTGAAAAATGAGCATCTGGCTCATTTTTCAGGATAGATGTTAGGCCACAAAACGAATCTCAATAAATGTAAGATTGAATTCATTGAGCATCTTCTCTGATAACAATAGTATGAAACTAAAAACCAATTACAAGCAGAAAACTAAACAATACACAAACATGTTGAGGCTAAATAACATGCTATAAACAGAATGGATTAACAATGAGACCAGGGAAGAAATCAAAAGATACATTGAGAGAAATGAAAATGAAAACAAAATGACCCAAAATCTAAGGAACACAGCAAAGCAAAGAGGGAAATTCAGAACAATACAGGCCTACCTCAAGAAACAAGAAAAATCTCAAATAAATAACCTATACCTAAAGGAACTAGAAAAAGAACAAATTCCAAAGTGAGCAGAAGAAAGGAAATCATAAAGACCAAAGAAGTAAACGAAGTAGAGTCTAAAACGACAGCAAAGATCAATAAAACCAAGAGCTGTTTCTTTGAAAAGATAAACAAAATTAATAAATTTTTGGCCAGACTCATCAAGAAAAAAAAAAAGAGGTTTCAAATAAATAAAATCAGGAATGAAAGAGAATGACAACTGACACCACAGACATATGAAGGATTTTAAAAAATACTACAATTATAAGCCAATAAATTAAACAACCAGGATGAAATAGATAAATTCCTAAAAACAAACAATCTTTCAAGACTGAATCAGAAAGAAACAGAAAATCTGAACAAATTGATTACTAATTAAATCAAATTAGTAATCAAAAAACTCCCAACAAACAGAATTCCTGGACCAGACGGCTTCACAGGTGAATTTTACCAACATTCAAAGAAAAAGTAATACCTATCCTTCTCAAACTATTCCAAAAATTAAAAAAAAAAAAAAAAAAGAAGAGGTAAGGCTTCTATACTCAGTATATGAAGCCAACAGTACCCTGATACCAAAACCAGACAAACACATTACCAAATATATATAATGCCAATAACCTTGATGAACATAGATGTAAAAATCCACAACAAACTATTAGCAAACCAAATTCAGCAATACATTAAAAAGATCATACACCATGATTAAGTGAGATTTATTCCTGGGATGGAAGGTTGGTTCAATATCCTCAAATCAATTAATGTAATACACCACTTAAACAAAATGAAGGATAAAAATTACATGATCATATCAACAGATGCAGAAAAAACATCTAACAAAACATCTATTTATAATTTTTAAAAAACTCTCAAAATGGGGATAGAAGAAACATACCTCAACATAATAAATGCCAGATATAATAAAACACACAGCTAACAGCATATTCGACAGCAAAAAGCTACGTTTTTTCTTTAAGATCAGGAACAAGACAAAGATATCCACTTTCACCACTTTTATTGAACACAATATTGGCAGTCCTAGCCACAGCAATCAGATGAGAAAAATAAAAGGTAGCCAAATTGGAAAGGAAGAAGTAAAACTGTCATTATTTGCAGATGACATGATACCACAGAGAACCCTAAAGATTCTACCAAAATCCATTAGAATTGATTAATAACTTTGGTAAAGCTGCAGGATACAAAATTAATATTCAAAAATCAGTAATAATGAACTATCAGAAAGAAAAATTGAGAAAACAACCCCATTTACAGCTGCATGAAAAAGAATAAAATACCAAGAAACAAAATTAACCAAGGAGGTAAAAGATCTGTATTTAGGTAACTATAAGCCATTGAAGAAAGAAATTGAAGAAGATACAAATAAATGAAAGAATATTCCATGCACATAGATATGAAGAATTAACATCATCAGAATGTCCATATTACCCAAAGCAATCTACAGACTCATGCAATCCCTATCAAAATACCAATGGCATTTTTCACAGAACAAATACTCCTAAAATTTATATGCAACCACAAAAGTCCCCAAACTGCCAAAGCAATCTTTAAAAAGTAGAAAAAGTTAGAGATATCATGCACTACCTGATATAAAACTATGCTACAAATCTACAGTAATCAAAACAGCATGGTACTGGCATAAAAATAGACACATTGATCAATGGAAAAGACTAGAGAGCCTAGAAATAGACCAAAGCCTATATTATCAATTAATCTATGAAAAAGGAGGCAAGACTATACAATGCAGTAAAGACAGCCTCTTCAATAAAGAGATTGGGAAAATTGTACAGATACATGAAAAAAAATGAAACCAGACCGTACCATATACGAAAATAAACTTAAAATGGTTAAAAGACTTAAATGTAAGACCTGAAACCATAGAAATCCTACAAGAAAACATAGGCAGTAAACTCTTGACAGGACTCAGAAGTTGTGGAGGAGATATGTCTCCTTGTGCATAGAAAACAAAAGAAAAAAAAAAAACAAATGTGACTACACCAAACTAAAAAGTTTCTACACAGGAAAGGAAACCATCAACAGAACTACTGATTGGGAGAAGATATTCACCAATGATATGGGGTTAATATCCAAAATATATAAGGAACTCATAGAACTTAACACCTCCCTCCCCCCCAAAAAAAATCCAATTTAAAAATGTGCAGAGGACCTGAATAGACATTTCTCCAAAGAGGACATACAGATGGCCAATAAACAGGAGAAAAGATGCTCAATATCACTAATCGTCAGGGAAATAAATGCAAATTAAACCCCAAAGAGATATCACCTCACATCTGTCAGAATGGCTATCATCAACAAATCAATAAAGTGTTGGTGAGGATGTGGAGAAGAGGGAATCCTCCTGCACTGTGGGTGGGATTGCAAATTGTTATAGCCACTATGGAAAACATTATGGAGGTTCCTCAAAAACTTACTCACCATAAAAGGACAGGATCTGAATACTTTGAATACTTATGGTTAGAACTTTGCATCTCTTCTGCTACTCTATTTTCCATCACCAAATGTTCCTAAGGACTCAGAACAAAGTACACACTAAAACTAAGGGATTTACAATATACTATTAGCAAATGACTGTCAGTTCACCCATCTCCAAGCAGCTCTGCAAATGGCAATATATGAGATAAGTACAATTCAGAGAATAAGTTTTCTGTCAAAGTTTATATAAACTAAATTAAAAATTTTTAACCCCCAACTTTTCCTGTATAAAGTGTTCTCTTTCTAATATGATGTTATCTGAAGTTCAAGTTCTTTGAAAAAAGTTTTCTCATTCTGCAAAAATGATTATCTTCTAATTTTTATTGAATCTAAACTATATTTAAACACATATAGTTGACAATATAGGCCAGTAAATTTGTAATAGTTTATTTAAACCACTAGATGCGTAAACCAAACAGAAAAGGGACAGGAAAGACAGTGGTAGCCTGTTTCCCTAACCGCCTTAGCATTTTTCTTTTAATATACACATACCCTTGCACACAGCTATAAAAACTGTGAGGCTGCTGACAGTGCTATTTAATAGACCAATTTTAACTATCATTAATTTTTAAATCTTCTTTTAAAAGTATTCTAAGACCAATTTGAAAAACCTGGAAACCACAGCAAAGGCCTCAAAGTCACTGTCAATCATAATCCATCCCTCCTTGACAGTGTTGGTGGTGGGACCTTGAGCCTCACTTGACTTTCTTCAAGCCTTTCAGCTTCACAGTTCTTTCCCTGGACCTACTCCCTGTTCCATAGCTTGGCCAAAGACGCCTAGAGCAGAAAGGAACTAAGTGACCCTTCTTCACTTCCATCCTGTGCAAACACACAGACCTACACAGAGCTCCTAACAACGTACCAGGGCACAGTTATGAGTGTGAAACTCCAAAAGAGATTGGACAGACTCCTATACAGCATTTGTGCCTGAGCACATAGATGGGAGGAAAGGGGCAATTCTGCCAAACAGCTAAGTACAATAGATAAAACTCACGACAGACTTTTCCGCCCCAGAGAGTGGAGTCTTATTTGAAGCAATTTTTCCAAATGCAAACTCATAATACAACAAAAAGAGACAGGTACAACCTAAAAAGTTATTCTATGGTGGGATGCAATCTTATTTACAAATGATTCTTTGGAATAATTCTACTTGGCAGAGGAAGGGGGCCCTCGCGTTTTGTAGGTGACAGGAGAAACCAGAAGGTAGTTGGCACTGGTGGGGTCGGCCCATCTGCCTGCCGGCAGCGGCGCATCTGCCGAGCAAAGTTAGGCTGCAGTGGCCCACCTCTGCCATGGCTCTCCCCAAACGTCTAATCTCCAAGTTCCCAATGAAATCTCTGCCCACGCCCAATCCCGGATCGCACACCACAAATTTAACGTCCACGTTAGCAAAGGGGCTGAAACACTGCAAATTCTACTCAAAGGGGCACCGACATTCAGAAACCTCCCCAATTGTTAAGATCGGGTTTTTAAAGGCTGAGTCAAGCAACCAGGCTGCCTTAGGATACGTTAAAGTGACCCCAGCCCTCCAGGGTGACGGGAAAAGCAGGACATCACGTCACACCTACCGAACCTGTGGCCTCAATGCCCGGAGGCGAGGAGAGGACACAGACCTCACGCAGAGGCCAGTCCCAGGGCACGGAGGCGAGAGGCGGGGAAGGGGGGTTGCCGCAGGTTCTCACCCCCGTCCTCGCTCTGCTCAGAGTCGCGGGCCAAGACACCTTCGTCTCTACCTGCCTACTTCCTGAGGCGCAGCCCCAAAATGCTTGCCTCGCTGCTCCGCAGCCCCACGGGAGGAGCTCGCCGCCTGCCGGACCTCCGCCCGCACGTGCGGCCCAGCAGCTCCGCCCCGGCCCTGCTCACCTGAACTGTCTCCTGTTTCCACGCGGGCCAAGGGCGCTGAGCAAGGACGCGTATCCTAACCCGAGTCCGCGGGTCGCTCTTTGTGCCTGGAAGTCCAGGTGCCGCGCTTCTCCAGAACACCGGGCACCGCCCCCTCGTCCTCCGTGCGCCAGGAGCAGCTGGCGAAACCCAGAGCTAGGGCGGGTCGCGGAGTGGGCGGAGCGTGAGAAAGCCGGAAGCCGGGCGTGGGGCGGGACTGGAAGTGAGCGGGGCGGTACCCGAAGGCGGAGCGGGGGCGGGATCGCTGAGAGCGGGGTGTGGGGAGGGCTCCCGAGGGCGGGGAGGGAACGCCGAGGTTGGGGAATCTGCAGAACCGGTTGGTGAGGGTGCAGAGGTGGGGGCCGTGGTATGCTGGCACTGGGGCTCCTCCACAGTCTCTGGGCATCTCTGGAAAGTATAATCCTCATGTGTGAACCTCGAAGCTGATCTCGCTGATTCCTGTAAGCCATGTGGTCTCTGTGGGTTTTGGCTCTTGGTCTAGCATCCTCTTGTGAAACCAACTGGAGGAAGCCTAGTTGGCAATGGTAATGCCTCAAGTTCCTAGTCGAGGAAACTGGGAGACATAAAACTTCTGGTTACTATATTTCCATCATATTCAATCAATGAATATTTATTGAGCATCTATTCATGCCAGGAATTGTCCTAGAGACTGAGAATATACAACAGTCACAATGAGTAGGGAAACCAAAAAAAAAAAAGAAAAACCTGCCCCTTGTGGAATTTACACATTGGAAGACAATTTAAAAACTTAAGTGAAAAAAAATTTTTAAGTGAAATATACAAAAATGTTAGTTATAAATGCTAAGGAGAAGCTATGTAGGAAACATGGTTAAGGAGTACAGGAGGTTGATTAGGGAGAGTCAGTGGAAAGGTAGCATTTTAACTGAAGGCCAAAAGAAATTGAGGGAAAGAGGCAGACATCAGGGGAAGTAGCTGGCTGAGGCCCTGAGGCTAGAGAATACCTGGTAAATTTCAATGTGAGAGGGCAGAATGAATGTGGGGAAATGAGGTCGGAAAGAAGGGAGGGATAATGAGCAACAGATATATGAAATGATGCTCAACATCACTAGCAATTGAGAAAATGTAAATCAAAACCACAATATACCACCTCCCACCTGTTAGAATGGCTATTATCTACAAAACAAGTAATAACAAGTGTTGGAGAGATTGTGGGAAAAAAGGAAACCTCATACACTGCTTGTGGTAATATTAAGTTTGTACAGCCTCTGTGGAAAACAGTATGGAGGTTCCTCAAGAAACTGAGAACAGACTTATCATATGACCCAGCAATCCCTCTTCCAGGTATTCATCCAAAAAATTTGAAATAATTTATTTGTAAAGGTATATGCACCCATATGTTCATTGCAGCATTATTCATGATGGCCAAGACATGGAAGCAACTGAAGTGTCCTTGTTAGACAATTGGATAAAGAAGATGTGGTGCATGTATACAATGGAATATTGCTCAGCCATAAGAAAAGATGAAATACTGACATTTACGACAACATGGATAGATCTGGAGATTATCATGCTAAACGAGATAAGTAAGACAAAAAAATGGGAACCATGTGAGATATAAAAATAAAAGCAATAAATGTGAGATATAAAAATAAAAGCAACAAATAAGACAAATAAAAACATAGAAACAAACAACAGTTTAATTACCAGAGGGACCGCTAAAGGAGTGGGGGGTAGAAAAGGGTAAAGTGTGTTAAACATAAGGTGATGGAAGATTTGACTTTGTGTGGTGAACACACAATGCAATATACAGATGATGTATTATAGAACTGTACACTTGAAACCTATATAATTTTATTAACCAAAGTCACCCCAATAAATTTAATTTTTAAAAAATGTCAAAGGAAAAAGAAGCACTAGGAAAAAAAAAAAAGGAAGTGAGAGATGGACCAAGAGGTAATGTAGGGCCTTGCTGCCCCTTGTAAAGATTGGCTTGTATTTTGAGAGTATTTAGCAAAGGAAACTTGTAGTCTGACCTAACAAAATCACTCTGGCCACCTTGCTAAAGTGAGTCATGTCCACCCAGAGAAAGAAGATACCTGCTGAGATGGATCCCTGGTGGCTAACTGGGCTCAAAATTAAAAACAGCCTAGCAACCATGTCTAAATAGGGCTTTCATGCAAACCATGTTTCAGGGAGATGCATGTACTAAGTTTCTGTCTCCCACACTGAACTGCCTACCTCCCACACTGAACTGGCCTGACAGCACTCTGTTCCTGCCAAATGAGCCAACTTTTATAAAGCAGTTTCAACCAATAGGACTGAGACTTTCCTTGTCCAATCAGAGCTGTGCGTCTATATCTCCATTGGTCGGCTCCATTCTGACCAATCAGGACAGTGCTTTTTGGACCAATCAAACAGTGAAGTTTTGTAGTCCTCATATGCATGAGGGTGGACTAATCATGGACCAAGAGTAGAGACTTCTCTGTATATGTCAGCTCCCTGCTGGTGGGCTCAGAGAGTGTGCTTTCCCTTTCCACCAAATATGGAGTACTGTGTTCCCCGGCTGAAGCTGACACACTGAAAATTTCTCATCAGACGAGCAGACAGCAGAGCAAGGCACAGTGGCGTAGACAAGGCAGAGCAGACTAGAATAGTACAGAGCAGAGCTATGTAGCGAGAGAGGGGTCGTTGACCCAGGACTGCCTCACAGCAGTGCTGTTCCACAGCCATGCTTTATCATACTTGAACTGCTTGCACTGAATAAAATTCCTTTCTTCACTGCACCCCAAATAAGGGATTGCTATTGTCACTGAATTGGTGCCAATGACCATCAGTCGACCATAGGGAGAGAGAAGGCAATGGCAGAACAAGACCATTAAGAAGTAATGGCACGTCTAAAGGAATCTACAGATTCATTGCAATCCCCATGAAAATCTTCATGACATTTTTCACAAAAATAGATAAAAATTTCTGAAATTTGCATGCAACCACAAAGGACCCCAAATAACCAAAGCAATTCTGAGAAAAAAAAAAATCTAAGCCAGAAGAATCACATTCCCCAATTTCAAACTATACTACAAAGCTACAAAGTAATTAAAACAGTATGATATTGGCAGTAAAACAGACACACAGACAAATGGAACAGATATGAGAGCCCAGAAATAAACCAACACACATACGGACAACTAATTTATGACAGATGAGCCAAGAACACACAATGGAGAAAGAAAAGTCTCTTCAATAATAGATGTTGGGGAAACTGAAATACCACATGCAAAAGAATGAAACTAGACCACTATCTTACACTATACACAAAAATTAACTCAAAATGGACTAAAGACTTGAATGTAAGACCTGAAACAATAAAATACATAGAAAAAACATAGGCACTAAGCTTCTAGACATTGGTCTCAGTGGTGTTTTTGTGAATTTGATTAGAAATGCAAGGGAAACAAAAACAAATATAAACAAGTGGAACTACATCAAACTTAAAGGTTCCTGCACAGCAAAGAAAGCCATCAACAAAACAAAAAGGCAACCAACTGAATGGGAGAATATTTTCGTAAAAGATACTTCCAATAAGAGGTTAATATACAAAAATATATAAAGAACTCATACAACTCAATCACAAAAAAGCAAACAACTTGACTAAAAAATGGATGGAGTATCTGAGTAGACATTTTTGCAAGACATACAAGTAGCCAAGAGATACATAAAAATATACTCAACATCATTAATCTTCAGAGAAATGCAAATCAAAACCACAATGAAATATCACCTCACATCTGTTAGAATGGTCATTATCAAAAAGACAAAAAATAACAAGTATTAGAACGTGGAGAAAGGGAACATTTGTACACTACTGGTGGGACTGTAAACTGGTGCAGCCACTATGGAAAAGAGTATAGAGGTTCCTCAAAAAATTAATAGTACTACCATATGATTCAGCAATTCTTTTTCTGAGTATTTATTTGAAGAACATGAAAACATTAATTTAAAAGAGATATGTATCCCTATGTCCATTGTAGCATTATTTACACTAGACAACCTAAGTATTTGTCGACAGATAAATGGATAAAGAAGATGTGAGATAGATAGATAGATAGATAGATAGATAGATAGATAGATAATGGAATATTACTCCACTATTGAAAAAAAGATGCTATATTACTCAGTTCAAACTCAAGTTGTTCAAGGATCAGTTGTACACTTTGTAGGGTCTCCACTTTAAAGGATATGAGGATCTGGGGCAAAATGACTGGTGAGGAGAGGAACAAGCAGGATGAAACCTCAGTTCTGGAGGAATGGGTTAGAAAAGACGGGGGAGGGGACCAAGGGAAAGTGACACTTCCAAGTGCCTACAAGTGGCAAACTTCACACAGAGTGAAAGGCAACCTTAGGAGACTATGAAGAGGTGCTTCCACCATGCTCTGGGCTGCGAGATTTTCCTGATCTACTCTGAGTGAGGCTGGAGCTTTTCTGCTGTGCTTGGGACCCTCTCCAGCCAGTGAGGGGCACAACCACAGGCCACACCTCTGTGCTTGGTTTTTACTCACCAGATGAAGAATGAATTTTGTATCAGAAGCTGTGAATCATAGTGTCATTTATTGGCTGTTTGACTGTCTACCACCTGATCATTTAACCTTTGGAATCCGTGGTTTCCTTATCTGTTGTAGGGAGCTAAAGCTCCCCAAATTCAAAAGAGTGCATGGTTTATCTCAGGAGGCCTGCTTGCATAAAAAAGAAAAGGCTGGTTCTGTTGAATTTCAGGAAGAAGAAGGTTAAGTATAGCCTAAGGGAGTGTCCAAGGGAGTGTCAAAGGAAGTGTCACTTGCACCTGGATCTTCAGGATGTTACTTTTGTGTTGTTTTGGAATGCACAAGGAAAACAGATTGTGTTTAAAAGGAGGTTAAGAAATAAACTCAGAGAGGCAGTTGTGAGATCTGTTCTCCCTCCTGCACCCTGTCTGTCTTCTCTTTTTCTCAGTCCCCGCTCCCCCATTCAGGTACCCGGTTTGACTTGGTCGGCTGGCTTCCGACAATCTATAAAATGGAAATTTAAAAAATACCCACTGCACAGGAGTGTACCAAGGTTAAATGGGCTAATCGGTGGTACCTCATCTGAGGGAAGAAGGGAGACGAGGAATTCTCCACCTGAGCTATTTAAAAATTAAAATACCATTGCCTAGGTCCTACCCCAGAGATTCTGATTTCATTTGCTCAGGAAAGAAACTTTGAGTCAATCTTTACTGCCTCTCTATACCCTACATTCAGTACATCATCACATCCATGTGGCTCTCCTTTTATAAAAAACTTTTTATTTTGAATTAACATTATATTTATGGAAAAGTGGTGAAAGTAGTATAGTTTTCATATACTTCTCACCCAGGTTTCCCTAATATTAACGTTTTATATAACTATGATATCCAAGAATTTAACATCAGTGCACTACTATTAACTAAAGATCTTATTAGAATTTTTTCACCAGTTTTTCTGTAATGTCCTTTCTGTTGGTTTCACGATCCTATCCAGAATCCTACCATTGCCATTCTAACCCAACCTACTATCATTCTTTTTGCCTCTGCTTTTGCCTCTCTACATCCTTTTTAAGCATTGTCATTTCTTAATTGTTGATTAGCTTTGTAATGGTGTAGCTTTTGTCTTCAATTTGTTTCCTTAGGTCTGCTGTTTTCCTTTCATCTCATACTGTTTTTAGTACATTTATTTGAGCTCTTGTTTATATATTGTAAAGCATGAAGCTCTTGTGGGATATCTTTTTGTTCCTTGGACTATACTTTATTCTAGGTTTGGTTCTTTGTATTTTGCATTCTCTCTTCCCTTTTACCTTTGGGAAAGAGGGGGAGAGTAATTGTAGTGTGTTCGTATAGGTTTCATTGTATCCTTGCCCGACTAGCTCCCTTCAAAACTTCTTTTGTCCTGACAAGGTATGGATGACTTCTTGATTTCCCACCCATTGTATCTGACACCAACTGGATTTCCCTGATGAGCTGTTTGTTTGAGGGCTGGGTGTTTTGTGACCTCTTTTTATGTTTGGTAGTCTGGTAACCAGCGGGCATGGTCGGATGGGGAAGCGGCAGAGTGAGAGGTCAGCTGAGGAGGATATACAGTCTTATTAGAATATCAGGGCTCTGTTCTCACTTAGAAGGTTTTAAGAATATTCTGTATTGTTTCTTCATACCGTTTCCCTCAACCAGAGAGGGTGGTTCTATCCCTTATGAAGAGGTACACTCAAGCTTCAGAGCTACCCACCAATTTGGCATTTTTTAGAATTGACATGTAACATTGTATTAGTTTTATGTGTACAAAATAATGATTCAATATTTGTATATATTGCAAAGTGATCACCACAATGTGTCTAGTTAACATTCATCATCTTATATGGTTATAACATTTTTTTCTTGTGAAGAGATATTTAAGATTTACTCTCTTAGCAACTTTCAAATATGCAATACAGTATTATTAACTATAGTCTCCATGCTGTATATCAGCAGTCCCCAACCTTTTCGGCACCAGGGACAGTGCCGAAAATCATCTAATGCTTGATGATCTGAGGTGAAGCTGAGGAGTGATGCTAGCGCTGGAGAACGCTTGCAAATATAGATGAAGCTTCACTTGCAAATACAGATGAAGCTTTACTTCTGCTCACCTCCTGCTGCAGGCCTGGTTCCTAACAGGCCAAGGACTGATACCAGTCTGTGACCCAGGGATTGAGGACCCCTGTTATACATTACATAGTGCGATATTAATCTTGATCATTTGTTTCAGGTGGTGTCTGCCAGATCTCTCCACTGCAAAGTTTCAATTTCTCCTTTCCATACTCTGTTCTTTGGAAGCAAATTATTAAGTGAAGCCTACACTGAAGAAGGGAAGGATTAAATTTGTCCTGGAGGGGAAAATATCTACACATATTATTTAGAATTCTTTGTAAGGAATTCTATTTATTTATTTATTTATTTATTCATTCAACCATCTGTTTAGATCAGTAGGGACTCTTGTTTATTTATTTTATGCTCTTAGTTATAATCCAATGTTATTTGTTTCATTGCTCAGATTTTTTCAGCTTTGGCCATTGAAAGCTCTTTCAGATTAGCTTCTGTGCCCCTTTGACAGGCCCCCATCCTTTTGCTTTTGGAGTACTTCCTTAGCTTCTCTCATTATAAAATGTTCCAGACTAAGCTTATACTTTCCTTGCCCTAGCCCTAGTATCAGCCATGCCTCCAAGGAGCCCTGGTCCCTTTTCATTAGAGAATGATATTTAGAAACCAAGACCGAGTGAGGGTGTGCTCATTGCTATTGGGGATGTCACTGCTTCTAGGCACCTTGAGTACACAGCTTCAGGAAATATATGTATGTATATTGACCCATGTATACACATATAGTTGTAAATATCTATCTATTATCTATCATATCTATCTATCTATCTATTTTCCTATTATCTATCTATTAAATTGAACATGAACTCTAATTTAAATTCAATACCACAAACTTCATTCTAGCATTCCCTCCTTCTTTGTAACTTCTTTGATGGTAAGAAACTGGGCTCCCATTATGTACCATTTATTTATTTATTTGTTTGATTCTATATAGATATAAAGCACTTTCAGAGTTGTTCACTCATATCTCTGTGAGAAATAAATTTACAAACTAGAACAGTTTTTACGTACAGTTCTTTAGCCTTATTTTCCAGTAAAAAGACTAATTTTCCAAGTTATTTGGGTTGGCTCTTTCTTTCCCCACCCCCTTCAGTGAGGTTATATCATACATTTATAATACAGTTGGATTACCTTGTCACAGTCTGCTTTTCATGTTGAGTCTTCAACATCCTGGTTGATTATTTTAAAATCTGCATACAGTAAAACTAATACAGTATGGGATTGACAAATGTGTAGTATCATCATATATTTACCACCCCAGTACCATACATACAGTTTTATTACCCTGAACATTCTTCTAATATGTCCCTTTTACAATTAACTGTTTCCTTCACCTCTAATCCTTGGCAACCACTGATCTGTTTCTGTCCCGATTGTTTTGCTTTTTCCAAAAATGTCATATGAATAGAATCATACAATATGTAGATTTTTAGTTTGGCTTCTTTCATTTAGCAAAATGAGTTTAAGATTCATCCATGTTGCTACATCTATCAGTGGATCATTCCTTTAATAGCTAAGTAGTATTCCATTATATGAATGTTCCACAGTTTATTTATTTACTTGTTAAAGGACATCTTAATTACTTCCAGTTTTTGATGACTATGAATAGAGCTAGTATGAACATTTCCATATAGGTCTTTTATTATTATTATTATTATTATTATTATTATTATTATTATTATTGTTTGAACATAAGTTTCCTATTCACTTTGGTAAATACCTATAAGTGGGGTTCCTGGCTTGAATGGTAACTCTCTGTTTAATTGTATATGATGATGCCAAACTGTTTTCCAAAGTGGCGGTACCATTTTGCATTTCTCATCAGCAATGAATGTTTCTGTTCTTCTGTATCCTTGTCAGCATTTGATACTGTCAGTTTTTGTTTGTTTGTTTGTATGTTTAGCCATTCTAATAGGGTTTATTTTTTTTTGAGGGTAGTCTCACTTTGGTTAAAATATTAGGTGTGATTAATATTCACCTAGCTGCAGAAGATGAGGATTTTTACAGTGTTAAATTAATTAAAGAAAGAGGCATTAGACTGAGGTAGTTCTAATTGTCTACCAGCCTATGTAAATAAAACAAAACCTAAGCCAGTAATTGCCTCAAGGTGAAGAAATTAAAACCTAAGGATAACCAATCACAAACAGTCAACTAGGCTTTTCCAAGTAAGAAAACTGCTTAAGCCAATCAAATAATTCCTTTGTTTTGCTTCCATACCATCTCTATAAAAGGCTTTCACTTAGCTCCTGTTGGAGGGTTCCTAACTATTTCCAGTTTGACACTGCCCAATTTAAAGTGATTTTGGCTCAAATAAACTCTTAACATTTTCAAAAACATGCTTCAGTTTATCTTTTAACAACAGTAAATAAAAATATAGATCATTCTTATCATCTTGAATCCAAATTCTGTTGACAGAAGAAAATTTATATTAGAAACTACTCTAATTTGAAGTTGTTAAAGTAACCAAATTAGGCCTAAGATGGAGTTACTCATGCTAAACCCTATCGGCAAACCAAAACTTAACTAAGATTCTTTGCTTGGCTCTTCCAGAAAAGGAAGGCTGAAGTCAACCAATTAATGCTTGCTTGCTTAACACAAGTTACCTGAGACAGGCCAAGACTTCCCCTTGCTCTATATAAGAAAAGTAATCCTGCTTTAACCAATCAGCAAATGCCCAGTATAACTTGCTTTTTCTGCTCACTTTGATCTATAAAAGTCTCTCATCTTGTATAGCTTTCCAAAGCTCCTTTTTATCTGCTATATTGGATGCTGCCTGAATCATGAATTGCTGAATAAGGCCAATAAGATTGCTAAAATTTACTAAGTTGAATTTTGTTCTTTAACATTTTGGGGATGAGAACGGGTTCTAAAGGAAACTGTTGATGGCTCTGAGGACAATGAGAAACACCTGGGCAGGCATCGCTACCCACTGTATCCTTTATTTCTCTGTCTTTCTTGGCATTTCTAAGGCCCATGAGAAATTTCCTCTTAGATCCAAGCTCCATTCTCTTTGCATTTGAGCTATCAATCTAATTGGCTTTTCCAGTCCAGGGTCAGCTTGAGCTGACAGATGGTTCCACTGGGAACTCGAGTCCCTATTTCTTGATTAATCCCATCTGGATTTGTTAGCTTCTGCAGGTTTCTGTAGTTTGAGAACTGTGGGTTTTTTTTGTGCATTCCTAAGATAAGAGTGACAGATCTGTCTAACAGAAATGAAGAACACACGGGATCCGTAAGTTCTTAAGAATTGAGCAATGCCAACTCTAATGAAAGAAAGAAAGAGAGAGAGAGAGAGAGAGAGAGAGAGAGAGAGAGAGAGAGAAAAGAAAGAGAAAGAAAGAAAGAGGAAAAAAGAAAAAACACTTGAGTGCTTGTCCATTCTGTTCCCAAGCTCCTTGTATGTTTAAAAACTATGATTCTGAAAGTTGTACATATTTGAAAAAATTGCAAGGTCTCACCAAGTATAATCTTGAATTACAGTGGGAAACTTTTAACCTAGATAAGCTTATTCATTTATGAGGTGCTCTAGAGAAAAGAGGATATGAGCTAAGAACTCACTGTAAAAGGTAGAGAGAAAATAATTTTTCCTCTTCTACAGTTTCTGGCACCTCAGATGGGACCCAATGGGGAACCACACTTGTTCTGGAGCCTGCAGCTGGAATCCTGGGAAAACTATCAGAAGCAGGCAATGTGAGGTGGGGCAGGAGGATTCTTACCAGAGTTAGCTCTCCTAACTTTCTGTCTGTAGTGCTGGATCAAGAAAGAAAGGTAAAATTTCACATTATTCCTTCCTTACTAAATTCAGAAGTCTCTAGCAAATTTTGTTTGGGGGCTACACATTGGTTATCAATCTTTTCTCTCTCAGGAATAGCCATTGCTGTCTTCTCTCTCTCTCTCTCTCTCTCTCTCTCTCTCTCTCTCTCTCTCTCTTTCTCTCTCTGCCTGTCTGGGGCACACAGGCTATTGGTTCTTGTATATGCAGACAGCTCAATCATCAAGTTGGAGGCCATAAGCATATGATGATGTAAATGTGGGTTGCACTCTGCTTGCAGCTTTGGTCCAACCAACTGTTGCCAGCTCCCAGAGGAAGCCTAAATCCATGTCTTTTTTTCTTTGAATTATCTTTGAAAATGGTTCTGGATCTTGGGAGAGCTGCGTCTTTTGCATCCTTTGGTGATGCCTCTTGTGTCCATGGATACATCATAAAAAGCTTATTGTTTTTGTCGAGTCATTTGATTGGTATATTTTTGATTTAAAAGAAGAAAGAAAATGGTGGGAGAGTTCAATACCGCCAGGAGTATTTACTGTTTGTCCTGGCTGAAGAAAACTTGATGACATATTTGAAATAATTTTTTTAAAGGAGTACTCTAACCAGAAGTTGGCCAAATTGGAGGCTGATGTTCAGAGACAGAGACAAACTTTTCTTTCTTTCTTTCTTTTTCTTTTCTTTTTTTTTAGGCAAGGCAACCTTTGGTTGACCTCACAGATTGCAAGGACCTTGTCAGTTTACAATACCTTATTTTTTATTTTTTATACCTACAGCACCTGGTCTTCCTAGGTGGTCTCCTATCCAAATACTAACCAGGCCTGACCCTGCTTAGCTTCTGAGATCAGATGAGATCGGGCTTGTTCAGGGTGGCATGGCCGTAGACAGCTACAAACTTTTTAAAAGGCCTTCCCTCTAAGATAAAATGAAAATATGTACCTAGAGAGAAAGAAAAACACTCTGAAGCCATTATGGAAAGATTTAATAAAACATTCAAGGACACAAAGCTCTAAATCTAGAACATAAGAATCTTTTGATTTCAAACTTAGTTGAAAATCTCCTTGAAATAAAGAAGTAAATTGAAGATAATGTAGTGTATGGGTGGGTCAGCTCTTTGATACTGTCAACAAAAATTCTCTATCTGAGGTGTGGAAAAAGAGAAACCTTACTCAGGTGAACAGTTTGCAAACCAGGGAAATGCAGCCTCTAGTGGAAATCAAAACTGCATTCCACTGAGACAAAGGGGAGACCACTCTGGTTTCCGAATGGTCTCTTTTTATATGAATCATGCAGTTTTGGTCAGAATCATGCAGTTCCGATTGGTCATTTTGGAGCAATTCTGATTGGTTGGTTTAGATGCAAATGAGGATATAATGGTGCAGTTCTAGTTGGACTAGATAGGTCTCAGTCCACTGGCCAAAAGACGAAACCAAGAACTTCCTTATTATGGCTGACTCGGATAGCAAGATCACAGTACAAGAAATTGAAAGCTCAGTCTGTGGCATTTCTCCCAAATTAAGAGTGCATAAGAGGCCTCTGTCAGCAATGGCCACTAGATTCTGGTTATGAATTTGGGCTCAGTTTACTATAAGTCCTTCTTGGTAGATATGTTTCTTCTTGGGATTCATAATATGATTATAGTTGTGACCCAATTCTTTGAGAAATTAGAAAAACCTGTCCTAGTCTTACAAATTGAGTCCTTAAAAGAACAGAAATACAGCTCTAGGAGCAATTAAAAGCCCACCTATCATTTTTGTCAATCTCAGACCTCCCCTATTCATCTCAAAAGATTGTAGTTATTATAAAAGATCTGAATTTAGAAAACAAAGCCCTTTTGGGGAAAAGTTACATTTTTTCTCTATGCTTTGAGCTATAATTATTTTACCTGTTCTTCTCTAGGAACCAAGAGCCATCTCTTTGAAATTTAAATTTCATTGATGTAATTCTAATCAGACTGACAAAATAAATAAATAAAAAGCTATTGGAGAAAAAATGGCGTAGATGATAGAAGCTTCATTCATCCCCTCTTGTGACCACATCAGAGTTGTGATGGAAACACAGAGCAAACAGCAAGCAGAGTCACCAGGGATCTAGACAAACAGAAGCTCTGCAACTAGGGAGAGAAATAAGAAATCATCCTGCAACAGTTGGAGGTAGGAGGGAGCAAAGACATGAAGCTGTCTGATCCCAAGCGGCTGAATGGGGCAGAGGCTATGACAGCTGCAGCTGGCAGATGCAGACACCTCTTAAAGAAGCCATGTCTATGATGAACTTTTGTGATGAAGGACCTGCTTGCTCTGAGCACCGGTGCCGGGTCAGCTGCTGGGGGCGGGGTGGGGGGCACTAGGGACTTACAGGGGGACACTGAGTTGTCCAAGTGAGGGCCAGAGGTGAGACCTTCTCCCAGGCAGAATGCTGGCAGTATCCATTGTTCCTCTGTTGAGCTCCCCCACTCCCAGAGTGCAGACACAGTGCTGCCATAGCTGAGACATCAGAGAACTAAATAACAGAGGTCGCTTCACCCAGAGGATTCCCTGAAACTCCACCTCCCCCAACTCAAGACCCTACCCAAGCAAATCCAATTGTGTCATTGGGGAGTCCTGTGCCACTTGCTAAGCAGAGCCAAGACTTACACTGGTAGCAGCTGAACTCGTTTTCTGGTGTGGTTTCTTGAGGCAACAATAAGCACAGCATTTGTGGATTGCTTGATGAATCTTAACAGGTCACCTTGGAGGGGCACAGGCTGGGGCTAAATTTGGCCTGCAGCTGAACCCCTCTCAGGATTGTGCCACTAGACACCTACTACACAAAGCTGAGCTAATAAGATGAAGAGACTTAGAAGCTTTGCTTAGCACATAAAAACAGACACAGAAAGACAGCCAAAATGGGAACACAAAGAAGCAGAAACCATATGAGAGAACAGAAGAGAGATCCAGGAATAATAGAATCAAACAATCTAGCAGAAGCAGAGTTCAAAACATTGGTTGTAAAGATGCTCAATGAACTTTGGGGAAGTAAAGATGAACTCAGTATGAACTTTAACAAAGATATAAAAAAAACATAAAAATGGAAATGGAAATTATAAAAAGGAACCAGTCAGAAATGAAGAATACATTATCGGAGATGAAGAGTATATTAGAGATAATCTACACAGTGGATGAAGAAGAGGATTGAATCACCGATGTGGATGATCAGGAAGCCAAGGACTCCCAATCAGAACAGCAAGAAAAATGTAACCAAGAGTATATTAACCATTTAAGGAGTCTATGGAACAAATTAAGGATAACAATACTCATGTCATAGGTACCTGAAGAGAGAGAACAAGAAGTTGAATATATATTTGAAGAAATAATGATGGAAAACTTCCCTAACCCGGTGAAGGAAATAGACAACCCCAGGAAGTTCAGAGAATTAAAAAACAAAAAAAAAAAAAAAAAAAAACCATCCAAAGAGGGTCACACTAAGACACATCATAATCAAAATGCAAAGGTTAAAGACAAAGAGAGAATCTTAAAAGCAGCAAGAGAAAAGCAGTTAGTTACCTATGAGGGAGAACCCATAAGACTGGTAACTGACTTCTCAAAAGAAACTTTGCAGGACAGAAGGGCTTGGCACAAAATATTTGACATGATGAAAACCCAGGATCTACAACCAAGAATACTTTACCCAGCAAAGCTCTCATTTAGAGTTGAAGTAAAGATAAAGAGTTTCCCAGAAAAAAATAAGCTAAAGGAATTTATCATCACCAAGCCAGTGTTACAGGAAATGTTGGAGGGATTTCTTTAAGAAGAAAAAACATGTATCCAAAACAGGAATAAAGAATGATAATAACTACATTCCTATCAATAAGTACTTTAAATGGAAAAGAATTAAGTGTTCCAACCAAAAGATAGAGTGGCTGAAAGGACAAGAAAACAAGACCCTACATATGCTGCCTATAAGAGACTCACTTCAGATTAAAAGACACACACAGACTGAAAGGAAGGGGATAGAAAAAGATATTGCCTTGATGGACCTAGAGGTTATTGTGCTGAATGAAATAAGTCAAATAGAGGAAGACAGATATTGCATGATTTCACGTTCATGTGGAATAAAGAACAAAGTAAACAACAATAACAAAAGTGGAAATAAACTCATGGATACAGAGAATATTTTTAGGGCTACTAGATGGGAGGGGTTGTGGGGAGATAGTGAAAAAGGGCAAAGGGATTAATAAGTACAAATGGATAGATACAAAATAGTCATGAAGATATAAAGTGTAGCATAAGGAAAATAGTCAACGATGTTGTAAAAAGTATGTAAGGGGGAAGAGGGGTACTTGGAGGGGTACTTGATTTAATGGGGTGACCACTTTATGAGGTATATAGATCTCGAATCACTATGCTGTACAACTGAAACTAATATATTATTGTATGCCACTGTAATTGGAAAAAATAACTCATTGAATCGTGCAATGTAAATATGAGCAACTAATTGTCTATTCTACTTCAATAAAGCTGTGGGGGCGGGGGGGAACCTAGTGGGAAACTAGGCCTGTGAAGATCTTTAAAGTCTTCTCCATAAATATTACTGAAAAGTTTAAGCCATATGAACTTATTTGCCAGAAATACAATTTGGATCCAACTGTTCTTTCATAAACTAGTGAGTTTTCATTATCATACCTGTCTTGTGGCTAAAATTTAAAAATAAAGGCTGTCAGATCTGTTTGTGTCTGTCTGTATATTTGTGTATGTAAATATATTTATGTTATAGATATATGATGTTTTTCTACTTCAAGATGCTAATGCCAAAGTTAATTTCTAAAGAGCTCTATTTAATTGGCTTAAAAAATTAAATGTACTCTCAGAAATGTAGAAACTAATCACATTTGTTTTCAAGTTTATGTGATCTAGGACAATCTTTATTAAATAAAAGCTAGTTGAAGCATTACAGGCCCAAAGTCCATGTGCTTGACACTTCAAAAGGCCAAAACTCTAACCATCAGAGTTTGGAGTAAGGAAAGGTTTATAGACTGAAAAGCCACTGACCAAGAATGTGGGAGCCTCGGTAGTACCTCAAATCTGTCCTAAGAAAGTATAGAGTTCAGGCTTCTTTTTTGTCAAGGGAAGGGAAACAGGGAGGTCCTGTTTTGTAAAATTCAAGCCTCAAGCAGAATCCCTCTAATGATTAGCATGTCTATGTGCAAAACAAAGCAGGAGCTATTAGCCCCAAAGCAATGGGAACAACACAGGCTTGAACAAAATGGAGTCAGAGAGACCAAGCTTTTTACTCTGTTACATAAGTTTGTTGGTTTAATTAAAACAGAAATGTCTTTTGCGCTATCAACATTAAAATAATACTTTTATTCTACCTATAGTGGATGAAAAAGGGGTTGTATTGTGGTGGCTGAAAAATGACTACTTGAGATTTATTACTTGTAGAAAATTACTGTTTGACTATAGCCGTGGGAACAAAAGGCTTTTGATCATAGGAACATAACATTCTGATAACAAGCTTTCTGCTTCTGTATTCCCCACTTGCACACCCTGACCTATAGGTTGACAGGTAGTGAATATGAGAAAAATAGACCTTTGTGTTCAGACAGAATGAGGAATGGGATTTAGGGCCTAAAAACCCTGTACTTCTACCTTTCAGGGCTGCTTAATTTGGGGTCTGCGTACCCCTGGGCAGACCCAGCTGGGCAGACCCAGCTGGCTGAATAAAGAGTGTGATTTCTATAACTCACTGATTTCTGGTGGTCTGTGTGTCTTTCGGGGGCTGGCGGTTACAACAGTATACTAAACTTGATAAGCTCAAGGAAGGCCTGCATAGCGGGCCTTATAAACTCAGAGACTGAAGGTAACCAAACAGGATGGTCTGAACACAAAAATTCCTAACTAAAAGCAGGTCATGGCGGGTAGTCATGTCTTAGATCTGTAGCTTCCTTGAAAAAGGTCAATCTTTACCCTAATTGAACTATTATCTTTCTGCATCTCAGATAACATACCTTTGAAATATCAGAGAAATCTTCTTTTCCAGACCCCTTAGGGTACAACAATGGCACCAGAGCATGAAACCACAGAACCACTCATTGTTATCTTGTTGCCCACATACCATTTCAATGTGCTGTGAATATTCTGTACCAATGTAAAAAAGTATTTCTTCATTTTGCCTTTTATCCAATCCCAGAGATATCCCCTCTTTGCTTTCTCCTATCCCCTTAATCTATATTGCCAACGGATTTTTTGTAATCCTCCTTACATTTCCTACTCTGATTCTAATGTATAAAATAAGCTACAAAACTGCCATTCTGTGAAGCATTTTTTCAATCTGTTGAGATTCTGCTTCCAGGCAATTATCATTTTGGCTCAAATAAACTCATAAAAATTATTTACAGGTTTAGACGTTTCTTACATAGATGCTAAGTTAACCAAAAGTCAAAAAAGCTCATAGTATCTCTGTTACAGAATTTGTCAGCAAGAAAAATAACTTAAGATGATGATTAGCTGTTTAATGTCTTGTAGATGTAAAAAGGGCCACATACTAAACCTGATAAGCTCAGGGAAGGCCAGTGTTGTAGCCGCCAGCCCCCGATAGACACACGGACCGCCAGAAACCAGTGAGTTATAGGAAACACACTCTTTATTCAGCCAGCTGGGTCTGCCAGAGGTACGCAGACCCCAAATTAAGCAGCCCCGAAATGTAGAGGTACAGGGTTTTTAAGCCCTAAACACCATTCCTCATTCTGTCTGAACACAAAAGTCTATTTTTCTTCTATTTACTAACTGTCAACCCACAGATTGGTTGTGCAAGCGGGGGTACAGAAGCAGAAAGTTTATTGTTAGAATGTTATGTTCCCATGAGTGATAACCTATGTTCCCATGGGTGATAGCCAAGCGGTAATTTTCCAGCCAGCACACCAGCATGATGGGCCCTACAAACTCAGAAACCAAAATTAACCACATAGGATGGTTGGAACATAGGAATAAAAATTACTAACTAAGAGCAGGTTATGGTGGGTAGTCACATCTTGGGCCTGTAGTTTTCCTGACAAAGGCCAATCTTTACCTTAAGTTATGTTATGGCGCGAATGATTCTGAGACCCACGGAGCCAATTGAGATTAATTATGAGCCTTTATTAGCCGGCCGGCGACTGACTCTCTACCATGCAGGGTTAGAGGAGATCAGCCCCGAGCTTCCAGAGGAGGCAGCTTATAAAGCCTCCTACTACATCCTTGAATAAGCAGATTACAAGAAGCAGAAGTTAGTCGTTAACGTTTTGTACAAAGATAAATGTATCCGGGGAACTCTCAGATCAAACAAGGCCTAGTAGACAGTTTTATTATTTTCACCTTGGAATGTTGCACTTCTCCTAGGGCTGGCGCCTGGAGATATCGCCTCCCTGTGATTGAGTTACTGCTTGCACCTGGAGATACTGCCTCCCTGAAACTGGAGAATTTCCACTTTTACAGTTAGCCTGACTATTGTCTTTTGTATCTAAGGTACCCTTGAAATGTCAGAGTAATCTTCTTTTCCAGACCCCTCAGGGCACTACTTGAGCATTTTCTTAATTCATTGAGATTTTGCTTCCCAGCAATGGTCACCAGTTTAGCTCAAATAAATTCATTAAAATTCTCTACAGGGTTGGCAGTTTCTTATGTCCACAGTCTCATGAAATTTTCATGAGTAATCTGAACATATTTGTTAAGTACAAGTAAATTAAAGGTATGTAAGATAAAAGTTTATAAATGAACTTTTCAACCATAATTATGCTTTAAAATAGTTTTCTACTTAAAACAGTTTCTACTTAAAAATAGTTTCCAAAATCTTTTTGGTAACTTTAAACTTTAAAGTAATAATAAGATAAATTAAAGAATGAATGTTCACTAAATATCTAGATCATTCCAAATAAGATCGAATTTGAAACATTTATTACTGAACACAGGGTTATCGATTTTTGGCTTCTTATTACATGGGTACTAATGATATTTGGGTCTATTAGTAAACATTATGTTACACTGAAAAATATTCTATGAGGAAGAATATACTTCTAGAAGTTATGAAATTATTTATAAACTTGTCAATCCACAGAATGCTAGTGTAACATGATAGTCCAGTTGCTCATTTCTTAGTTTTTACTAGAAATTAAGGATTCTAAGGGTTAAGAATTCTAACCAATACATATAATTAAAACTACTTAGAATTATTAAGGGTAAAAGTAGTATTTGTTTATGGATACGAAAAAGTATAAGGTATGGAGATGCATTTTTGTTAAGAGAAAAAGTAATTTTATCCTAAGATAGAATGACTAGTTATTTCAGAATGAGAAAGAGAAAGGACAAAGCCTCAATGAATATTAAAAAAAAATGCAAATGGTTTGAGAGAAAAGGAATCTTCAGAAAGGAATTTTATGTGTGGTCTACCTAAGATTGGAGTAAATTTATTTAACTTTTTAAAGAATGAGTTTTAATATCAAAAGTACACTGGTGCAAAATTAGAATTTAGTTTTCTCTCTATTAAAAGTACTCTTGACTATCTCCTTGCTGAGCAGGAAGGTATTTGTAGTATAGCTGATATGTCTTATACTTGGATAAATACTTCTGGGGGAGTCAAGACACAATTGTATCACATAGTTAAATAAGCCACTTTGGTTAAGTGGGTTAAACCTAATCCTGGGTCATTGATCCATTTGATTTCAGCTGGTTTGGAACATGGGGATCTTGGCTTTGAGTGCACTCCAAACTTTGGGTGTTATTCTTCCCATAGTCATCATTGTAGTCTTCCTGGTGTGCTATGTTCTCTCAAAGATCTTAAATACATGTCCACAATTGCTGGACAGCTGACAGATGATCTCACTGAGATTCGAACACCAAAAGAAAGATGAAGAAAATGGTCATCTATAAGACTTTGAGCCCAGCTTTGTGGCCTGCGAATACTATACAAAGACCAATACAGACAACAAAGTAGTGACCAAGAGTAGTGCTTTAACTTAATGCCCTTAAATTGTTAAAGTTACCAGATTAGGTCCAAGATGGAGTCACTCATGCTAAGCCCCATATCAGCAAACCAAAACTTAACTAAGTTTCTTTGCCTGAATGTCCCAGAAAAGGAGGGCCTGGGTTAATTAATCAGTGCTTGCCTGCTCAGCACAAGTAACCTGATGTGGCTCCACGAATTCCTGATGTTCCATTAAGAAAGGTAACCTTGATTTAACCAATCAGAAAATGCCCAGTATAATTTGCTCATTCCTGTTCACTTTGGTGTATAAAAGTCTCACTTTGTACAGCTCTTCAGAGCTCTTTTCTATCTGTTAGATTGAATGTTGCCCAATTCATGAATCACTGAATAAAAACATTAAAACTTTAGTCAGCTGATTTTTGTTATTTAAGAAAGGTCTTTAATTTCAAGAGTAAAAGGTAGAAGAGGTAATTGAGAATTGAGGAAAATATATTCTTGCTATGGGATTTTTTTCTTTAGATCCTGGAATTTTCTGATTTAGAATAAAATTCCCTTTTAAAATCATGTATAATTGCCTATGTTCAAGGTTCTTGAGGGGTACAGAACCTTAGGTTGTTTCTGCCCCTTAAGAGGGTTTGTATTAAAACCCCAGTGGTATAAAGAACCAAGTCCCAGGGGTCCACTTGACAGAATATCCTGGAGCATTCCAAGGTCTTTGGGCTGTTTTCTTGGCAAGGAAATCACTGGAAGCCTGCAATCCCATTTATGCTCGGGGGCTTTAACAGCAGAGGGAATATACTGAAAGGTTTCATGAGGTATTCCACATCCTTGAGCCTGTGGGCTCCATGACAGCAGGGCTTGGCTCTTTGGTTTTCCTGCAGTGGACTCAATGCCAAAGGCATACACTGCAAACACACACTTTAATATTTGCTGACTGAATGATAAAATGAAACCATGTCTTGAAAAGGCATTACAGCTATTACTTCTTGTACTACTGTGCTTAGGCTGCCATAACAAAATACCAGAGACTGGGTGGCTTAAATAACAGAAATGTACTGTCTCATTGTTCTGTTTCTGGAAGTCCAATCAAGATGTTAGCAGGTTTAGTTTCTCCTGAGGTCTCTTTCCTTGGCTTACAGACTGCCATCTTCTCTCTGTGTCCTCATAGGGACTTTCCTCTGTGTGTGTGCATGCCTGGTGTCTCTTCCTCTTCTTGTGAGGTCACCAGTGCTAATGGGTTAGAGATTCACTTTTACAGCCTCATCTAACCTTCATCACCTCTTTCAAGGAGTTAGGGGTTCAACATATGAAATTCGGGGGGACACAATTCAGTCTATAATACTTCTCCTCACTGGCAGTTTCCTCACTGTTTTTGCATACTTACTTCTTTCTCTTCTCTCTCCACAGACATATTTTTTTATTTTTCTATGGCCTTATTTCATTCTTCCTTTTCAGAGTTGACACAACAGAAATAGGATGTGCTGAGTTCACAAGTCAGGAGCACTGCAGTTTCACCTCAGATCTGTTTTTCTTGGCTTGATGCTAAGTGTCTTCCTGTGGATCACCTGCTCGGTATTCTATAGTCCACACCAATTCTGTGCTGTGGCCCACCTGGCTCATCTTCAGACTGGTCTTGGCTCTCATGGTCGTTCATGAGTGGACACCCCAAACCAGAGCCTCTGAGTTTGAAATTGTGAGAAGAATCTGACCTGTGCAATTGGACTAACTTGGTGGCTGCCAACATACTAGCCAGAGAAGTTCAGAGAAAAGGCCTAGGATAGGAGCTCCTCTAAGAAGGAGCTTTGGGGGTTAAGAGGAAATTACTGGCAGAGAAACAATTGGCACCCCCGGTTCGCATCTTAAAGGAGAGTCTCAGCCTTTCTGTCTGTCCCTCTCTCTGTCCATGTCTGTCTCTCTCTCTCTCTTACCCAAGCATGTTTTAACACAATAAAGGAACAATCTGTTTTTCACATTGTTCTTATTTGGCTACCACTACACACATACACTTTATTAACAAAACAGCACTAGACACACTGACACCCAACCCTCCAACACACACACTAAACACACACGTACACCCAACTAGGCATACCCCACACTAACTATATGCCTGCTACATGTAATTCCTCTATACGGACACCCCACTAAGCACATTCATAATCACTGTCACAGCTACACATGCAATCCTGCTCCTCACACACACCCTACTCCTTACACACACAACCCTATCACATACACATCCACCACTCACACATAATTCTACTAAACACCACCCACAAAATATATACCTCATTACTCACAAACATCTATTGACCCCTCTCTCACATACACACATTGCTAATGAGCACCCCACTACGCACACTCACACACATATACTTCAGTACTCAGCTCATAGTACTTACACATACAACCCTACACACAACTCCACTACATACACACAAAACCCCCTATACACCATTATACACACCCCACTACTCACACATGTACATATACACTGCCCACTAGACACACATTCACCAAACACACAGCCATGCACACTCACCTAGACAACACTCTACACTCACTCCTGACCACTCACACACATTCTATTACACACAAACTTCACTATGCACACACATATATACCCCTACACATGCACACATATACTATACATACACAATCTACTTCACATATACAGAGACCTCTAGACACACACACATACTCTACTATTCACGCACACCCCTACCCACATGTGCTCACACATCCCATTTTACACACATGCACACAAACCCATAGACATAAGTTTTACCCTCTTCTTTTCTAAAATGCTGATGAAAATTTTCTCTATACACCTGAACCTCATATTCACAGCCTGTTTTTGACTGTCCATCCTACTTGTCCAAATTTCATTTCTCTCCATCCCCTACTCAGATCCCTTTCTTTAGTCAGGCTGATCACTTCTCTTCTTGTGAGACTGTAAATTCTTCCTGATTACTTAGCACTCAGTGGCTATCACTCAGTAAGGGTCCAATAAATTTGTGTTGAACTAAATTTTTTCTCTGCAAATGTTCTCTCCCTTCTTTGCTCCAACTAAATATTTCACTTCCTTCAATACCCAGCTTAAGCTTCACGTCCTCATTGAAGCCGCTGTACAGTAGTTCCCTTATTTGACATTCTTTTAGGAAGTGTTTTATCTATTTTGCACCATACTTCTTCTTGCTTATGTACCAAATTGTCAAAACTGAAACTGATCTAAGTTAGTAGATATTAGAGACCAAAGTCAATGTGAGAATCTTTGGAGAGTTTTCAAAGTAGTTAGTCAAGAACTCGTTTCCTGATTTTTGAGCTCTGTCACACTTCATAAATATAGAAGATTTGAGGAACTGGAGGTGGAAGTGGAAGGGAATTTGCAGAATTTCTTTGGAAAGAGCTACTACAGCTCGTGAGTCCATCTCCTTGGGGGGCGGTAGAGGAACTACCTCCTCGACCTCAAACCTAGAGAGTGGATCCAATGGTAATGCTCAGAGAAAGTGGTCGACATGCATTTCCTGCAGAAAGCATGCAAGTTCAAGGGGCGTATGTCAGCGGAGTCAGGGATAGTGAAGGCCTGTGGGTGGGTGTAACTTAATTCTCATTGATGGTGGTGCAGGGAGGGAGAGAGGATGACCCAGAGTCATTTAAAGTCTTTCCCAGGACTGCCTAGGAAAGGGGGTTCCACTGGTGAGAGTTAGCAATGGACAGGCCTGCCAGAGAACCAAAGCCAGAGGATCAGCCCACTGGAAAAGGGGCCCAGAAGCAGCAGTTGGAAGAATCCAACAGGGATCTCCAAAGAGTTCTTGGAAGTGCCTACAAGTTAGTTAGGTGTGAAAACCTGTTGGGCGTGCAGGCTGTGGAGCCAACTCATGAAGGTAGAAAGCTCTGGACAAGTGAGTATCTCTCTGTCCGCCCTCCCATCCCTCCTTCAAGCTTGCAAGGAGGAGGAGCGTATAGAAGAAAAGAAGCCAACCATACATACTTCATTCCCTTGGAGAGGCTTCAGTAAGTGCAGGTCTTGTAGGCTCCAGTAAGCTCAGGGTGATGGGCAGTTCTGTTTCTGAATAAAGATTGATGTGTGAACTAATCTCTGGGCTGTATCATTCACATGTCTGAATCAAGATTATATTTGTGACTTAAAGTGACCATAGAACTATTTCCTAAGGAATGAGTAGAACAGGCTGAAGTTTTCATCTAGTTTTTATCTAGTCACAGGGAGAAAGCATCCCCCGCCTGAGTCAATGTTAAAAGAACAATAGATGACAGAAAGTTTTATTTTTATTCCATCCCAGTGTCAAACCAAGTTACATGTGTGTTACCTATTAAGTTCTTTAATTTTTCTGTTTTTCCAAATGTGAACTTCTCATTTACTTTAACCTGCCACAGTATCTAACACTTCATTGAGGGGGAAACATGTGCTGGGGGTAGCAAATAATTTGGAAGACCTGGAAAGAGTAGGATTGTGTGTGGCCAGGCTCTTGCACTCTGGAACTTTGCACAAGCCATTTCACCAGCCTCAGTGTACATTGAGTGTACCAGCTGGTCTTACTTTGTTCTCTGTTGTTTATTATTCTTAAAGGGAGAAATCAACTCACTGAATTCCCACAAAATCTGCTCATTCCTAGGAGTTAAATGTAGCAATAGAGCTGTTTTCAGAGGATACTGTATCTTATTTTACCAACATCTGCTTGACACTGACACTGAGTGAAGCACTGTATGTGTGGATTTCAAAATGTATTTTACTGCTATTTTACTTACTTTATTAAGTTTTCAAGCATATATTTCATGTTTTGGAGATGTACCAAAAGATTAAATACACATCTCTATTAGGTATCCAGGAACTGGAATATGGGTAATAAAATTTAACTTTTAAATCATTTAAAATTGTACAATTTAGGGCATTAGGTACATTCACAATGCTGTGAAACCATCATCACTATTTAGTTCCCAAACATTTCATCACTCCAAGAAGAAAACCTGTACCCTTTAAGCAGTCATTCTTCATTCCCACTTCAATAAAATAATTGACATAATTTCTTTAAGAAATTTTATCTTTTGTCACTTTTAAAAAGCGTGGGTCAAGGATCTTATCCTTAGAAGATCAGACAGATGCCCCATAAAAAAAAAAATCATATCTTCTAAGAAGTCCAGTGGAAATAACTGTACTGTCTTATGTGTCATATATGTGAAGATTGGTTTAAAAAATACTATTTTATTCTGGATAAATAATTTTAGTTCTGTCGCTAGGAGTAAGTTAATTTTGTAAAAGTATAAATCAAATATACCCCATTCAGAAGGATTTTAATTACAAAGAAATGTAAAAGAGTATAACTGTCGTAGGAGTGATCCTATAAACAGAATTGTCAATAAAAATAAGTATGTATATCCAAGCAATGTTGAAAATTCAGAAACATAGGACAATTAGACCAAACATTTTGATGAGAGTCAAGCCAAAGAATGTCATATACAAGAATATAGAGAAAAAGAAAGTCAGGGAAGAGATCTTAAGAAGTAAGCTGCATATATAATTCAAAACAACATTAAAAGAAAAAAAAAAAGCTGCAGGCATGCTATAAATCTCCACCTCAAATGAGCAGCATTTCTCAAATGGTAGGAACTGACTGGGGCACAGAATTGTTTTTGTTGTCTTGACCTACACTGAATGCAAAATAGAAAAGAACAGCTTTCATATTAAGGTGATAGAAAGAAGTACACATCTGTTATTGTTCCTACCCCAAACCCAACTAAACTATAGTAAAAGAATTTAAACACACGTGCATGCACTCACACACACATATGAACCAGGAAAACAGGCATCAACAACAATGTTTTGAAGCTGAAAAGTATGTGGGCAAGTGGCAAAGAATTTAGTAAAACCAAGAAAGCTGAGTCTAGACCGGAAATGGGAAAAACTGAGAGACAATGAGGTACATAGCAGACTCTTCCAAAGATTCGGGCAGTGACACCATCAGATCCTCAGTCCTGAATGAGAAGGGGTAAGTTGAATTAAGGAGGATGAGATAAAAGATATTCAAAATACAATCCCTGTCCCCCACTTCTATCTGAAGTTCTCACAGGATGCTTCTCAAGAAAGAGTAAAACAGAGGGTCTCTAAAGTGGGGTTACCATACATATTTGGGCTTGGATATAACCAGAAACAGAGAGAGATTAAATGACCATATGTACCCCTCCCACCTCCTTCCCATTCATTTTCTACGTGGGACATCAGATCTCTACCCTTCAGTCAAGAGACTGAGATTCTTCTCTAAGAAACCGGATCAATCAAGAGGAAAGACCTTGCAGCACTGACCTCAGGAGTTCTCCAACTAACAGCCTATTCAGATACTTTATAATAAAGGAATTCTTGAATTGGCAAGCCCCCTCCACTTGTGCAGAGCTTCCAATCAGCATTTTCATCCTTCTTCTTATTTACAAAAAACCAATGATTACTGGGCATTTAAGGAAAGCCTCTAATATAAACAAAATAGATCCAAATAAATGGATCAGAGCTACTTGAAAGAAATAGCAGATTTTGTGGATTCTTCAAGAACTTTTAAAATTTTTGAGAGATATTTAACTAAAAACAGTTTGAAGATAGTAGAGGTTGGCTGATTGAGTGTTAAGGAAAGAAGCCATCTTCATAACATAAAAGTGCAAGGTGAAGCAGCAGTAAGTGCTGATGTAGAAGCTGCAGCAAGTTATTCAGATATAGCTAAGAGAATTAATAAAGGTGGTTACATTAAATAATAGCTTTTCAATGTAGATGAAACAGCCTTATGTTGGAAGATGTCATCTAGGATATCATAGCTAGAGAGAAGTCAATGCCCAACTTCAAAACATCAGAGGACAGGCTGACTCTCTTATTAGGGGTTAATATAGCTGGTGACTTTAAGTGGAAGGCAATACTCATTTACTATTTCAAAAATCCTAGGGCCCTTAAAAATTATACTAAATATAATTTGCCTATACTCTATAAATAAAAGAACATAGCCTGGATTTGTAAATATCTGTTTACAATATGGTTTACTGAATATTTTAAGCCCACTGCTGAGACCTACTTCTCAGAAAAAGATTCCTTTCAAAATATTGCTGCTCATTGACAATGTACCTGGTCACCCAAGATCTCTAATAGAGATGTACAATGAGACTGATGTTATTTTCATGCCTACTAACACGGCACCCATTCTTCAGCCCACAGATCAGGGAGTGATTTCAACTTTCAAGTCTTACTAAGAAATACATTTCATTAGGCTATAGCTACCAATTCTTCTGATGGATTTGGACAAAGTATGTTGAAAACCTTCTGAAAAGAAGTCACCATTCTAGACTCCATTAAGAACATTTGTGATTCATGGCAAGAGGTCAAAATGTCAACATTAACAGGACGTGGAAGAAGTTAACTCTAATCCTCATGGGTGACTTTGAAGGTTTCAAGACTTCAGTGGAAGAAGTAACTACAGATGTGGTGGAAACAGCAAGAGACTGAGAATTAGAAGTGGAGCCTGAAGGTGTGACTGAACTGTGCAATCTCATAATCAAAATTTAACTAATGAGGAGTTGCTTCGTATGGATGAGCAAAGAAAGTCGGTTCTTGAGATGGAATCTACTCCTGGTGAAGATGCTGTGAAGATTGTTGAAATGACAAGGGATTTAGAATGTTACATAAACTTAACTTATAAAGCAGTGGCAGAGTTTGAGAGGATAAACTCCAATTTAAACAAGTTCTACTGTGGGTAAAGTGCTATCAAATTGCATGTTACAGAGAAATCATTCCTCAAAGAGTCAATTGATTAGGAAAACTCCACTGTCTCATTTTTAAGAACTACCACAGCCACCTCAACCTTCAGAAACCAACATCCTGATCAGTCAGCAGCCATGAACAATGAGGCAAGACGCTTTACCAGCAAAAAGACTATAACTCACTGAAAGCTTGGATAATGGTTAGCTGTTTTATTTTTTAAAAAAATTTAAATTAGGTACACACAGTATATTTTTTAAAAAACATAATGTTATTGCACACTTATAGACTACGGTGCAGTATAAACATACCTGTTACATGCACTGGGAAACCAAAAAATTAATGTGACTTGCTTTATTATAATACTTGCTTTATTGTGGTGGTCTGGAACTAGATCCACACTATCTTTGAGGTATGTACAGATATACAGGAAGATATTAGAATTTTTGCCACTCGCTCTTTTTCATTCTTTTGGCTTGTGAATTGTAAATAGTACTTGTTCAAAAACAAATAAAATATAGCCTTAATTTAAAAAGAGGATGGAATGAAAAAATATGAGCATCATATATACTAAGGAAGTAGTTTTATAAAATTTGCTTCAGTTAACTATACAAAACTGTATTTAATGGTGCTGGGAAAACCGGAAAGCCACCTGCAAAAGAATGAAACTAGACTGTTGTCTTTCACCACACACAAAAATTAACTCAAAATGGATTAAGGACCTGAATATAAATCCGAAACAATAAAATGCATAGAAGAAAACATAGGAATTAAACTCAAGGACCTTGGACTTAAAGAGGATTTTATGAATTTGACCTCAAAGGCAAGGGAAGCAAAAGCAAAATTAAATGAACAGGACTACATCAAACTAAAAAGCTTCTGTACAGCAAAGAAACCTCAACAAGGTAAGGAGACAACCATCCGAATAGGAAAATATATTTGCAAGCAATGCCTCCAATAAGGGCCTAATATCCAAAATATACAAAGAACTCATACAACTCAATAACAACAAAAAAACCAAATGATCCAATCAAAGAATGGACAGAGGAACTGAACAGACACTTCTCCCTAGAGGACATACAAATGGCCAACAAACATGAAAAGATGCTCAACATCGTTAGCTATTAGGGAAATGCAAATCAAAACCACAGTGAGATACCATCTCACACCTGTTAGAACAAAGAACCCTCATATACTGCTGGTCAGACTGCAAGTTGGTACAGCCACTATGGAAAACAGTATGGAGGTTCCTCAAAAAACTAAAAATTGATCTACCATATGATCTAGTAATCTCTCTACTGGGTATTTACCCCAAAGACTGGAAAACCCATATCTGAAAAGATATATTTTACACCAATGTTCATAGCAGCATTATTCACAGTGGCCAGAATGTAGAAGCAACGAAAGTGTCCTACAATAGAGGATTGGCTAAAGAAGCTGTGGTACATATATACAATATATGTACATATATACAATGTGGTATATATATTCAATGAAATATTACTCACCATAAGAGATGAAATACAGCCATTTGCGAGAACATGGATGAACCTTGAGATAATCATTCTAAGCAAAATAAGCCAGACAGAAAAAGTTGAAAACCACATGGTATCACTTATATGTGAGATATAAACTTAAAAGCAACAAAGAAATAGGATAAATAGAGACTCATGGATACGAACAATAGACTAGTGATTACCAGAGGGTAGGAGGAAGGGTGAAGGAGGGATATAGGTGGGGTAAAGGGGGTCAAATATGTTGTGACTGAAATCTAACTATGGGAGGTGAACACACAATGCAATAAATATATGCCTGTTAAAGTATACACCTGAAACTGGATTTCGTTAACCAATGTCATCAAAAATAATAAAAATTAAACTGTATTTAACATACATATTAAGGTATATTAACTAATAGATAAATGTTTTTAATGGTTTGAGCAGGAGAATGTTTTTTATTGTGGGTTACAAAGAACTTTGAAGATACTAAACCAAGTACCTCTGCAACTATAAAAAACTGTCTTTTCTACATTTTTGGGTTCTGGGCCCTACCAAATCTAAGCTGTTTGTGCACCAGTGGGTGAATGTGTATATGGAATTAGAAAACATCCATCTTTAAGTCAGTGTGTCTATCTAGGACTTCTCTAACTATAGTATTTGGGAGAACCTCTGGACAATTGTGAATTTATGGCTTTGTATGAGCATACCACTAAAGGGAAACTACAAAAAAAATCAAGATAGGACACTGCCATTAAATCATTTTTTAATTTTAAGTAATATTATTTTAAAACAAAATCGTTAATAAAATCATAGATCTATTCCAAGATTTCTTAATATCTTCTGTAACATTCCGCTCAGAAGGTAGAAAACCACAAAGTCCTTCCCTAAGGACAGGCGCAAATAGAAAGTAATATTGCATTACTGCACTGTATAGAATACAAACTGTGAAGACAAAGAAACTCAATTATTTTATTTCATTTTCTATCCTGCAGATAATTTTCATTGAAAAACTGCTCACATAACATCCTATGTTCTATCTTGTTGAGATCTGCTGTTGTGATCTACTAGTGATGAACCTTCTCCAGTTAGCATAATGAATGTGACACTGCTCACATCCATCCTATGGGACAGCTAAAAGGAAACTCAGTATTACACATCATTTATTAGAAAAATCATGTTCATAATTATTTTTCTGTCAAGGTCCTCCAACTTAATGATTTTTAAATAACTAAAATATTGAGGTCACATGGGCATCATACCTGTAAATACATACAAAAATACCCTGTTTTCAAATGTTCAGCTTTACAGCAACAGCATTCTGGGACAGTTAATGGCACAATCCTATTTTTGAAAATCAAGAAAAGTAAACACAGCAGGGCATTTGCACAATGGCAGAGAATTCTGTTCTTGGCAGTAGACAAAAAATGATTGGCTAGATAGGTTCATAGAGAGGCACAATCTAGAATCTAGTATCAGAATCATAGTATACTTGAAAAAGTCATAGTTATACAAATCCTATCAGACAGCCTAATATTTTACATTTGTAGTTTCTTACACAAAACTTAAAAACCTACCAAAACCGCAAATCATTATTTCATTTTTTCCTTAATTAACCATATTACTCTAAGATGGTGAAATCATGAGGCTGTCTATAGAAATTTTTCTAGTTGCAAGATGCCTTGCTATGGAGTCATTAATAAGCTCAAAGTGAACCCTGAATTGGATATAGAAATTGGATACATTTCCCAAAATTTGAAAAATAGGAGACTTAAGGCAGATAGTAATACCAAGAGCCAGTCAAATAATACATTGGCATTTTGTAAATGGTTCATAGCAAAACCTAATTTTCTAATAGTTTTCATAATATGGATGAAACTATTCAGTCAGTAGAGAACAGACGGGGGTGGGGCAGGGAAGGACTCATTAGGCCGCACCAAGACAATTCCTCTCTGATGTATCCACAAAAGGAAAATGACTTTTGATGCCATGTGGCTTGCACTTAACCCCAGCAAGACAGTCTAGTCCCCTCAACTCCGCTGTATAACTGGGGAAAGATAGTAAAAATACTTTCATAAGAGGTAAAGACTAATAGGAAACTAAAAGCTCACTCTGGAAAGATGTGAAAATGTCATGGAAAAGAAGGGCAACATGTTGATTTTTAACAGATTATTTTACTGGAGGAATTTTTTGTCATGTATACATCACAGGAAAATTGAAAGCTCCCTCCCTCCAAAAAAGATCATGAAGAAAAATTAGATTCATAAAAGAAAGTATACATTCAAAGCAAGTAAAAATATGGTGTACAAATTTTTTAAAAATAAAATACACAAGATAATCTATGAAATGCCTTAATTTGCATTACTTAGTACTTATTTGCATGACTTATTTATCAGTTGCTCTGATAAATTTCTATTATATGATTTAGAATGTCAATTTTTTAAAAATATCTATTTTTAAGCCAGAACATAAAACCTGTATTTTGCATCCATGTATAAGCCGTCCTGCTTGATATCTTCTTGGATCCAAGATGCTAAAAGATTTATAAAATAATTTTTAAAAAAACTTCAAGTCACAGATTAACAAATAATATGTCTTCAAATTTTTTGACCATACTACCAAAGCTAACTGTATTAATGTGTTCTGTATTTCCATATATAAATACCAGCCAGTGGTTGGTTGGCTATTAAATAATAAGTAAAATTATTAAATAAGTAAAATTATTCTTAGAACTAGGTCATAGTATAAGAAATGCCTTAACTTTTCTTAGTTCAAATTCTGTAAAATACATAATCATGTCCTTTTATTTGCTTTGCAGTCTATGCTTTGTAACAGAGCAGGTAACTCTAGCACAGAAGAAACTACATAATGTGGCATGGGGGATGACCTCAGTGGCACTATTCCATTTTTATTTATCCAGACTGTTGCTTTCAGCCCTGCATTGAGGCCTCCTTGTATATCTGTTTCTAGTGTGTCACCAACCATCACACAGTCCCCAGGCTGTACTCCGAGGAGATCACAGCAGTAATAAAATATGGAAGGTGCTGGTTTTTCTTCTTTCTGTTCTCCACCTACAACGATAGCATCAAAATAAGACTGACAGGCACAAGCCTCAATCTTTTCCCTCTGGGTCTGTCTGTCTCCATTTGTTAATAAAAGTAGGCAGACCTCCTTTCGAAGTTCAGTGAGCATGGCTTTGACATCTTCTGCTAGTGTCATATGCTGTAAACGTGTAGATTTCCACAGGAAATAACATTCTTCAGCCAATTTCCTATTGGCTGCACCACCCTTTGTTTCCTGGATTGCTTCTTCCCAGTGTGAAGTCCTTAGATCAGTAATGCACGTATTGGAAGGATGAAAACATTCCTTGCTGAGTTTAACTTGAACTTTGTCACAGATGATTTCAGCCTCTTCTTTATAATGGTATTTTGATTTTAAGAGCTTAATCACCTAAATAAAAGAAAACAACTCCATTAACAGACTATGTTTTTAACCATCATACCATGAAAAGATGTGATCCTATAAACCCGGAGCACAGGGATTCTAACTCCATTCCTCTGTCTTAAGGCAGCTCTATTACCACACCATTTCCAGTGGGAGCTGTTCTTATTTTTAAAAAACACCAAAGTGACGATCTCTCAACCTTTCAAGACAACTCATTCATATATATATATATATATTTTTACCAATTTCTATTCTAAAAAGATTCTTCATATATAGCTAATAAAATCCTTCAATTGGCAGCTTAAGTTCACCATCTTTCACTCTGTTCATGAACATAAAAATAAAGCTTGTGTTTATATTTAGTGAAATATTTTAAATTTTTTTCATACAAAATTATTTTATTTTTCAATTACAGTTGACATTCAATATTATATTAGTTTCAGGTATATAGCATAGTGATTAGACATTTATATAATTTACCAAGTGACCCCCTCAATAAGTCCAGTACCCTTCTGGTACCATACATAGTTATTACAATATTATTGATTATATTCTCATTTAAAATTTCTAACAATTATTATTTAGAGTCTTCCCAGAAATAACGCTAGCTCATCTCACCTGTTCTCATCTATATACACTTTATGTTTTGAAGATCATATAAAACAGGATCCAATTCTGTACTTTTAAAAATGTGCATATAGCTCTAATGGAATCAAGCATGTTCTGTGATTTCAGCAGTTTAATGACCCAGTGCTTCTTCCAAACCTAGTTTTCCAGATTAAAAAAAAAAAAAAAGCTTCAAGTAGTTCTGAGTCACTCTTCGCTACCCTGGTTCTGATTCCCTTTCAGAATTAGGCACTCCTCCTAGTGTTCCCACAGCTCTCTATCTTGGCTTTCATTACATTAAGCTCTCACTCATTTGGCCTGTCTTCTAACAGTTACGAAGACCCTACCGTGGTGAGCAATATGCCCAATGCTCACATATGTTATTTCTACATTTCTGACTCTGCAAAAGGAGTTCCCTTTTTGAGATGAGGAAATAGAAGTTCAGAACTGTTAAGTAATTTGCCCGAGCTGGGATTTAAACCCACACTTGCCTACTTCCAAAGCCCGCATGCTTGCTTTCACACTACTGTATTAGGCACCTGGAGACTGGATCCCTTGTTCTCATGACATTATGTATTGGGAAAAATAAGCAGGTATACAACCACCACAAATACTGAGTTGAGTGCTATGCAGTCTTGTGAATAAGAACTGTGGAAATAAAATAGAAAGAACAAGTCATTCCACAGGGTTGTTGAATAAGGCTTGGCAGAGGAAGGATGGGAGGAGGATAAAATCAGTACAGACAAAAGTAACTACATAAACAAAGACATAGAGTTTGGAATTCTGTAAACTGGAAAAAGCAAGAAGCTTAGTTCAGCCAAGATGGAAGTCATGTGAGGCAAGATGCTAAGAGATGAGACTGGAGAGTCTGTTTAGAATCAGTCTGTAGAGGGCCTTGAGTCCCAGGCTGTAGAAGTGTATACCAAATCCCCTTGGTATACACTATTCCTATACATGCCAATGACTTCACACTGTAAGTGTTGGGGCTTCTCTGCCTGAGGGCTCTATTTGGCCATAGGGGCACCCATGCACATAGGCTGGGATGAAATGTTGCCCAGGAATAGGCCTCAGCCAATGAGTGACATTAATTGATGAATAAATATCACAGTTTTCTTGCCTCTTGGGAGGGACAAGTAAAGAATGTTCTGCATACTGTCTCCCAGATTTCCCCAAATGTTCATACCAGTAACCTGTTCATTTAAATAACCTGTATCCACTTCCTTCTCTTCCCGGTCTTATTCCACCATCCTCCTACAGTGCTTCCTGGGATCACCTCCCAAATGAACTACATGCACTTGAAGTCCTTGTCTTAGGGATAACTGGGGCAAGTCAACCATGCCAAGATAATTTTGGATATTTAAGGATGAGTGCAATGCACATAGTTAGGACTAAAATTGTCTGTTATCGAAGCAAAGAGATCAAACAAGTTAAAATATGTTGCCCTAAACTATACAGAGAATAAGTGGTACGCTACTCACATCAGACACTCAATTCACCTACTGAAAAAAAGATAGAGATGAATAGACACATACTTCTTCCTTCAGAGCATAAGAATCACCTACACCAAAAGTAAAGGAAATATTTTTCAGGCTACTTGTGCTCGTTAGAAAATGTAATAATTAAAAGTTTCATTAGTCCAAGAAAATATACCAGCCTTAAGAATTTTAGGTGAAGGCAAACACTGAAAAATTTTGCCTTATAAAGTTAAATTTCAATTAACAAATAAAGCTTTTTCAACCTTCATGTCTATATCACCATCTTTTATAATAATGTCAACTGAATTACTCTTTAGCTATGATTGAAGGTCATTTTAAAGTTTTAGTAACCCTATTAGTACCCAATAAAAAGAAAAAGGTCTCTAGGACTCCACTGTGCTTGAGCTTAAATAGGAGCTGGCTTATAGTAAACAGAGAGCTCCCAATAAAGATCAAATTTTCTGTTATTGTAATTGGCAATTCATTAAGCACATTCTTGGGTCTCTGAAAAGGCAGAATTGGCTCACCTTAAAGGGGAGATTCTTGTAAAGGCACAGTATACCACTCTCAAGGTTCAAAATTTCTTCCTATTACATCCCCTGAATTAACTTTCCCATTTTGTTACATAGTAACTAATTACAGATTCGTGTGGAATAGCAAGTAGCATTTAAATTATATAACACATTTGGGAAAAAGTTTATCAGTTATTCACATATTAATATTAGATAAAACAGAAAAACACCCCAGTTGAATTAGTATATGTTATTATCAGTACAAATTCTCCTAACATTTGTACTGAGAGCATGGGAGTCTTGATTGAATTGGAGGTGGAGGGAAAAGACCTCTAATTTGGAGGTATGATGACATTTTGTGCAAAGGGTAAGGTAGGCTTGAAAAAATTATGAGAAAAATAAGCCCACCAAGTACCTATAGGTGTGAAGAAAGAGGCCCTAAGATAGTGGGGGCTAGGGGATGGGGAATCAATTTGTAGACGTAATACAAACTTGAACTTCATCTACTTCAAAACTCTATTTAAGACTGTGTCTTATAACACAGAAAAAGAAAACTATTCTACTTCCTGCTCCCTGGAGCCAAAATTAAAGTTAATAGCATCACTATTATTGTTTAACTAATTGTGATTTAAGAAGACTTTTTTGAGGGTTAGAACCATATAACACTATGGGTAAGATATGAGTTTGCTGAATTCCAGATAAAACAGTTAAAAATATATGCTCACCAACTATGACTGCCTGTATATAGCCTAACAATTCAAGCAGCACTCCTGTTATTTTTAGTTCAAATCTTTGCTTAATCATCATTCACTGAATGTAGCATAATCTGACCAACCTATTTAAAATTGAGATTTGTCCCCCTCTTCACTTTGCCTAACACACTTAGAAATACATTTGGTGTATTATATTCACTGCCATCCTCACTAGAAAGTAAATTTGCAAATGCAGAAATCTTTTCTGCTTTGTTCACTGAGAAAACCTAAATTTCTGTAGAAGCCTTCCTCCTGTATAATGACACTGAGACAGCCTGTAGAGAATGGAAATAACTTTCTCAGAAGTAAACAAAAATTAAAGTTGATCTATATAGTCAGTGTATGACTCCGCCACAAGCCCAAGGCAATGGCTAGACCTTTCCCCCTTCTTCCTCTTTTCATAATTCATTCAGAGTGATATATAAAGCTGGCATGTTACTTTTAAATAGGCCAACATTTATGGGTGTTGTTATATTTTTATGTGATAAAGCATTCCTTGTGTAGTCAAAAGCACACAGTTCAAAGGAGGTGGCAACAGAATCAAGAGTGGGGATACCTGGATTTTTAACCAGCCATCTAGCATTCATTCAACATTTACTTTATGTCAAATGAAGATGACTGACAGTTCCCTCTTAAGAAGACTACTATTTAGTTGTGGGAGTCTTGAGTTGCAAAAAAGAATTATAATACCTTTGGCAAGTGCATTAAGAGATATCTGAATGAAATACAGTGCTGGTAAACAAGAGGGTGTAAAGACCAAGGAGAAATACAATCTAACATTTGTTTCAGAAATTTTACCATGGCAGGAATATAGACAAGACCACAGCAACAGTCTAGATGAGAGATGAGTCCAGCTTTAACTAAGACAAGGGCTAGGAAGATATGCAGGAGGTGATGACTGGGTAACAGGGCGGATTCGTGAAGTGAACATCAGATTGTGTGTACTTCCCCTGCAAATTTTATAATGAGGATTTGAGGCTTAGAGTGGTTAAGTAACTTGTTCTTGTACTTCCAGCTAGGTACTGGGAGAGCTGTGATTTAAATTCAAATAGCTGATTTTAAAGCTTAATCTCTTGGCCTACAGCATGATTTAGCCTAATTGTGACACACTGGACTTGGCCTGCCAAGAACACACAGGTAAATGTGTACTGTCAGCAGCTGGAGATACTGGAGGCAATACAGCACAGGCTGGTGCCCCTGAGGTCAAGGACAAGGATGTGAAGATGGACAGGCAGTCAAAAATGTGGAATGCCTCAACTAAGTCATTAAAAAACACTTAAAACTTTCACTGATCCTGGCGAGTTGGAAGATGCTTAATGACTTGTCAATTTCATTCTAGTGGCAAAGATGGAAACTACATTGCAATAGATTTAGGAATAAATAGGAAGTAGAGGCATGGAGATAATGGGTATAGATTTCTCTTGAAAAACATGGCTGTCAAGAGAGGCAGGTAACATCTAGCAGAAGAACAAAGATTTAAGGGGGATATCCCTCCTTTTTTTAAAGTATAAGGCAGACCTCATATGCAGGGATGGAATGCACCAAGAAAGAGGATGAAGATCTAGAAAGACAACACCTAACTAAGCATGAAGAGGAGGGGGCACTTGGGGTTGGAAAGATTAGCTTTAGAAAGTGGGTTTTTCATATCTGATAATCCTTGGTTTTCTCCTTAAAGCTGAAGGCAGAGGAGAGAAAGCACAGATACATTAGGGGCTTGAAGAACATAGGAAAGGTCTGATACAGCATATGTGGGTATAGAAAGGAAGAGATGCTAATGCAATGCCTCCTGAAAGGAATGCCCTGTGCAGGACAGACTTTTGAGTATCTCAGAAATCTACTAAGAGTGCCAGGAGGGGAGTTTCTGCAGAGAATACTTCAGGAGTTGATTAAGTCTAGGCTCACCACTGACAGCTGTGGAACTTCTGAGTCTCCTCAAAAACCCACCGAAGAACACGCAGTGGGGAGACAACCCTCCCCCGAGGTCAACCACAGAGAGCCTGGTGCGTGCACTTGTCCTGGCTGATTCAAACCTGTCCTAGCAAAAAGCCAGGTGACTCGCTGCATGATGTAAACGTCTGTATGGTGGCAACTCATACCACTGTGGCACCGTTAATGACATCCTTCCGGGTCCCAAAGCGCCGGAACCAACTTCAAGAACCCAGCTTCCCAGAGCGTGGCAGGCAGGTGACTTAAACTGCCGTGCTGGAGGGAAAGCTGCCTCCCCAACCCAGTCGTCCTTCTTTCCCGCTCCCTCCGGTACAGGGGTCTCAAAAGAAAGGCCAGTGCCCCCGGGGGCCCTGAAGGATCATCTGACTTCCGGCGCCGCGTAAGTGGAGAGGGGAAAGGGCACCAAGAGCACCGGGAGAGCGCGCAATTACGGGTAGGGCACGCTGACTCCGCCCGGAGGAGGGATGGGGATACGCGGAAGTTACCTCCAACATGCCTTTTCTACTCGCCCCGGCAGTGTCGATGAGTGTGTTGTCCAGGTCGAAGAAAACGGCCCTTACATTTAGCCCCATTCTGTCCCGCCTGGCGGCCACGTTCCAACGCCCTGCTGCCCGCCCCCCCCACCCGCGCATGCGTAAGGCAGGCCTACGGGGCAAGGAACACGTGGGCGGAGCTGAGAGTGTCACCTGACTCTTCCACATCCCTAGGAGGAACTCCTGCAAGGTGTCTCAGGACTTGGTTGCAAGTGAAACCGTGTAGCCTGCAAAACCTAAAATATTTATTATCTGGAACTTTATAGAAAAACTTTCTTGGCCCCTGAAGTATACGATTTACAGTTTGGCTGCTGGTGTTCCGTAGAATTAGATTAATTGTCTTCTCTTTGTGTTAATAGATTTTTCTTCCGCAGTTGTGAACTACAGTTACTGTATGTTTGGAGCAGAATCGCTGTTGACCTCTTTGTTATTGTGGAAAATAAACATACCCATTCCTCAAAAACATGACCGTGTGGTTACCCTATTGATGTGCAGGGCTAGTCCATCAATTTTGGTCATTTAGATTAGCAATCAGCCGAAATTATGAGTGCATTAATTACCTTTAGTTGCCTAAAATGTCAGAATAAATTTAGCATAATACTGCTTATGGGCACATAGACTCAGGATTGGAGCAATTTCTTTTCTTTTTTTACATACGTATAGAGTTTATTGACAGGCACAAACCCAAAGTCAGAGGTGGTATAACAGTCTGTGTAATCAATCCTCTTGTCTTAATGGTTTGGGGTGTTTGGTAGGTTTCCCTTTGTGACAAGTAGTCTAATGGCATTCCATGCCTTGTTCAATTTTGCTACTTAAAGGAAGGTGATGGCTAGATAGTATTTTCTGACAACTTTAATTCCTTCTACTTAAATGTTTCAAGGTTTTAGGACGTTGCAGCTAATATTTGTGAACCAATGACTTTTTGCGTAGCATATTAAGGTAGTGAGATGTACAGGCTCCTGATTATAGATGGGCCTTAGACTATTAAGTACAGTACTTAAACTGATCAGGGTGGCAGATTTAACTCAAGTAGCTAGAGGAGGACTTCATATTTGGGCTAAGTAAAAGATTGGTAATTGTGGGACTTGGGCTAGGAACAAATAAAGTAAAATCTAAATGGTAATGCTGTTGCTTCTGCATTGTGCATTGTGCATAATGGCACTGTTCCTGTGCTCTTGCTGCTGCCCAGCATTGATTCTGGCATTTTCTACTTTTCGAAAAGTCTCTCCCAGGCCCTTCTCACCCACTTTCCCTGTACAAGTTTATTAAAACTCTATGACCTCAGAAGAGAGGTTTTCCTTTTGGTTTAAAGTTTTCTCAGAATGAGGCATTGTTAAGTTAATAGGGATAAAATAGTAGCAATCAGAAAAGAGCCTCACAGTCTCCCACTTTATCTACCCAGCTATCATCAGCTGTACCCACACCTCCCTGCCTGATAACCTTAAATAAACCATCTATGCTGCTTTCTGCTCCAGCCCTTTCAGTTCCCTATATCCCCACCCCCACTTAGGGACATCTTTTCAGCAGTTCTTCCTTTCTCTCTTTTGCATTATCAAAATTTTTTCATTTGTTCGTTAACCTAAAAATAAAAAAGGCCTTTCAAAGTGAGAAGCAACAAGCATCTATTTGAGATCAAAGAATAACTATTTGAGATGCACTGATTTAAGCTGAAGCCCCAATAGTGTTCCAATTAGGAGACAATGGGAATGGGTATTTATGAGAAAGGGGAGAACAACTACATCAATAGAAGGGAGACATTTCTATTGGTGCAGGTAATATACTATAGTGATGTTAATGCTAAATGTTTTTAATTTTTAGTCCAGTAGTCAGTCTGATAGTCATAATATCTTCTTTCTTGTTATCTGCAAACAGTTCTTTGGGGTAGAAGGTTGCTTTATGCCCATTCCAAAGGTTATTTTGTCCCTGTTGCAGTTCCTCCGGGATGGCAGCTCTGGTTCCATTTTATTTATTATTTCTTTTTCTCTTTTTTAAAAAAAAAAATAATTAATTTATTTTTTATGGTGACATTGGTTAATAAAATCCAGTAAGTTTCAGCTGTACACTTTAACAGTAAGGCACATATATATTTACACTGTGTGTTCACTGTCTGGCTTATTTCACTTAGCATGATTGTCTCGAAGTCTACCTAGGTTGTTGCAAAATGGCAGTATTTCATCTCTTCTTATGGATGAGTAAGAACATTGTATATATGTACCACAGCTTCTTTAGACAATCATTTATCGTAGGACATTTCGGTTGCTTCCATGTCCTGGCTGTGAGTAAGTCTGCTATGAACATTGGTGTGCAAATATCTTTTCAAATATGGGTTTTCAAGTCTTTGGGGTAAATACTCAGTAGTGCGTTTGCTGAATCATATGGTAGATCAATTCTTAGTTTTTTGAGGAACCTCCATACTGTTTTCCATAGTGGCTGTACCAATTTGCAGTCCCACTAGCAGTGTAGGAGGGTTCCTTTTTCTCTGCATCCTCTCCAATGTTTGTTATTATTTGTCCTGTTGATTATAGCTATTCTAACAGGTGTGAGATGGTATCTTGTTGTGGTTTTGATTTGTATTTCTCTAATAGCTAGCAATGTTGAGCATCTTTTCATATAGTTGGTGGCCATTTGTATGTCCTCTAGGGAGAAGTGTCTGTTCAGGTCCTCTGCCCATTTTTCGATTGGATCATTTGTTTTTTTGTCGTTACTGAGTTGTATGAGTTCTTTGTATATTTTGGATATTAGGCCCTTATTGGAGGTGTTGCTTGCAAATATATTTTCCCATTGAGATGTTTGTCTCTTTATCTTGTTGACAGTTTTTTTTTGCTGTACAGAGCTTTTTAGTTTGATGTTGTCTCATTCTTTATTTTAGCTTTTACTTCCTTTGCCTTTGAGGTCAAATTCATAAAATCCTCTTTAAGTCCAAGGTCCTTGAGTTTAGTTCCTATGTTTTCTACTGTGTTTTCTTATATTCAGGTCTTTAATCCATTTTGAGATAATTTTGGTGTGCGATGATAGACAAAAGTCTAGTTTCCTTCTTCTGCCTGTGGCTTTCCAGTTTTTCTAGCACCATTTATTGAAGAGGCTTTTGTTTCTCCAATGTATGTTTTTGACTTTTTTGTAGAAAATTATTTGCCCATATAAATATGGGTTTACTTCTGGGCTCTCAATTCTGTTCCACTGGTCCATGTGTCTGTTTTGCTGCCAGTACCATGCCATTTTGATTACTGTTGCTTTGTAGTATAATTTGAAGTCGGGCAGAGTGATGCCGCCAGCCTCGTTCTTTTTTCTCAGGATGGCTTTGGCAATTCGGGGTCTTTTGTGCTTCCATAAAAATCTGATGACTTTTTGTTCTATTTATTTAAAAAATGCCAACGGGATTTTGATGGGGATTGCATTAAATTTGTATAATGCTTTAGGTAATAAGGTCATTTAAAAATTAATTAATCAATTATTTTCTGGTGACATTGGTTAATGAAATCCAATAAGTTTCAGCTGCATACTCTAACAGTAAAGCGCGCGCGCGCGCGCACACACACACACACACACACACGCACACTGTGTGATCACCTCCCATAGTTAAATTTCTTTCTGTCACCACATATTTGACCCCCTTTACCCCGTCTACCTACCTCTCCTCCCTCCCCTCTGGTAACCACTCGTCTATAGTCCATGTCCATGAGTCTCTGTTTGTTTGTCTTGTTCATTTGTTGCTTTTAGGTTTATATCCCACATATAGTGATATCATATGTTTTTCAACTTTTTCTGTCTGGCTTATTTTGCTTAGCATGATAGCCATGGTGTCTTGAGATGTCACCCTATATAATCTATAGCCTACATGTTGTTGGGGAATTGGATCTTTAGGGCATTAGCTCCCTGTTCCCTAGATAGGCCAATTCAATATTAAATCATTTTTATATCTATATTGTAAAATTCTGCTACCACATTTTTTTGAGGTAGTGTGTACAGGTAGTTGCAATTAAATATCCAGTTTCCCCTAACACCATTTGTGGAGAAGATCATCCTTTCCTTATTGAATGGTCTTGGCACCTTTGTCATAATCATCTGACCATGATTTCTGGTCTCTCAATTCTATTCCTTTGGTCTAAATGTCTGTCTATATGTCACTACCAAAATGTCTTGATTACTGTACCTTTGTAGCAAGTTTTGATATCAGGAAATGTGAGTCCTCCAGTTTTGTTCTTCCTTTTTAAGATTATTTTGGCTATTTGGTGTGCCTTGAGATTTAAAAAAAATTAAATTTATTGGGGAGACATTGGATAATAAAATTATATCAGTTTCAAGTGTACAATAATACATCATCTGTATATTGCATTGTGTGTTCATGACCCAAAGTCAAATCTCCTTTTGTCACCATATATTTGACCCCCTTTAACCTTATCTATTCCTCGCTTCCCCCTTTCCCTGTGCTAATCACTACACTGTTGTCTGTGTCTATGAGTTTTTGTTTGCCTTATTCATTTGTTGCTTTCAGTTTATACCCACATATGAGTGAAATCATATGGTTCTCAACCTTTTCTGTCTGACTTATTTCATTTGGCATAATTATCTCAAGATCCATCCATATTGTTGCAAACATCAGTATTCATCTTTTCTTATTTTCTGAGTAATATTCCGTTGTATATATGTACTACATATTCTTTATTTAACTGTCTATTGAAGGATAATAGTTCAGTTGTTTCTATGTCTTGGCTATCAGTAATAATGTTGCCACGAACATCAAGGTGCAAATATCTTTATGGATAAATATTTTTAATTTTTTGGGGGGTAAATATCTAGAAGAGGGATTGCTGGGTCATATGGTGATTCTATTCTTATATTTTTGAGGAACCTCCATACTGTTTTCCATAGTTGCTATACTAATTTACATTCCCACCAGTGGCGTATGAGGGTTCCTTTGCCCCCATAACCTCCCCAACACTTGTTATTATTTGTCCAGTTGATAATAGTCATTCCAACAGGTGTGGAGTGGTGTCTCCTTGTGGTTTTGATTTCCATTTCCCTAATAGCTAGTAAAGTTAGGCATCTTTTCATAAGTCTGTTGGCCGTTTGTATGTCTTCTTGGGAGAAGTGTCTGTTTGGCTCCATGCCCATTTTTTAAATGGATTTTTTTTGTTATTGTTGTTGAATTCTATGAGTTCTTTTGAACATTAGCCCCTTATTGGAAGCGTTGTTTGTAAATATCTTCTCCCACTCAACTGGTTGCCTCTTTATCTTGTTGATGGTTTCTTTTGCTATAAAGAAGCTTTTTGGTGTGGTATAGTTCCATTCATTTATTTTCATTTTTACTTCCTTTGCCTTTGAGGCCAAATTCATAAAAGCCTTCCTAAAACTGTGGTCCATGAGTTTAGTACCTATGTCTTCTACACAGTTTATTGTTTCAGGCCTTATATTTAGGTCTTTGATCCATTTTGAGTCAATTTTGGTGTAGGGTGACAGCAGTCTAGTTTTATTTTTTGCATGTGGCTTTCCAATTTTCCCAGCACCATTTATTGAGGAGGCATTCCTTACTCCATTGTATGTTTTTGGCTTCTTTGTCAAAAATCATTTGTCTATTCAGATGTGGATTTATTTCTGAGCTCTCTTTTATGTTTCATTGGTCTGCATGTCTGATTTTCTGCCAATACCATGCTGTTTCGATAATTGTCAATTTGAAATCCTCTGGCTCCCCCGCTCCGCCCCCCAAATTGCTTTGGTTATTTCAGATCTTTTGTGGTTCCATACAAATCTGATGATTCTTTTGGTTCTATTTCTTTGAAAATGCCAATGAGATTTTGATAGAGATTGCATTAAATCTGTATGTTGCTTTAGGTAATATGGTCATTTTAACTCTGTTGATTCTTCCGATCTATAGAATATCTTTCCATTTCTTTATGTTGTCTTAAATTTTTTTCAGCAATATCTGTAGTTTTCAGTGTATAGGTTCTTCATTTCCTTTGTTAAGTTTATTTTTAGGTACTTTATTCTTATGTTACAATTGCAAATAGAATTTTTTTCCATATCCTTTTCTGAAGTCTCATTGTTAGTAACTAGGAACACAATAATTTTCGTGCATTTATTTTGTATCCTACTACTTTACTGTATATGTTTATTGTTTCTAATAGGTTTTTGGTGGAGTCTTACAATTTTCTCTATATAGAATTATGTTATTTTAAAAAAAGTGACAATTTTACTTCTTCATTCTCAATTTGGATGCTTTTTATTTCTTTTTCTCGTCTGATTGCTATGGTTAGGACTTCCAGTACTATATTGAATAACAGTGGTGAGAGTAGGCATCATTGTCTTGTTCCTGGTCTTAGAGGAAAATCTTTCAATTTTTTACCATTGAGTATGATATTAGCTGATGATTAATCATACATCACCTTTATTATGTTGAAGCACTTTCCTTCTATACCTATTTTATTAAGTGTTTTAATCATAAATGGATGTTGTATTTTGTCAAATGGTTTTTCTGCATCTACTGTTGTGATCAATTAATTTTTATCCTTTATTTTGTTAATTGGTCAATTTGCATATGTTGACCCAGACTAGCACCTCTGGACAAACCCCACTCGGTCGTGATGTATTTCTTATTAATGTGTTGTATTTAATTTGCTAGCATTTTGTTTAGATTTTTTTTATCTATATTCATTAGAGTTATTGGTCTGTAATCTTTTTTTTTGTGTTGTCTTTGTCAGGTTTTGATACCAGGGTAATGTTAGCCTCATAAAAGAAGTTAGAAAGTGTTGTCTCGTCTTCATTTTTTTTTTTTTTGGAAGGGTTTGAAGGAAAGAATAGAAATAAATCTTCTTTGAAGTTTTGGTAAATCATCTTTGAATGTTTGGTAAAATTCACTAATGAAGCCATATGGTCCTGAACTTTTACTTTTTGGGAAATTTTAGATGACTATTTTCATTTCCTTTTTATTGATCAATCTATTTAAATTATCCATTTTTTTATGATTCAGTCTAGGAAAGTTATATATTTCTAAGAATTTGTCCATTTTTTCTAGGGTATTGAATTTGGTGGTGTACAGTATTTCATGGTATTCTCATACTCCTTTGTAATTCTGTGGTATTTACTGTAACTTCTTTCATTTCTGATTTTGTTTATTTGAGTCTTTTCTCTTTTTTTCCTAATGAGTCTACCTATAGGTTTGTCAATTTTATTAGTCTTTTCAAAGAACCAGCTCTTTCTTACATTATTTTTTTCTGTTGTCTTTTTGTTTTCTATTTAATTTAATTCTGCTCTAATTTTTATTATTTCCTTTCTTCTATTGACTTTGGGCTTCATTTATTTTTATTTTTCTGGCCTTTAAGGTGAAATGGTTAGTTGTTTATTTAATATTTTTCTTGTTTTTAGAGGTAGGCCTGTAATTATAGAAACTTCCCCTTATTACCACTTTTGCTGTATCCCCAACATTTTGATATATCATATCATCATTCTCATTTGTCTCTATATATCTTTTGATCTGTTCTTTTATTTCTTCTTTGACCCAGTTGTTTAATTTCCAAATATTTGTGGTTTTCCTTACTTTCTTTTTTACAGTTGACTTCCAATTTCAAATCATTTTGGTCAGAGAATATGCTTGGTATGATTTCAATTTTTTAAAATTTGTTGAGGCTAGTTTTGTGTCCCAACATATGGTTTATTCTTGAGAATTGCACTAGAGAAAAATGTATAATCTGGTGTTATAAGATAAAAGGTTCTGCAAATACTGATTATGTCCAATTGGTCTGATGTGTCATTTAAGGCTGATATTTCCTTATTGATTTTCTGTTTAAATAATCTATCCATAACTGTCAATGGGGTTTTTAGGTCCTCTACTATAATTGTCTTTTTGTCAGTTTCCCTCTTTAGTTCTGTTAGTAATTGCTTTATATATTTTGGTTCTCTCAGATTGGGTGCATGTATATTAATTAAGAAGTGTAATGTCTTCTTGATGTATTGTCCTTTTAATTATTATAAAATATCCATATTTGTTTCTTGTTATCTTTTTAATCTTGAATTCTATTTTGTCAGATATAAGTACTGCTACATCCAATTTTCTCTGGATGCCATTCGCATTTTCCACCCTTTCTCTTAGACTTTATGTTTGTCCTTGCAGCTAGTTGTGTCTCTTGAAGGCAGCATATAACCGGGTTTTGTTTTTTGATTCAACCTACTACTCCGTGCCTTTTAAGTCGTGGATTCAGTCCATTTACATTTAGGGTGTTTACTGATACATGATGATTTCCTACAGCCATTTTATCTTTTGTTTTCTGGTAGCTTGGTGTCTCCATTCTTTCTTTGCCCTTGTGTTTCTGTCTATTATTTTAGTTTGGTGGTATTCTTTGATTTTTCCCTCTCATCTCTTTTTATATTATGTGTCTCAATTCTATTTTTTTTGTAGTTATCGTTATGTAAAAGAGTTTATGTAAAAGAAAGTTTTGGATATACAATGGTCCTTTTTGTTCTGATTGTGTCTTATCTTAGGGTGTTGGTTTTGAGATAGTTTGGGGTTAGACATAGGATTCAAGTTAGCTTTGAGGTAAGGATTTGTTTTATATTAGTTTTTGGGTTAGAGTTAGGGAAAGTGGTAGGTATAGAGTGAGGTTTAAGGTTAAGGTTAGGGCTAGGTTTCGAGTTAAAGTTAGGATTAGGTTTAGAGGTAAGTTAGGTTAGGGGTGAATTTATGATTATGGTTAAAATTAGGGTTAAGGTTAAAGACAGCTTTGAAGTTATACTTTGGTATTTAATAAGGATTAGGGTCAGAATCAGGGCTAGATCTATGGTGAAGTCTAAGGTTAGTGTGAGGGCTCGGCTTAGCATAGGAGTTAGGTTGATAGTTAGGGTTAGCATTAAGGTTAGAGTTACATTGATGATTAGGTTATATTTAGGGTTAGGTTTAGGGTGAGCTCTGAAGTAGGGTTTGGCTTCTAATTAGAGACATCGTGAGGGTTGAGCTTAGGGCAAGTCTAGGGTTAATGTTCAAATTATGTTTGACGTTGGTTTAGGAATTGGGTTAGGTTAGTGTTACGGTTAAAGGTAAGGCTTGAGTTCATAATTAGATCCAAGTGAAGTGAGGCTTAAAGTTAGATTGAAGTTTAGGTTTTGGATTTCCAATAGGTTAGGGTTAGGTGTAGGGTTAGTGTTAGATTTAGGTTTGGAGTTAGGGTTAAGATGAGGGTGAGGCTTATGGTTATAGTTAACTCTGCGGTTAACATTTAATGTGAATTGGGGTTAGCATTAGGGCTGGTGTTGTGGCTAGGGTTAGGTTTGAGTTAGTGTAGGGGTTAAAGTAAGGGTTCTATTTTAGCTTAGGTTTAGGGATGAGTTTATGATTACGGTTAAGGTTAGGGTGACATTCGATTAGAGTTCAGGCTTTACATTTTCCTCAAAGTTCTGATAAGGCTCTTCTTGGTTAGGTTTCATGAGCTCAAGACAATCCATTTATTATGTGCATTACTGGTAAGTGTGATATCCATCCTCTGACTAAGTACTGTTTGGAGCGCCATCATGGAGCTCACACAGTGTGTTAGGACTTTTTCAAAAACATCTTTGCAACACGTGGCTCACACACCACATATGTTAGGAAATTCACTTAGTTTCCATTTGCTGAGAGAAAGTGCATGATGACCAAGAGTTTGCCAGTACTCATGTTATATGACATATAAAATACACACTGTACTGAAACATGGTATTGCGTGTATTCCAGAAAGGGTTCTAGGTATATCCAGGAACTCAACTCTCTGTGAATGACTTTAGGCAGGTATCCATTTTGGTCAAATTTGCAAGTTAAGATTCAAGATTTAACTATTCACTGGGCTCAATGTGTAGGGGTTTGAGGAATAAAAGGCCACTAATTTAAAAAGTGTTTATAAGAGACACTTAGAATGATACTGAAAACCAGTCACATCTGAAACTTGGCTGTAGGCATTACAGGATATGTTGAGTATCTATCATTCCAAGAGAGAACCCTGTTGGATACAGTGTGCTCAAGTCGATCACTTTACCTCGTGCAGTATGGGTAAGTGTGATATCCATTTCTTGACTAAGCACTTTTTAGAATGCAGATGTAATGTTCACATTCTATGATTGTACCTCATCAAAAAAAAATCTTTTGGATATGTACATCATAGACTGCATGCATTAGAGAATGCATTTTGTTTTCATGTGCTAAGCTAACAATGATGATGAACAAAGTTTGCAAGTACATCATCTATGCCATATAAATTACATATCATAGCGAAACAAAGATCACATGTACTACACAAAGAGTCTTAGACTGAGTCACCAAAGAAGCACTTTGCACAATGCTTCTAGCAGGTGTCTCACTTGATATGAATTTGCAGCAGGTAAATTTCAATTTGACTTCATCACTTTGCACGATGTGTAGGAGTCCTAAGAGTTAAGGGTCACTGATCTAAAGAATGTTTCCACCTAGCCTCTTAGATTGGCCCTGAAAACAATCACATGAAAATCTGAGCTACAGGTGTAACAGTATATTGGATTCTATCTCTGTTTAAGTGGTGCTCTGAACACAAATTTGATGCTATCTCAGTGTGCTCTTCTCATGTCAGAAAACATCTTTTGTTCACCTCACACACATGAGACCACACACATGAGACAACAAGTTTGGTGTTCATTCGTTGAGAGACAAGTGTGGTGAACAACACTGTTTGGAAGTGACTTATTAGTACATACGGAAAACATCTCTGACAAATTGGTCAGATACCCGTTAAGTTTGTCATTAGTTTTAGAATTAACTTCAAAGCAGGATTGGATAACTTTAGGGTGGGGGATGAATTTGAAGCCGTGGTTAGGATTAGGTGAGGGTTACTTGGCGAGTTTCATATGAGGGCGACAGTGACCATTAAGTTTAGTGTTCAGTTTGAGGTTAGTATTATGTTCTGATTTGGGTTATGGTTATATTTAAAGTTGAGTTTTGAATTAGGGTTAGTGCTGAAAGTAGCTTAGAATCGAGTTTGAGAATAAGGTTTGGCTATGGGCTTAGGTTCAGGCTGAAGGTTAAGGTTGAGATAAATTAGAGGTTTAGGCTTACAGGAAAGGTTCATTTTAGATTTCGGACAGAGGTTAGGGTGGGGCTTAAGGTGTGGGTTGAACTTAGGTTTTGAGCTGGGATTTCAGTTCATTTTAAAGTTAGGGTTATGGTTTCCGATTAGCTTTTGGTATAGCATTAGGGTTAATGGAAGTTCAGGTTCGAGCATGGATTTCAATTAGAGTTTAGGGTTAAACTTAGGGTTAAGGTAAGGCTAAGGGTAGTGTTAAGTGTAAGGTAGTGATAGTGTTAGAATTTAAATTTGGGTTTGGTGTAGAGTTGGGTTTATAAGTAGTGTTTGTTTCAGGGTTAGGAATGGACTTAGCTTTGAGGTTAGGGTTAGGTTTAGTTTAAGAATTGTGTAAGGAATATTGTTAGGATGTATTTAGGGTTAGTTTTAGGGTTTGGTTTTGCATGTTAAATTTAGGGTTAAGGTTAGTGTTCAGTTTCTGGTTATGGTTATGCTTATGGTTGAGATTATGATTGGGGTCAAATCTGCATTCATTTTAGGGTAAGCTTTGAGTTGGTGGTCTGTGTTTAAGTTTTTTGTTTTGGTTAGTATTAAGTTGATGAGTCAATTAAAGGTTTGCGTTAGTTTTTGTGTTACTTTAGATGTTAAGCTTGAGTTAAAAATTAGATTTTATTTGGCCTAAAGTTAGTTTAAGGGCTAGAGTTTGGGTTAGATTTAGGATTAGTTTTAAGTTCAGGTTTAGTTTCAAGTTAGGCTTAGTGTGAAAGTAAGCAATAGAGATTGATGTAGGGTTGAGATAAGGTTGAGTTTATGATATGTGTTTGTCTTAGTGTTAGACTTAGCTTTTGGTTAGGGTTAGAGTTTACATATTTTTTAAACAAACAAACAAACAAACAAATATTTTTATGGTGACATTGGTTAATGAAATTCGATAAGTTTCAGCTGTACATTTTAACAGTAAAGCATATATATATTTACATTTTGTGTTCACTTCCCATAGTTAGATTTCTTTCTGTCATCACCCCTTTTACCCCATCTACCTTTCTCCACCCCCCTCCCCTCTAAGGGTTAGAGTTTAAATCAGGTTAGTGTTGTGTAAAGGATTAGGGTAACTGCTAACTTTAAGGTTCGTGTTAGGTTTCAAGTTAGGATAGGGTTAGTGTTAGAGATGGATTTTTGTTTAGAATTATTGTTTGTGTAAGGGTTAGAGTAAGGGCTAGGGTATGGTTAGGATAGAGTTAAGGTTTAATTTAGAGTTAGCATTTGTGTTGGTGGTGTTAAAGTAAAGGTTAGGGGTGCAGTTAGCTTTGGGATTAGTATTTGGGTTTTAAATTAGTGTTAGAGTTGATTTTATGAATAACATTTGAATTAGAGTTAAATTTGTGGTGAGGGTCTAGGTTTATATTAAAGTTTGGGTTAGGTTTAGATTTAGGGTTAAAATTAGGATTAGGGTTATCCTTAGGTACTGAATTAGGGTTAGTGTTATGGATAGAATACGGATTAGGGTTGAGGTGAATGTTGAGTTTATGGTTAGGGTTAATGTTAGGGTTAGATTTAGATTAGAGTCAGTATTATAACTAGGAATGGAGTTAGAGTTAGGGTTAGATTTGTGTTTATGATTAAGGTTAGTGTTAGATTTAGCTCTGAGGCTAGGCCTTATAAATTAGGGTGGCATTTCATGTTAGAGTCAGGGTAAGGGCTAGAGTTTGCTTCGGGTTAGGGTTAAGTTAGGGTTAAGTTGAACAATAGGTTTAGGGATAAGGCTAGTTTTTGAGTTAATTTTGAGATTAAGGTTTGCGTTTAAACTATGATTGAGATTACAATTAAAATTAGGGTAAGGGGTAGGAGAAAGGTTAGGGTTAGTTTAGAGATTAGGTTAACGTTAAGGTCAGGCGTATGGTTCAGATTAGATTTCGGGTCAGTTTTAGGTTTAGGGTTAGTCTTAGTATTAGGGATGAGTTCTGAATTAGTTTTAGGGTTAGGGTTAAGTTTTGAGTAATATTTAGGGTTAGAGTTAGAGATAGTGTTGAGTTTATGATTTGAGTTTGTTTTAGCATTAGAATTAGGTTTCAGGTAAGATTTAGATTAGGATTATGGTAAGTGCTAGGGTCAGGTTTAATGTTAGTTTTAAGGTTAGGGTTAGGTTTTGGGTTATGATTTAGGGTTAGAGTTATAATTAGAGTTAGTTTTGAGTTTAGGTTTAGGTCTAAAGTAAGGTTATGGTTAGGGTTAAGGTAAGGGGTGGTTGTGAGATTAGGCTTAGATTGAGGGTTAGGGTTAACTTTTGAGATAAGATTAGTGCTAGCTTTTAGGTTGGTCTTTGAGATATAATTATGGTTAGGGTTCAATTTAGGGTAGCAAAATGGCTAGAGGATTAGATTTTTCAATATATTTATGGTTTTGTGTTAGGGTTATGGTTAAGTTTAAATTCAGCTTTGTGGTCAGGTTTTGGTTTAAACTAAGGTTAGTGTTAGTGTTAGGGTTATGGTTAATTCTAGATTTAGGTTTTAAGTTCAGGGTAGGGCTTAGTGTGAAAATTTGTTTTGAGTTTGTGTTGAGGTTATGGTTAGAGTAAGGGGCAAGTTTAGTGTTGAGCTGATAATTGGGGTTAGCGTTAGAATTAGAGTTAGATGTTCTTAGAGGTAAGACTTTGGGTTTAAACTAGGCTTAGTGATCTGTTTGGCATTAGAGTAAGGCATGGGATTCCGATTAAGTTTAGGGTTAAGTTTGGGTTTAGGGTTGTGTTCTGAGTTCATTTTAGGGTGAGGTAGGGCTAAGTTTTGAGTTAAGTTGAGGGTCAGGGTCAGGGTTAAAGCTACGGTTAGTGTTGGGGTTATGGTTAGCATTGAGGGTAAAGTTTGGGTTTGAATAATGCTTAAGTTTAGGTTTAGTGTTAGATTTAGGGTTAAGGTTTGGTTAGGGTCAAATTTCAAGGTTGCATTATGATTAGGGTTAAGGCCAGAGTTAGTGTAAAAGCTGACGTTCAACTTAGGTTTAGTATTATGATTTGGGTTAATGTTAGATATTGAGTTAAAATTAGGGTTAGGGTTAGGTTTAGAGTTAATCTTACTCATGAGGGTTAGTGTTGAGTTAATAATTAGGCATAGAGTTTGGGTTAAGATTAGCGTTACTGTTAAGGTTAGCATTATGGTCAGGCATAGCTTTAAATTAGGTTTAAGGTTAGTGTAAAATAGAGGATTAGTTGGATTTGTAGTCAGGGTTAGGGTAGGGATAGAAGTAGGATCAGAGTTAAGGTTCAGGTTAGGTTTAGGTTTCAGTTCAGGATTAGGTTTAGAGTTAGGGTTATGGTTAGGGCCAGGGTTACGTTTCTGTTCGATTTTATGACGAAGGTTAGGGTTAGGGTGAGATTTAACTTTGAGTTTAAGGTTTGTGTTTTAATTATGTTTAGGTTTCAGGTTAGGTTTTGAGTTAGGGCTGCAGTTAGATTTAGAGTGAGATCTAGGGTTAAAGTCATATGAAGGGTCAAGAATAGGTTTTGAGTTAGTGTTGAGGTTAGGTTTATATTTAGTGTTGAATTTAGGTTTGAGATTAAAGTTTGGGTTCAAAGTAGGATTAAATTTAGAGTTAGATTTCTGCCAAGGGTTGAGGTTTAGTTTAATTTAAATGTTAGGTAAGTATTAGGGTTAGGGATAGTGTTCGAGTTAGGTTTAGGGTTATGCTTAGGGTTAGGTTTAAGGTTAGTGCTAAGTTTTGAGATATGGCTGTTTTAAAGGTTAGAGTGAGGCTTCACGATAGGGTTTGGGTTCCGTTGAGTTTGTGACTAGGGTTAGGGTTAAGATTAAGCTTAGAATTAGTTATGGGATTTGAATATAGATTTAAATTAGAGTTACATTTAGGTTCAGGCAGATTTTGAGTTAAGTTTAAGTGTTAGGTTTAGTGTTAGTGTTAGTTTAGGGTTACATTTAAGGTTGTGTGTATAATTAAGATTTAGGTTAGACACGGTTTAAGTTTGGGTTTAGTGTTAAGGTAAAAGCTAGGGTCAGGTTTAGGTTTAATGAGAGTTTCAAGATGAGAGTTAGGGGTAGGGTTAGGCTTGAGTTTATAGTTATTTAAGGCTAGGATTAGGATTAGGTTTATGATTAGAATTAGCTTCCAGGTTAGGGTTTGGTATTAAATTAGTGTTAGAGTTATAAGGATTATGGTAAGGGCTAGGGTTAGAGTTATATTTGGGCTCCATTTAGTGTTTGATTTAGGGTTAGTGTTAGATTAAGGTTAAAGTCAGGGTTAGGGTAAGGGCAAAGATTAGGCTCAGGTTTAAGGTGCTTCAGCAATGTCTTCTGATAAAAAACCTGACATAGCTCATGCCTTCCCCACCTAAGAGTTATAGCTAAGTTTTTTCCCATACCCACATTAAGACCTTCCCCCATCTAAGTGAGAGGTTAATATTACCATACATCTCCTCTATAGCCCACATTACCTCATATATATCAGTTTGTTAACATACAGTTGGGATTCAGAGGGGCACAATTTTGATACATCTTGCAGACTATTGAGATCCTTCTCTTGAGCCTTACTTTGTAATCTGGCCCTACTGTTGGAAGAGGCCAACTGCATTGCTGAATGTCTGCGAGACTCTCTTCCTTGAGCCTTTCTGGAACCTGTAGACTGCTCTCAAATTCAAGAAGGTATAAGACTTTAAGAAAATTTTATTTCAATCATTCACCCGGCTTTGTGTTGTCTTTCAGGAAAATCCTGGCTTTCCTATTGATGCTGAGACAACATAATCTGCCTTCAATTCAGTTGTTTAAAATGGATTAGAGAGATAACTGTCTGCTCAAACTAAAAAGAACTGAAAGAGACTGGGAAGTTCTTCCCACTGCTCAACATGTGGCCCATGTGATTACCTACGCCAAACTTTTGATGGAGCTAAAGAAAAGAAAGCAAATCATGTCATGAATCTACAGTTCTAATTATTGAAAACAAAGGCTGGTTGTAAAGTTAAACCCAAACCTGAAATGATTCCTCATTGCTGTAAATAACCTGGTCAACTGAAAATGCACTGCTCAAAATTCAAAACTAGAGTAAGACACACTACCCCCATTGGTTCTAAAGTGCCCAGAGATGAAATCTGATGGGGTTCTGAGAAGACAAATAGGCTCCTTCCCCTCTTCACTCTGAATATTTTAAGAGATACATCAGTTCATAATAACAGTGACTTATATCCTGTTCTAGTTGACACCAGTGCCACATTTTCCACCTCAAACCCTACTCAGATCCAGCAGCCCCTTTCTCAGTGTACTAAAATAATTGAAGTCATAGAAATTAAGAATGTCTCACAAACATTATTTTTTTCCCCAAACCTATAACTTTTTCTTTGGGACCATTAATAGACATTCCCTGTTTCCTAGTCAGTGCATTGGCCCTCCTTTATATAATAGGTCAATACCTTCTATGAAAACATAAAACCTCAGTAAGTTTTTCTCCTCGGGGGGAAATATCTTTAACATTGGGTTATAGTTCCTCAAATGGGAGCTCAAATGAAATTAGCAGAGAACACGAAGGACATGGTTAAGAGAATGTTACCTTTATTCTTTTCCTTAAGCTTAACCCAACCTCTTTGCACAGCAGTTAGGAACCAGGTCAGGCACCAATACTGGCCAGAACCAGTGGAATATATATATTCAGCTGTAAGACCCATCTTCAGGGGCCTGTGTAGTGGTAGCGGGCAGTTGCAGGCACACATAGTATTGGAGAGCAGAGATAGCAGCAAGGGCAGGGCCAACAGGTGGTCAGTGTACATACTTGTGGCTTCAGGGTTTTCCCATAGGTGTGTGTGTGTGGCACTGGAGGCCTGTGAAAACATTTGGGCTGGGGGCATGTAGTTGCATAGCTGAATGGGTAGCTGCAGGTGAACTTAATAGTGCAGGCAACTGACAAGAGACAGAGCTGGGCATGCAAATCCCTGTGAAGTGGTTAGCTGTTGACTGGTTACTGTGTGGCTGTAGTTTCCACATTGCAGACAGCAGTGGAGACTGGTGATGTGGTTCAGCCTGGGGATGTGCAGATACACAGCTGGAGGGGCTAGTTGCTTGTATCAGATTAGTCACAAAAACCCCAGACTGAAAATAACCTCAATTTTATCAAAGTAAAGAAATAAACAATTTCTAATATATCTGTACAATAAAATACTACTTAGAAAAAAAAAACTATTGCTACAGGCAAACACATGGATAAATCTCAAAAAATTTCTGCTGAGTGAAAGAAGCCAGATTAACAAGAGAAATTCATATTGTATGATTTCATTTATATAAAATTCTAGATAATGCAAATTAATCCCTAGTGACAGAAATTAGACAAGAGTGTTTTCTCGGGGGTGGGAGGCATAGAAAGGCAACCGGGTGAACTTCTAGGGTACAAAAACACTCTAGGGAGTGAGTGTTATGTTCATTATAGTGATAGTGATGATGGTTTTAAGGGAGTGTGAGAATGTCAAAGCTTATGAAAGTGTGGTGTATTAAATATATGCAATTTATTATATTTTGATTATACATAAATGGGGTTGTTTGAAGAGAAGAAGAGGAGGGTGCAAAGATTAATAGTGTCAAACCATGCTAACTGATAAGGGAAGAAGAGGATTTGATCACATAGAGTTGTGTTAGGCTATAAAGAGGACCTTTCATCAAGAGATAGACTCTTCTCAACATCTGGAATCTGGGCTGACCATGTGATTTGGTTCTACCAACAAAATGTGGCATACTCTACAATTTCTGAGCCTCATCCTCAAGGAACCTTGCAAGTTCTTCTCTTGTTCTTTTAAGTGCTGCTGCTATGTGAACAAGTCCAGGTTATTCTGCTGGAGAGGAGGCATGGGGCAAAAATGAGGTATGCGTGCTGCTAGCCTGACACGCGATTGAGCACCTGAGGTCCAGGTCACCCACCCTTGACGGCAGACACAAGAGTGGGGAAGGAGAGACCCACAGAAGAACTGCACAGCTGAGCCCAGATCACATAGCTGAACTCCAGAAGTTTGAAATAATAAAGAATTGATCCTAATTTTGAAGCGGTTTGTTACACAGCAAAAGCTGAATGATACAAGAGGTATTTGAACCTTAGAAAGAGCATTTACGCTCAAGTGGTTGTAGGGTATTCAAGCATGTTAAGGAAAGAGAGGGAGATACCAAGAATATGTTCAAAAGATTCTGTCAAGAACGTTTTCCATGAAAAGTGGTATAAAAAGGTTATGATGACACAAGGTAAGTAAATGTTGAGTCAAAAACAGAGTTATTTTTAGTTGCAATACTCTAAACTAAGCTAATGTAATTATTAAGGATTGGTGGCAGAATCATCAATGGGCAGGCAAAGACCATCAGGCTGAGGGCTAAGGGGTTTCATATTGTGGAAGGGATAAATAAACTTGTAATTTCTGAAACAAAGTAAAACATGAAACCCATTGCAAACCATGAAACTCTCTGAGGATATTGCAGACCTGGGAGTGAGGTTAGGACAGGGCAATATAGTGTGTTGTGTGGGTTGCATATGTGCTCATCAATGACTGACTTCAGCTTTTTACCTCTTTGCGAAAGCATCCTAGAGAATGCTCTACTGGGCCTCTTGTTGATTCCAACAGTAGCTCTTTCTAACTTAACCCTGCCAAATCCCTCAGAATGGTTTACTGGAACAATCACTCCTAGTCCCTTATGGACACAGCATGGTAGAGGCCTCTGTATCAAGATGCAGTGGTCCCCAAAGCCTGACTGGATCATGATGAATTCATGGGAGAAAGAGAGGGCCAACCAAACATGTTTTTCTGAATTGTTTTTCACCAGGATGGGAGGAGATAGGTGCTGGGCCCTAGGGCCTTGTGCTCCCCAGAGCTCTTCAGTAGAACTAAAGCAGTGAAAATGATGAAAAGCCAAGCTGCTCTCATCATAGTGATACCAAGGGTGAGAAATAAGCACTGTGGTTCCCTTCTAAATGCCTCCTTTCTGCTCTAGCTGTCTGCATAACTGACATACTAGACTGGTACTAGCTCTATGATGATCCCACAGGCTGAGGGCTTACTGTGACAGTGGGAATGCACTGTGCCCAACACAGTGATCACTTGTCACTGCAGAGAGCTGAGCCCTTCCACAAATTTGCTCCAGTACCATGCTCTCTTCAGCTCGGCTTCAAAGCAGGGCTTTGTCTCTGTCGGGCAGACCCCACCATGTGGATCTCTTTGATTTGTTTCTTCCTACTCCTGCAGACTTTACACACCTCATGCTATATGAATTAGGGAACTACCTTGAATACCTGAATCCAAGTGTCATAGAAATGGGAATTTGGTAGTGGGTGGGTTATCCCCTCTTTATTTCTTAAACCAGGGACTAGATACATTCTGGATATCTTTTGTGTTTAAGCCAGAACAAGAATTGACATTGCATATGTCAGTTTTTCTGTGTGTGTGTGTTTTTGTGTGTGTGTGTGTGTGTGTTGGCATATTTTTCACTGTGTGTGTTTCTGTTTATTCCCCCTGATGATCAAGTAAAGCATGCACAGAAATGCAACAAATGCTTACCAATAAATAATGAATTTCTACTCCTTCTTTTTTCTTTTATTTTTCCTAACCCTTTCAAGAGAGAAGAAAGCAATTAACATCTTTTTTTTTTCTTTTTTCTTTTTGGTGTCTATTCTGTCAGCCTGATCCCCATGATCTACCCCTGGATGGCTTAGAATGAATGAAGCTGTAGGGATCCCACCTTTTTCCACTGCCAGGACCTGTAGATCAGGTCGCAGAGGCATCTCGAAACACTGATCCTTTTGGCTTAAGATCGGTGTCAGAAGCAAGGGCTCAGTCTGAGTGCCTTCTGCTGGCAAGAGCATTGTTGACATGAACCCTGAGAAAAAGTCAGGGGTTTCAAAGCTTCACTACCCTCAAGAGAACATGTCCTACAAATGATCAGTAATTTATCTGTTGGGTCCGAGGCATTCATGCCTGAGATCCTGAGGGTCCGAAGACAAAAATGAGATCCTTTTCCAGGAGGGGCTGATGACCTCTTGGATTCTAATTACTGATTTCTCCAGAAAAAAAAAAAGGCAGAAACTGCATTATCGGGGCTTTATCTAACCATGCGGCATGGGTCTGTCATTGAATAAGTATACTGATGCTTAATGAGGGGTTTACTTGATAGGTCTGTGTTCTGTGTATGCTTCATGTTTGCAATAGGAAAGTATCCTTTTGAAATATTTACTTTGTCAACGTTACCATGCCCTCAGAGAAGGGATAGGCAATTTGTTTCAATGTGGTATTTCTGCCTTTATCAGTTTCTTTTGGGTAACACCCAACATTTTAGCCAGAGCCCTTGCATTATAGGGAGATGTTAAGAGGACAACGTCTCTGTGCAGTAAAATTTCAGTGTTTTTTTCTCCCATTGGTATAAGAACTTATGTGTGTTTGTGTGTGTATGCAATATTTGTCCTATCTAACTCTTTCATTTTGAGTTTTCTTTCCTTCCTTGCCTCTTTCAGTAACATTAGCCAAAATAAGGAATGGGCGTATGTTTTGGTCTTTTTAAAAAACCAATTCCTGGCTCAGTGGCAGTCACTGATTATTATCACTGTAGAATAGTTAGGGTGACAGGAGGTACATATCAAAGGAGGAAAGTTTCTCTGATCTCAGGCATTCTGTGGAAAAAGTGAGAACCTGTTTTGTCCATGAGGTCAGCTAGAGTTCACAAATCTGGAGGTTGCATTTTGCACACTGCCTTCTGTAACCCATCTAGAAAATTTTCTGGCTGATTCCACTCTGGGCACAAGATGTCCAGGCATCATGTAGTTGGGAAGCACTGGAATTTCTATTTTACATTTTTCCTTATGACAAAATGTAAAACAGTTGTCACGTGCTTATTTGGTGTTCACTTATCTCTTTGATGAAATGTAAATTCAAATATTTTGTCCCTTTTGTGTTGTTTTCTGATTATAAAGTTTTGTGAATTTGTTGTATATTCTGGATTCAAGTTCCTTCCCAGTGACTTGCAAATATTTACGTGCCCCCGCATCTGTGCCTTATGTTTTATCCTCAACAGCATCTTTTGAAGAACAGAAGTTTTTAAATACCATAAAACCTAATTTTACAATTATGTTTTTTTGTGTGTGCATTGTGATTTTGTTGTCATATCAAAGAAATCCCCAGACTCACACTTTCTGCCCTACTCTTTTCTATCCATTTCATTCTTTTAGGTTTTACATTTAGGTCAATATACATTTTGAGTTAATATACTCCTGAGGTGTAAATCACAGCTAATTTTTATAACAATAGCCAATGATGCCAGAATAATAATTGAAAACAGTAATCTATCTCTATGAATTTGCCATTGTATCTTTGTGGAAAGCTAGTTCTTTATGTCTACTTGTGGACTTTCTACTGCATTGCATTTACCTGGCTATTGTTATGAAATTATCACTCTATGTTGATTAACTTTACAATAAAATGCAATCAGGTAAAATAATTTTTCCATCTTTGTACTTATTTTCTTAACTTTTTAAAAAATTTTATTTTATTAGTTTAAAGTATACATTACATTGGTTAGACATTTATATAGTTTACAAAATGATACCCCTAATTGCTCTTTTTCTCCTCTGGCTCTCCACCTAGCCATTACATTAATGCTAACTGCATTCCCTATGCCATGGTTCCCGTCCCCGTGACCATCTGTCTACTATTAGTTTGTACTTCTTCAACCCTTCATCCCATCTCCCAGCCACCCATCCCTGCTCCTCTCTGGCTGTCACCAGATTGTCCTCTATATTTGTGAATCTGTTTTTGATTAGTTTGTTCTTTTTGTCCTTAGATTCTGCATGTAAAAGTAGTCATATAGTAATTATCTTTCTCTGTCTGACTGATTTTACTCAGCATAATCACCTCTAGGTCCATCCATGTCTTTGCAAATGGTAGGATTTCATTTTTTTAATGGCTGAGTAATATTCCATTGTATATATGAACCATAACTTCTTTATTGTCTGTTGATGGGCATTTAGGATGCTTCCATATCTTGGCTATTGTAAATTGTGCTGCCATGACATAGGGGTGCATAGAATTTTATGATTTTCTTAACTTTTCTCTCTACTAGGTCCTTTTCACTTGCATGTAAATTATAAAAGAATTTCACTTATTTCAACAAATAGTGTTATCTGCTGTGATTTTGATTTGTATTGCACTAAATTCATAAATCAATTTGTGAAGAATTGATATCTAAACAATATTGAGCAATCTAGCACATGAACATTTCATATATATATATGTATAATCTTTGTTTAGGTATTTAAAGACATTTCTCAGCAATTTTGAATTTTTAGAGTGCATAAACCTTGCACAAATTTTGTCATTTGTTCCTAACACATTTTACAACATGCTATTGTAAATGGTAGCAATTTAAAAATTTTATTCTTTCTCTGTTAGTATATAGAAATACAATTGATTTTTCTGTTTTTCTTCTATTGTGAAACCTATGTAGAGTCACATGTTGGTTTTATAGCATGTCTTTATAGATCTAAAGGTTTTAGATGGATGACCATGCCATATCTGAATAAAGACATTTTTGCATCTTCCTTTATGGATGGCTTTCACTAATTTTTCCTGCCTTGTTGCATTTGTGAAAGCCTAGAGGAAATGGTGAGAATTGACTTTTTTTTTTTAAATGGTAGGAAGGAAGCATTTATTATTTTCCCCATTGAGCATGATGTCAGTTATCAGTTTCTATAAATGCTTTATATCAAGTGAAGAAATTTGCTTTCTATTCTTTGCTCAGTCTTTATCAGGAAAGAAGGTTGCATTCTCTCACCTAGTTTTCTGCAACTAATGACATTCTATTTTTCCTTGGCTAACGCAGTGAATGACATTAATCAATATATAAATATTACATGAAACTTGAATAACTGGGATGAACTCTCTAGGTCATAATTATTCTTATATACATAACTGGATTCAATTGACTAAGATAGCTTTCGCATCTAACTTATTGAGAGGCATTGTGCTGTAGTACTCTTCTCTTAGAATATATTTGTCTGCTTTTGGTATCAGATTGATGAGGTTGCACAGATGAACAAAGGAAGCATTACATGTCCTTTGAGTTTGTATCCACAATTCATAGACTTGGGATTCCTTCTAACTTGATCATTTGGGGAAATTCACCAGTGAAGCAATCATAGATGTTATTTTCTTCCTGACTTTTAATTCTGAAATAAATATTATATTTCATAATTTATTTTCTGATACTGTGTTAGATTCAATAAGCTAAAATGTTATGGAGAATGACTGCATTTAGATTTTTATAAGGAGCGGGAAAAAAATCATTGTTTCCTATTCCAATTTGTGTCAAGGTTATTAGTGGCTAAAGAAAATTGATTAGTGACTTCTCCTCTTTACTGTGTGGTACAGACTTTGTAATATATACTTCACGTGTACATTAAAGTTAGTAAAGATTGCTATAAAGCAACCTATATATAGAGTTTTGACAGGGGTGTGTGCAAGAAACTTATTAATCTAAATTTGAATCTTAGATCTCTTCAGATTTTCTATCAACTTTGAGCAGAGTCAAGAAATTAACATCTGATAAAACTGGGAATGAAAAAAGAATTAGAGGAGTCCATGTTAAGGTGCTATCAGGCACAATAAATATCTGAGTGGTAAACAAAAAATTCCCTTCATAATGGAAAATCATTAAGAAATAGTCAAACTCTTTAAAAGTAGAGAAAATTTTAATTCAGTGCTCCCATGTTATGACAGTTCAAATAAATCAATTTAGGCATTTGAAAGCTCTAATTAAGATAATTATTGTAGTAAACCTATTTAGCACATATTAAAATTGTATTCTATATGAACAATGAACATCTTTGATGTTATTTGTGGAAAAGTAAGAAAGGTTGATAATTTTATTCGGCAACAGAAGAAAAACTCAAATTCCCAAACCAGAAATAATAGAGACAAAATTATTTGAGCAATACAGACAAATGGATTTTAATTTAAAATTACTGTATAAGAACCTTATTTAATATCTCAAATATTTAGTTAGACTTAACACAACATAAAATCAAACACCACATAAAAATTCAAAACGTTGAAAATTAAGAACAAATGGAAAGCCTAGGAACCAGTGATTAGATAAAATAGCTTAACAGAAATTATGAAACAATAAAATTAATTATTGAATGTTCAAATTAAGGTTGACATTGGAGTAGATTTATACCAAACTAATTCAAAAATAGGGATAATAAAAATTTGAAAGAAAAGATTACATCTATAAAAAAATAAAAATAGAAGAGCTATTTAAAAAATCTAAGAACTTATGTTTCAGCTGATCTAACTTTTAAAGCAGAAAAAGATCAAATGTAAGATTAGAAATGATAGAAAAGAATTAATTGCAAAAAATATTTAAAAACACTTTCAGGAAAAAAACTAATTGAAGTTTAAAAAAGGAAAGATGACTACAAGTCCAGAATGAAATCTTTTGTTTTCAAAAGAATATAAAATTTAACAGCAGTCCCTGGATTCAGGCATACCTTCCCAGAACCTTGAGCCATCGCACATTTACCCACTGTTTCGGTTTATCTGGGTCTTGGTCTTTCTCCTCAGCCCTCTGTCACACTCCAATGAGAGAAGAAACATCAGGCAGCATAAATGGTGGCAAAGGCTTAGAAATTGCACATTGTGACCCAAAATGCATATGTTAAACACAACAAAATAAAAACTTACAGTCAGAACCTGATCCTTTGTATTCACAGCTTGGCTAAGCAGTTGGCTTAACAGAAGCCAGGAACCAACAACATGAAGCACCCTACATAACTCTACAGTGCTGTTAAAGTGGGGAAATTGAAGTTAAAATTAAAGAGAAAGGAAGAAGCTGAAAAACTGTAAATCAAGTATAATATAAATAAAAAGGTTGAAATGAAATGATGTTGAATAAGGTACAACAGTGACAGTAATAAAATGAATTATGGAAAAGTAAGTAAACATGCAACTATGAAGACATAGAGGTTTAAAAATTATAAAAGTAAACGATGTAGAAGGTAGCTGGTAAAATCTGGTAGGACGAAAATCATATAATTAACAATATCTAAAATAAAAAAAGAATGAACGATGTATTAAAAAATAACAAAGAGCAAATAAAATAACAGCTGATGCCTGGCAAGCATCAATATCATAAAAAAGAGTGGTGGAATTTATCAACATCAAACCAATATTACATGTAATGTTGGAGGGACTTCTTTAAGAAGAAAACTATGTATCAAAAACAGGAATAAAGAATGGTAATAACTACATTCTTATCAATGAATACCTCAAGTGGAAAGAATTAAGTGCTCCAACCAAAAGATAGGGTGCCTGAATGGATAAGAATACAAGACCCCCACATATGCTGCCTACAAGAGACTCACTTCAGATTAAAAGACACATACAGACTAAAAGGAAGGGGATAGAAATAGATATTGCCTTGATGGACCTAGACGGTATTGTGCTGAATGAAATAAATCAGATAGAGAAAGATATCACGTGATTTCATGAACATCTGGAATTTAAAGTACAAAATAAACAGCAACAACAACAAAAGTAGAAATAAAGTCATAGAGAATATTTTGAGGGCTACTAGATGGAAGGGAGGTTGGGGCGGGGACAAAAAAAGGCAAAGGGATAAAGAGGTACAAATGTATAGTTGCAGAATAGACATGGAGATGTAGAGTGTAGCATGGAGAAGATGGTTAATAATATTGTAATAAATATGTAAGGAGGGAGATGGGTACTAGATTTAGTGGGGTGATTGCCTTGCGAGTTATGTGAATCTCTGATCACTAAGCTGTACAACTGAATCTCTGATCACTAAGCTGTATATTATTATATGCCAACTATAATTTTAAAAAACTCATTTATTGTACAATGTAAGTACAAGCAACTAATTGTCTATTATATTACAGTAAAGCTGGGGAAAGAAAAGAAGGAGAGTGGTGATTTATTAAGAGCTAGTCTTCTTTCAAAGGAACATTAATTAGGCAACTCACCTGTGCCGATCAAGAGTTCTAAAGGTGCTGATTCCTTGTCAGCTCTCTCCTTCCCTTTCAGAGTTCCTCTCCGGGGATTTGACTCACTCTTCACTGGGCTGGTTTCAGTTTGCAGGACAGAAACCTGAGGACAGAGCAAGAAAAAGGGAAAAATGGCAGGGAGAATGGTTTCCAATCTCTTCTTGGTCAGTATACAGACTTGGAGCTAAAGCATGAATATTAATGATCTGGACAGTCAGGGCAGGGGTGACACTGGAACCTCACTCATCCAGACTCCTCACATGTCTGCCAGGTGCTGATGCTCCAGGAGGGGCAGGGCAGTGACTCCCATATTTCCCAGTTCCAGGCCATTTCCAGGTTTAACCCCCAGAAGACTAGGAAAGACCTGGTCATCTCTTGTCCTGTGCCTTCTCTGAGAATTGGATTCATCATCCCTGCTGGCGCTGGTGGCAGGCGGTTTGTCATAACAACCTTGACTAGGCAACAGCTAGAGGGGTTGGTTCAACAGCAAATGTTTGATTTGTGTGTCCTAAACTTGGAACGACTGTTCAAAACTCCTGCATACAGCTGGGTCTTTATCAATACAGATCTCTCCTGAAACTCCCACTAGTGTGTCACACCACTTCCTCCCTAGCCTCAGTCTTGACCAGACCAGAGGGGTAGGGTGTGCACACTGCACTGGCCCCAGTGTTCCTGGAGACTCCATGAGAATTAAAGCTCAGGATGCCCACTCTATCCTCTGCCAGAGGGCTAGCCATCAGCCACCGTCCTACTGGGAGGCCAGCTGCACCTTCTGTGCATTGACCCCCTTCATCTGCATTCTATTTGCCTGATTGCAACATGCTGCCCCCTTCACTGTATCTGCATTCTATTTGCCTGATTGCAACGTGCTGCCCCCTTCACTCCAGTGGCTGGTCCAGCTGCCAGGCCTTAGTCCTGAGATTGGTGGTCGCTGGTCTCAAAATCTCTGGGAATTTCATGGCTGCGTTCAGCTTGTAACTCTGGCTTCTGCCATTTACTAGCTGAAAACCTCACATAATCATTCTGTAACACTGGCCCTTTCAACTACTCCCCCAGCCTGCAAAGTTAAAGGAAATATATCAGACCAAAAGAGACAGGTCTTTTATGATTTAGTTACCATGTGGACTTGTAAAAGAGAGCAAGACAAATAGAATCAAAACAAACAAAAGCAGATTCAGAGACTCAGACAACAGACCTGGCTGACTGGAGCCTCAGGGCGACATGAAGACAACAACATGTGTGAAGAGGGTCAGCGCCAGGGTGATGATCAAGCACCAGGCAGCTGGTGCTGAGCATGCAACAGACTAAACAGCTTTTGGCTCATGAGTTAGCACATCTGAAATTTTCCTAAGGTTCTGAAGCCATGCATTTCGGCTACGTTTCATGGTCAAACTGATAGACCGCAGTAGGGTTTGGGGCACCAATCCTGAGCCAGGCTTTCTGGAGACAACAGAACTGTGGGCAAACTGGATCGCCATGTGGACTTGACAGGATTGTTTTCAGTTGAATCACAGAGATGGTAGCAAAGGACATCAGTGTAAGGTGAGAGAAAGTTGAAAATGACTGGCAGACCAGGTGCATGATCATTTCATGAAAACATCGAACACGTGAATCCCCTGATTTGAAAACGAGGTGAATTCAAAATGGAGGGGTTTGACTCACCCCTTCTCAGTAAGAAGTTGGCTTCTCAAAGGCCAGAGGTGTTACAGCGTCCTATTTTCTACATCGGGTAGCCCGGAATGGAGACATGAAAAGAAAGCTATGATGCCGACTTGATGCTCCTTTTATCAATATTTTACAAAAGTGAAGCTTTTAGAAAAATGAACATTCTCATCGAGAACAAAGGGTACTGTGGAGGTACACATAATTTCATCACTGTTTGGAATAATTGTTCTTTTTGTGAAATTATAACCCAAAGGTAAATCATGGATCTCTGGGTGATCCTTGCTTATGGTTCCATGATCTAGGTTGAATTAATTTAGACTAGTAATGTGCAGCTTCTAAAATTATATTACAGAGTAACACATAATTTTAAAAATATTTCTTAAAATAAACATAAAGATTCTTTTTGACATAACATAGGTTATCAAGAAAGTGCTAAATCATAAAAGCTCTTTTAGTAAGAAGTAATATATAGCTATCATATCTTAAGACTAAAGCTTTTCTTGAGTTTGTCTTATTTGAACAATTTCTGCTCTGCAGTATGAACTGGGTTTTACATGTTGCAATTGTTTTTAAGAGCATGTATATCAAAGTGTGTTAAAGTATAGATTTTCAATTTTGTCCTCCAGGGTATTTCTGTCCTATAATCCTACATACAATTAATTCACTGTAAAAATTCATTTGCTTTTATGAGAAGCCAATTAACTTTTTGCTATCAATGTGACTGAACTTAACACTTTCAAAATAAATGTCAGCACTTATAGAGGCACATGTTTTCACTGTAGGAACCAGTGGAATTGTGGAAAAGAGTTTATCATTGGAGAGATATTGTATCATATTCCTGTTTTACTGGTAGCTTTTTTTTATCATAGAGTTAGTAGCTCAATTTCCTTGAGTTTTCTCATCTGTCAAATAAAAATAGTAACATCTACCTGGCAAGATTATTGTGAAGAGTAAATGAAAATATATGTACCATACACTAGTACAACGTATGCAGTGCTCCCCCTCCTGGAACCAGGCAGTCCAATGATTAAAAATATACATAGTAAAATGATACTTTAGTTTCTTCCTATTAATAAGTTTTTTAATGTGAATTTTTATTATTCTTTAAGTTGGCGGTTGTTGGTCTTGATGATTGTAATATGTGATGTCCAGCAGTACCACAGTGAAAATTCTTGTCTTATATCCTAGAGAAATCCCACGCTTCACATAAGAAAAATATAGGTATTGATTCCTATAAGGTTTTATAATACATGAAGGTTTTCGTTTTGTTTTGGTCTCTAAAAATTGATGTGATATGAATTTATCAATGAGGTAAACTTCCAATTCTAGTTTAAGCTTTTCTAAATTAACATTATATTTATTTTAAAAGTTAATATAGTTAAAATGACAAATTTGTTAGAGAATATCAGTTTTAGTAATGCTTTGATGAATAATGGATTCATTAAAAATGATAAAAACAAGCTTTGAAAAATACAACATTATATTTGGGTTTAAAGTAACACTGACTAATGATCTCGATGGTGAGAAGTAGACATTTAGTTTCTTGCCAGAGATTCTATATTTTCTAACTTTTGACATGTATCTGAAGTGATACTTAAAAAAATCAGTGATGTAAATGTCCATCAAAAGATGACTGGATAAAGAAGACATGGTACATATATGTGGTGGAATATTACTTGGCCATTAAAAATGAAATTTTGCCATTTGTGACAACATGGAGGGTATTATGCTAAGTGAAATAAGTCAGACTGAGGAAGACACATACCACATGATTTCACCTATATGTGGAATCTAAAGAAGAAAATAATCAAACAAAACAGAAACGGACTTATAGATACAGAGGACAAACTTATGAATGCCAGACGGGAAGAGGGGTTAGGGTACAGGTGAAAAAGATGAAGGAATTAAGAAGACAAGTTAGTAGTTATAAAATAGTCACAGGGATGTAAAGTACAGCATAGAGTCTATAGTCAATAATATTATAATAACTACGTGTAGTGCCGGGTACTAGACTTATCGGGGGGATCACTTCATAAGTTATATAAAAGTCTAAGCGCTATGCTGTATACCTGCAACTAATATAATATTGAATGTCAGCTGTAATTGAAAAGAAAATACAATTGAAATAAAAAGAGATTTAAAACATCTTTTAAAGATTAAAGAGTGTATATGGGTTTATGCGCATATATTTTGTAATATAGCTATAGAGTTAGTGTGTACACTCAGTCAGGTCAGGCTGCCATAACAGAATATCACAGACTGGGTGTCTTATACAGCAGACATTTATTTTCTCACAGTTCTGGAGACTGGAAGTCTGAGATCGGGGCACTCGCATGGTCAGGTTCTGGTGAAGACTCTCTTCCGGGTTTACAGAATGCTGCCTTCTCACTTGTCTTCACTTAGAGGAAAGTAAGAGAAAGCAAGCAAGCTCCCTGGTGTCTCTTCTTGTAAGGGCAGTCATCTCAAGATAAGGGCCCCACTCTCCTGGCCCACCTAAACCTAATTCTTTGCTGAAGGCCCATTGAGGGTTAGTGCTTCAACGTATGAATTCTAGGGGGATACAATTCAGTCCATGGGGTGTGTGTGTGTGTGTGTGTGTGTGTGTGTGTGTCTTTAGGAAGTGAAGAATTTATTGAAAAAATAATGATATTAAAATTACTGTATTTTAGGATTGCTTCATAATTAGATATGTGATAGAAAGATTTAGAATGCTCTCCTGAAAAAACATAGTAGAATTTTCCTTCACAATTGTTTTACTTTTGTCTCTAAGTTAAAACATTAGTGTACTTTTATTGGTATGTTAGGAGTCCTAGGAAATAGTTTTCTCACAATGATTTTTCTGGACATATCATTAAAAGGCAGCCAGTCACTTTATTCCAGAGGTTTTCATCCATGGGTGGAAATGAAAAACTACATGAAAATTACAATACACTGTGAAACACAATAATAGAAGCTCACAGTACTGAGGAACCATGTTAGAGAAACATTTAACTGTGTCTGAACATGATCAACATAGTTTTGAACTGTATTTTGAAGGAAAGTGGAATTTAGCCACTCCACTAAAATGTGGAAGGATCATCCATGCTAAGGCCTCAGCATATACAGAAGTTTAAATAAGGAATATGGGAGAATGTATTGTTTTCAGAAAATTTTAGTAATTTAATCTGTCAAGGGCAAAATTGGAAGTTACATAATGATATACCAATTGAGACTCAAGAGAAATGAAGATTTCTTTAATAGAGCACTTTACCATATTCTGGAATTTAGATTTCATTCCTCTGATAATTTCTAAAAACTATCTAAGAATTTCAAGTTAGAACAAGGGCTAAGATAATGTAGGAAGAGGTAGGTGATGCATCTGGGAACATTTACTACACTCAAACAACTAGTTTTCTCTTTTAATAAAATGTTGTCTTTATAATACCTAAGCACTAAATTAAATTATGTAATCTAAAGATAGCAGAAGATCCTACATAACACATATGTAAGACATTGAGATGTAAACTATATTTAAAACAATAAGAATTATTGGTCCATCTCTTTAAAGGCTATTTTCTTCACTATGTATATTATTCTCAAATCCCCCCCCCACTTTTTTTTCTCCACGTGGTAACCTGTGGACTCCAATTCTTTGCTATGAAATATACAGTTTTCTACTTTTTGAGAACTGCCTTGAATGTCTTCATTTTAGTCTTCTCAAGAACGAAGACGGATGGAAACTCACTTGCGTTTCTCACCAACTTATCTAGGAGATACTCACAAAAAAATGTACTTACTATTTGAGGTGAGTCCAAAACTTCCTCACAGTTTCAACCCAATAAAATTCCCATCTTTGTTCTCCAAAACTTCTCGCCCCATGTCTAGCCATTTCTTGGAAGCCTCAAGAGAAGGAAAAAGACAGTGCAGAACACTTTCCCTTTAAATAAACTCAACCAATTGTGTGCCTTTTCTCTGGGCTTTCATTTGGAGCTCATTTCCTTATTAATAGAAGTATGCCTCCAGTCTTCCCTATCATATTGCTTGTTAACATTTCTAGCTAAAACATTGTGGCACTAAGGCCAAGGTCATAGAACTCATCAGGGCATTGCTCCTTTAGCTTTTTCTTTTTTCTTTATTGCCTTTACTGCCACCTTTTAAAAGTATTTTTGCAATGAAAAATTTACCATTTCTTACTTTCTCTGCATAGAACTACTAACTGCAAGTAGATTCTATTAATAAAGGTGTTACCTTGGATAAGAAATAAGTAGCCAATTATTTAGTTCTAAAATGGATAACAGTCATTTGAGCACATGGGAAGAATTTTTGACCTTCTAGAAGAACATTTGTAACAATTGCATGTAGTGCCCCGACTGTCTCAGTTCATTTCGTAGTCTAACACATAAAGGCAATTTGGTAACCTCATTGCATCCTGCAGTTTATGAAGACAATCCTACGTTAAGAGTCAATAGAATTGCCATAATGGATTCAGTAGTACTTGGATAATGAACAGGATGTTTTGTTTTCTATAAGGTATCCAGAAATTTGGATAATAAAAATATTAAGTATTGGCAGAAGATACTACTGTTTGAATAAATGTGAACCGAATCAAAATGTGTATGTAGGCTTAAATTTGACCTAAAACATGGAATGAACTATTAAAAAAAAAAATCTAAGGCTGATGATTATCTTCTTCATCAGTCATCTCTTTATCATTTATCAATTATCATGCTTTTGAAGATTTTTAGAGAAGTACATAGCAGAGAGTTCCTGGGCCTATTCATTGGTTTCCTCTTACTCCTGGGCACACAGTTAGACTATATTTCTTAGCCTCACTTGCTAGATGGAGCCATGTGACTGAAGTCTGGCCCATAAAATGTGGAACAATATGGTCTGCATCGTTTCCTGGTCAGACTTAACCTTTTCCCCTGTTAGATGTGTGAAATGGCAACACACACACACACACAATACACACACAAGGTTGTTGCCACAGAGAGAGAAAACCTTGGGAGCCATATGTTGACAATTGTAGAATGACGATATAAAAGGAACTTAGGCTTTTTTTTTTATCGCAGATTGGAGAATAGCTACCTAATTAGGAATGCCCTCACAGAACTGTTATATGAGCAAGAAACTTAGGGGCTTATCTACCGTGTTAGCTAGTACCATTTCCACTAACAAAGTTTGTCAACATTTTTTTAGTATAAAACAACTAATGACATAATATATTAATCATTTTAGAAACTTTTCTCATTATATTGCAATATTTCCTAGTTTGTCATTTTAAAAACAGCATTTATGGCAGAAAACTTTTACGCTTACATATTTTTTAATATGTTCAATGACTACTAGCTTTGGCAAAATACTTACACACTATTTCAGATTGTCGTGATATCCAATACATTATCTTTCCTTAATGGAAAAAAGAAAAAGAAAAAAAATAAAGTGATTGATTACTGAAAACTTCATGTTTCCTTCTCCTTCATTTTTTCAAATCCATTTCATACCTCAGCTAGATGCACATAACTTCCAGAGATACCAAACTTTGTCATCAATCCCCGATTATCAGGATGATCCCTTATGTTGGAATTGAAGGATGGCAGAATATGCCAAACATATTTATGCTACTTTGGTGTAAGGATCATTTGAGCCAAAAGCACTTAAAAAGCAACAAGTGCAAGAAGGGAATTCTAATCTCCCCTTTTCTTCCTGGAAACAGGAGATCAAAATGCCTGTGAAAGATGTCCTTCCTGCACAAGGAGAAAACAAATTCTTTAACAGGGAGTCAAAGCCAAGAGACTACTATACAAACAGGCCTTGTTAAAATAATTCTTATCTCCCTTTAGCCTTCCTACATAGATTAATTATTTTCTACAACTCTCTCTCTTTGTTCAACTTAATGTGAAAGCATGTAGGTTCTGTCATTCCTTTGGGTCTTCATTTCCTTATGAGGGCTCCCATGGCATGTAAAGTCTGTATAACTGTCTCCTGTTAATCTATCTGATGTCAATTTAATACTTAAGTCTAGCCAAAACCCCCTAAAAGGACAGAGGTAAAAGTGTACCTCCTGTACAAAATTGTTTTGGGTGGAAAAACTTTTGCTTCATGTGATCAAATTTTGGGGAACACAAATTTATAATGTAAGATTTCTGTTCTTTGTAGGGTGAGGGAGGAGGATGCTCATGAGTTACACATGGAAGGCAGTCATCTAAGGTAAGTAGCACTGTGAGCTGAGGTTTGATATTTACAACTTAGGAACGCCTTAATTTCAATACTGACTTTTTTGAATTCCTTAGGAAAAACTAATTTTCAACATATGAGTAAGTATTAAAGAGAGATTCTAAAGTATTTGTTTAGCTTAGATTTTGAACTGGATTCTTAACCTAAACCCCCGCTTTGACCCAATGATCTTATATTATTTTTGAAATGGCAAATCATTAAATCTTTAAATCTCAGAATAAGTTGATTAGTTAGTTCAGGTTAGGCTGCTGTAAAAAGAAAACCTTAAATTTCAGTGGTTTAAAGAACAAAGAAACAAGTATGTTGGGCTCACGTGGCAGTCTAAAATGAGTGTTTTGGCTTGATGGTGGTTCCTCTGCATGCTGTTCTTCCATGTAGTCATTCAGGGACTTAGGCCAATTTAGTGCCTTCCATCTTTAGCATTCTGTTTCAAAATAACTTCAATCATTGCCATTTCAGTCCATGGAAAGGGAAAGTGGGCAGAAGTCGACATCCAGACATTTTTCCAAACTAAATGAGGTGAAAGTTGCAAATTTTACATCAGCTCACATTTTATCTTGAAAATCCAGGCAAATGTCCACACTTGGCTTTGAAAAGGCAGAGGAGAGGACTTTGAAAACATGGCAGAGTGAGAGACATCCCTAGATCTCTCCCCTTGAAAGAACAATAAGCTGAACTCCTAAAACTCAACAAAAAAAAAACACCCAAATTGCACACCAACACATCTGAGTGTGAGACCTGCACATTAGAGCTACCAAAGGTCAGAACCCCGTGTGTCGGGCGGTGGAATGGGAGAAATAAAGAAGCTGCCTCTCGCAGCCACCAGAGCTCCCTACACGGGGAGGGGGAGGGGAAAAGGAGCAGCGAGTATCCTGAATAGCTCTGCCTGGGAAAGCTGTGAGCTCCCCGTGGCCAGAGGGCAGCAGGGTCCAGTCATCAGGGCAGACTGCAGAGAAGTGGAATGGCAGAAAAACAACAGTTGATTTTTACCGGCGGTGGTTGCAAAACCGAAGCTGAGCTGCAGCCCCCAACCTCCAAGCCAGAGGGCCCCTCCCCCCATACCCTCCGAGACCGAACACTGTGGAGCCACAGGGGAGTCTGAGCAAATGCTACAGAAACTGTTGCTAACACTGACAGGGACTGAAACTGAAGGTAGCGAGTGTGATTAAATATCTATCAGAAAATAAAAAGACATTTTTAAGGCTTTATATAAAGCAGGGATTCAAGAGGCTTACACGCCATCTACCGGAAACCCAAAGAAAAGCGCCTTCTTTGCGGCAGGCTAAAGAGAGACCTTTATATAATAAATTTTCTTTCTGGAAAAACAGCAGAATACATTTTCATTAATGCCCAGGCAGAGAAATAGTCCATTAAACACCATGAACAACCAAGATGACAAGGCATCTCAGGAAGAAAGAGAAAAATCTCCAGAAAATAAGCTTACAGACATAGAAATATGCAACTTAAATGACAGAGAATTCAGGATGGTACTTCTGAAAAAACTCAGTGAGTTCCGAAACGAGTCATATAAACAATTTCAGGAAATGAAAAAACAACTAGATGAGCAGAGCAAGGAGATTGAAACCCTCAAAAAGAATGAAATAGAACTTCTGGAGATGAAGAACACACTGCAAGAGTTGAAAAACGAAACAGCAAGCTTGAGAAATAGAGTCAACCAAATGGAGGAAATGATCAGTGATATCAAAGACAGAAATCTAGAAATAAATTGGAAGAAGAGAGAAACTGAAGAATGAAAAATAATGAAAGATATACAAGAACTAGCTAATACCATCAGTAGAGGAAACATAAGAATAATGGGCATTACCGAAGGTGAGAAAAAGGATCAGGGACTAGAAAGCATTTTCAGACAAATAGTGGACGAGAATTTCCCAAATCTTAGGAATGAGCTGGAACTTGGAATTCAGGAAGACAACAGAACACCCAATTATCTCAACCAAAAAGGGCTTCACCAGGACACATTGTATTAAAGTTATCAAAAATCAGTGACAAAGACTGAATTCTCAGGGCAGCCAGGGAAAAGAAGACGGTAATTTATAAAGGAAAACCCATTAGATTATCATTGGACTTCTCGGCGCAAATCTTACAAGCCAGAAAGGAATGGAATCAAATATTTAAACTATTAAGTGAAAGAAACTACCAGCCTAGAATAATATATCCAGCTAAGCTCTCCTTTAGATATGAAGGAGAAATTTAAGACATACAAAAGTTGAGGAAATTCTCCACTACGAGGCCTGCACTACAGGAAATACTGAAAGGAGTCAGCTCACTTAAAACAAAATGACAGAAAAAGAAAAAAAGAAAAAATATATTTAGGAGTAAAGTGACTACCACGCAAATAGAAGCAGAGGAGTGCAACTCTTACTAAGAACAGGGCATTATAAGCTTAAATAATAAGAAGAGAATTGCTATAGCAAGATAGTAATGAACATTCAGTATACATAGGGACAAATTGAGACAATGACTGAAAAGGGGAGGATTCAAAGATTCAAATTTGCTAAGTAGAATGGAGATAAGGCACACACAGAAGAAAATGGACAACTGTATATATATAACTATTCTTTACATATTTGTAATGGTAATCACACGCAGAAGATTCAGAACTGAAGTATATAACATAAAATAAAAAGAACCAGAGGGAAAACCCACAAGAGCCAACCAAAATAAAGAAGACAGAAACACAAGGACAAGGAAGCAATGGAAACACTGAGCTACCAGAAAGCAAAAGATAAAATGGCTATAAGAAAACCTCATATTTCAACAATCACCCTAAATGTAAATGGACTGAACTCACCAATAAAAAGGCACAGAGTTGCAGAATGGATCAAAAAACAAAACCCAATCATATGCTGCCTCCAGGAGGCACATCTCAGCTCCAAAGACAAGTAACGACTCGAAGTGAAAGGGTGGAAAACAATATTTCAAGCAAATGGCATTCAGAGAAAAGTGGGAGTAGCAGTACTAATATCAGACAAAATAGACTTCAAAATAAAAAAGGTAAAGAAAGATACCGAGGGACATTTCATAATGATAAAGGGAATCATGTACCAAGAAGACATAACACTTATTAGTATCTATGCTCCCAGTCACGGAGCCTCAAAATATGTAAAACAATTACTAACAGAATTAAGAGAGAAACAGATCAAAACACTATCATAGTAGGGGACTTAAATGCTCCACTGTCGAATACGGACAGATCATCCGAACAGAAAATCAATAAGGAAATAACATCCTTAAATGACTATTAGACCAACTAGACATAATTGGCATTTACAGAGCTTTCCATCCCAAAACAGCTGCTTATACATTCTTCTCTAGTACACGTGGAACGTTCTCAAGAATCGACCACATACTAGGACACAGAGATAGCCTCAATAAATATAAGAGGGTTGAAATCATACCAACCATATTCTCTGATCATAATGCTTTGAAACTAGAGATCAACTGCATAAAGAAATCAGGAAGAACCACAAATATATGGAGATTAAACAACATGCTACTGAAGAATAACTGGATCAGAGAAGAAAAAAAAAGAGAGATTAAGAGACACATGGAAATGAATGATAATGATAGCACAACATATCAAAACTTTTGTGACATAGCAAAAGCAGTCATAAGAGGAAAGTTCATATCATTACAGGCCTATCTCCAAAAACAAGAACGAGCCCAACTAAATATCCTAATGCTTCATTTTAAAAAACTAGAAAAGGAAGAACAAATGAGGCCTAAAGTCAACAGAAAAACTAGAACAGAAATAAATGAAATTGAAAACAAACACAAAAATAGAAAAAGTAAATACAACAAAGAGCTGGTTCTTTGAGAAGGTTAATAAAATTGACAACCCCCTGTCTAGAAAAAAGACAAAGGACACAAATAAACAAAATCAGGGATGAAAGAAGGGAAATTATGACAGACACCTCAGAAATACAAAGGATCATACAAGAATACTATGAAAAAGTATATAATAAGAAATGGACCAGTAGATGGAAAAATACAATCTCTCTAGACTGAATCAAGAAGAACTGGAAAATCTAAATAGACCGATCAGCAGTATGGAAATTGAAACAATCATCAAAAACCTACCAAAAAGTAAAAATCCAGGACCAGATGGCTTCACTAGTGAATTCTACCAAGCATTCAAAGAAGATTTAATACCTATTCTCCTTAAACTCTTTCAAAAAATCGAAGAGGAGGCAAGACTTCCCAACACATTTTATGAAGCCAATATTACTCTGATACCAAAACCTGGTAAAGATAATACAAAAAAAGAAAACTACAGACCAATATCTCTCATGAACACAGATGCAAAAAACTTAAGTAAGATACTAGTGAATCGAATACAGCAACACATTAAAATGATTATACACCATTATTAAGTGGGCTTCATCGCGGGGGCACAGGGATGGTTCAACATACATACACAAATTGTTTAATGTGATACACCACATAAACAAATTAAAAAATAAGAATCCTATGATCATTCAATAGATGTGGAAAAAGCCTTGGACAAGATACAGCATTCATTCATGATCAAAACACTTAACAAAATGAGTATAGAAGGAAAGTAACATAACATAATAAAGGCCATATATGACAAACCCTCAGCCAACATTATACTTAATAGTGAAAAACTAAAAACCTTCCCTCTAAGATCAGGAACAAGGCAAGGCTGTCCATTACCGCCACTCTTATTCAATATAACATTGGAAGCCCTAGCGAATGCAATCAGGCAAGTGAAAGATATAAAAGGCATACAAATAGGAAACGAAGAAGTCAACATGTCACTATTTGCGGATGACATGATTCTCTATATAGAAAACCCTAAAGACTCCACAAGAACACTACTGGAAACAATAAGCAAATACAGTAAAGTTTCTAGATACAAAATCAATACAAAAATCCATAGTGTTTCTATAATCTAATAATGAAGTGTCAGAAAAAGAAGTAGAAAAAAATCATTCCTTTTGCAATTGCAAGAAAAAGAATAAAATACCTAGGAATAAATTTAACGAAACCTGTAAAGGACCTGCATAATGAACACTACAAGACCGTATTAAAAGAAATCGAAGAAGATACAAAGAAATAGAAAGATATTTCATGTTCTCAGACTGGAAAAATCAACGTAGTTAAAAAAAACCATATTACCTAACACATTATACAGATTTAATGCAATCTTCTTCAAAATCCCATCACCATTTTTTAAAGAAATAGAACAAAAAATCATCAGATTTCTCTGAAAGCACAAAAGACACTGAATTGCCAAAGCCATCCTGAGAAAAAAGAACAAGGCTGGAAGCATCACTTTGCCCGACTTCAAATTATATTACAAAGCGATAGTACTCAAAACAGCATGGTATTGGCAGAAAAACAGACACACAGACCACTGGAACAGAATTGAGAGTCCAGAAGAAAACTCATATTTATATGGGCAAATAATTTTTGACAAAGAAGACAAAAACATACAGTGGTGAAAGGAAAGCCTGTTCAATAAATGGTGCTGGGAAAACTGGATAGCCACCTGCAAAAGAATGAAACTAGACCGTTGTCTATCACCACACACCAAAATTAACACAAAATGGATTAAGGACCTGAATATAAGACCTGAAACAATAAAATACATAGAAGAAAACATAGGAACTAAACTCAAGGACCTTGGACTTAAAGAGAATTTTATGAATTTGACCTCAAAGGCAAGGGAAGTAAAAGCTAAAATAAATGAATGGGATTACCTTAAACTAAAAAGCTTCTGCTCAGCAAAAGACATCGTCAACAAGGTGAAAACACAACCATCCAAATGGGAAAACATATTTGCAAGCAATACCTCTGATAAGGGTCTAATATCCAAAATATACAAAAAACTTATATGACTCATTAACAACAAAAAACCAAACGATCCAATCAAAAAATGGGCAGAGGACCTGAACAGATACTTCTCCCTAGTGGACATACAAATGGCCAACAAATATTTGAAAAGGTGCTCAACATTGCTAATTATTAGGGAAATGCAAATCAAAACCACAATGAGATACCATCTCACACCTGTTAGAATAGCTATAATCAACAGGACAAGTAATAACAAGTATTGGAGAGGATGTGGAGAAAAAGGAACCCTCAAACACTGCTGGTGGGACTGCAAATTGGTACAGCCACTATGGAAAACAGTATGAAAGTTCCTCAAAAAAGTAAGAATTGATCTACCATATGATCCAGCAGTCCCTCTACTGGGTATTTACCCCAAAGACTTGAAAACCCATATCTGAAAAGATATTTGCACATCGATGTTCACAGCAGCTTTATTCACAGTGGCCAGGACATGGAAGCAACCGAAGTGTCCTAGGTTAGATGATTGGCTAAAGAAGCTGTGGTACATGTATGCAATTGAATATTACTCAGCCATAAGAAGAGATGAAATACTGCCATTTGTAACAACATGCATGAACCTCAAGATAATCACGCTAAGCGAAATAAACCAGACAGAAAAAGTTGAAAATCACATGATACACTTATATGTGGGATATAAACCTAAAAACAACTAATGAAGAAGACAAACAAACAGAGATTTATGGACATGGACAATGGACTAGAGGGTAGGGGGTGGGGAAGAAGGGAAGTGGTAGGCCGAGTAAAGGCCGTCAGATATAGGGAGGCTGGGGGAGGGTGAAGTGGGTAAAGGGGAACAAATATATGGTAGCTGAAGGAAACTGGACTCTGGGTGTTAATCACACAATAGAATATATAAATGTCAAATTATAATGTACACCTGAAAATTATATAATTGTATTAACCAATGTTACCCCAATAAACTTAAAAAAAAGAAAAGAAAAGAAAATATAAACCAAAACACAAATGGATAATATCACATTGTAAGGGTGTGCAAGAAATTATTTAACCTGACTCCATCTAATAACTATTACCTTTTCCTCAATTCTTAATAAGTAATGCTGAAACCAATATTCTTATTACGTATGTATTTGCACAAATGTTCCCCACACCCATTTGCTGTCATTTGACTTTGCTTGTGGAATATGCGAAGATCATATTGTTTAAACTTGTGGTCAATTTTATATATCATTTCTGGGCATTATTTTATGCTTTAGAAAGATCTCCACTTCGAAATTATAGGAAAAACGATTCATCCATGTTTCCTACCAGTACTTCCATGGTTTCATTCTGGCCGAGCCCTCGCAGAATTAACGAAGTCCTTTCGGGGGCCGGGGAACAGCTCTGAGAAGCCCTGGCCGGGCGTCCTGTCTGTTCGCGTCTCCGAAAAATTTCAATACATTTCCGAGGCACGGAACCAGCCCTTGCCGGCTCTGCAGTCGCATGGGCAGTGTGACTATTCTCGATAGCCGTCCACAGGGATGAAGGAGACCTCTTGAAAAAATTTTGCAAGTCCCCTTTCTGGGGTCACGCCTGCCAGCCCAAAGCTCTAAGGCAAAGAAGATAGATCCAAGATGGACAGGGACGAAGTAAGAGGACAAGGGGGACGAAAGGGCGCCCTTGCCCTCCAGCGATCCGGACTCCGCTGACGTTCGCGCTTGTCGGGCGCTACCTGGCGGTCGCTTTAATTTAGTTTCTTCCCTCTGGAGCTGCCGGAAAATCATCAAGGGATGGGATTTAGCCACCGCACTCACTGCATGCAAAGTGCCAGGAGGCTGGCAGTGGTAACAGAATTGTTCCGCTGTGCTTGCCATCGCATTCACAGGGGTCACCCGGGAAAGTCGACCAGCACTCCTTGGTTTCCATACCCCTGGGGAGAACGTTCGGGGCTGTCATGTGTTAAGACAGTGTCCTGACCACAAATACGGTCCCGCATGAGTCCTAGTAGTAAGACGACTTTCCCTTCCCCAGTACTTCCGTGTCTAGTTCTGGAGTTGGGACCAACCCGGGTCATAATAAGAGGCCCGGAAAGAATGCCAAGGCCTCGGCCTTGGTCCTTGGTAGATCCTGTTTCTTCCAATGTTTCCGAGTTCCGTTCATGAGGTCCCTGGCTGTATGGGGAGGTCTGACAGGGAACCTGGGGTTCAACTGCATTCTCCTGTGAGGCCTGATGGCCTGAACTTCCAAAATGTTCCAAGTTCCCCCTTAAGGGGTTGTGGAGCGACCCGGGATGGTCGAAGAGAAGAGGCCCGCAGAGACTGTGATCACAGAGGCCAAGTCGCAGAGCAGTGCACCCTCGCCTTCCTGATCCAAAACCTGTCCTGGTATCATCTATTCGGTGGCACCGCGTTACACGGCGGTCCCCTTTTAATTTTCTAAGGAGCTCCAAGCAAAACGGTCATGGGGTCCAATCCTCCTGCGAAGCCTCGGACATCATGTGACTGTCCTGCGCTCTCAGGGAATGACTTCCATAGGTTAGATCTGCAGTTATGAGGGGGAGAAGCTGTTGTCGCAGCCCTCCAGAGTATGTAGTTGCCATGGTGTATGCTGGTCCACAAACCCACTAGCCTACTCACGTCCTCTCCATCGTGTGTAGACGCCAAGGTCATGGGTCATCCTCAGGAATGAAGAGGGTTCTGTTTATGGTCGCGATCTATCACGGGTCTGGTGGTCAGAGGCTCCTTGAAATTTTTACGCCCTCCTTCCAAGCACAGGGAACGGTCACCTTAAGCATGTGTGGTCAAAAGGACGCTCTGGGGCAAGTGAAATGATCCCACGTGAAGTGAAACGAGGTTGGGCATCTAGGCTTGCGGTGATATTACTTTATCAGCGAGCAATCCAGATCCTTCAAGGTGACATTTGCACAAGTTTCTGGGTGCTATCTGGAGGGTTTTTTATATGGGCTCAGGAGGTGGACCAGATGGCCAGATCAGTGGGCTGTGGTTAAATACTATTGTGGTTTATGATTGTTTGTTATAGTTAATTGTGGTTGTTATTCTTATTTAAAAAAACACTAAATATAACTTATCCCCAAAGAATATCTGACTGAAGGTGATGAAGGAGGGATTTCAGTATGCAGAACTTTCTAAATCCTCCTGGGAGCCAGGGAACCTCTAGTTCCAATCAGCAATGCCCTGACCTAAGCAGTCCAGAAAGCCAGATCTCAACCTCTGCAGCAATCAGCTCCAAATAAATGTCAGGGCTTGATCAATGACTGACACTTCCTCCTTTTTAATTTAGAACCAAGTAGGGGAAAGCCAGTGTTCCCCTAAGCAATCAGCTCAGAGGTCCACCTTCTTGTCAGCCTGCCTCCAGCTTCCCCACATCACAACCCCTGGTCAGGACATACCTTCCTTTTTTTCCACCCCGAACTTGCTCACTCCTCCGACTGTCTTTGAGTTCCTGACAAACTCAAGTGGCGGTGTGGCGGTGGCTGACTCCCTTGCTATATAGAGCAAGCTGTCAATAAATAGTGTTTCTTTTCATTTGAGTGGTCTCTATCTCTACAGAGGTTAATAGAGTGGAAACTAAATAAAGAACACAGGATGATATTTGTTTCCCATGTTGTTTTTAAAAATATATTTATTGCATAATTTTAAGTTGATATAATTCACATATAAAATTCAGCTCTTTAAAATGTGCAACCCAGAGATTTATGGTCTATTCACAAAGCTGTGCACCATCATCACTATCTAACCCATTAAACAGTCACTTCTATTTTACCCTCTGTCCAGCCCTTGGTAACCACCAATGTGCTTTCTGTGTCTATGGATTTGCCTATTCTGAACATTTCGAGTAAATGGAATCATACAATATGTAGACTTAATGTCTGGCTTCTTACACTTAGCATCATGTTTTCAAGGTTCATTCATGTTTTTAGCATGTCATTCATTCTTCATTTCGGCTTGAGAATTTTCCATTCTAAATCATTAAGATATACACACATACACAGACACGTGCTACCTAGTCCTTTTTGTTTTAATGTGGAAAATACACATAAAATTTGTCATTATGCCCATTTTAAGCATACGGTTCCATGGCATTAAGTACTGTCTTCCTATTGAGTCTCAACTTGTTCCGCCAGCCTGAAGCTACCATCAAGCCCAAAGAGCACCAGCCCTGCCGTACTGCCCTTTCTTGGGAACCTCCATGGCAACCACCAGACCAGGATTCCTCCCATGGGCACCTCCCATGGTGGTCAAAGAATGGAGTTCCTGTGCGGGGAAGGTGGTGGCAAAAGGAAAGGGAGAAAAGGAAAGGCAGATGCCAAAAGCTTATAGCACCTGCTATTCCCAGGTGGTCTACCAACCAAGTACTAACAAAGCCTGACACTGCTTAGTTTCTGAGATTAGAAGTGACTGGGTGCTTACAGGATAGTATGGCTGTAGACATTGGCAGCTACAGCTAGGCACTCCAATAGCCTTCACTACAAAGCCTTACTATGCCAGGCTTCACTCACCAGAGCACTTTGGAGCCCTGGGGTCCCCAGGCTCCTGTGGGCAGGCTCTTCTATCACGTCCTCCAATGTTCTCTGAGCTGGGCTTTCAAACTGCAACTTCTGAAATCCCAGGAGATAGTGCATGCTCAGCGTGTGGCCAGTGGCGTCAGGGCCAGCAGCAGCTGGAAATACTGAAACTGATTGGGAAGAAAGTCAAGTCCCTGTATTTCAATGCTGCCTGAAGCATCCATCCTTTTCTTACTCCTGCATTGCCGAATCTAGGCATTTCACAAACACAGCTATGTTGAGGGCTAAGATTCTAGGGACAGCACTAACAGAAATACAACAAGAGCCGTAGTATTTCATAATGATCAGTGCCAGGCACCTGGCCCACCCCGCACCTCGAGCAACTCATCTAATGTAACATTGCTGTCAGATTCATTTAAAGATAGGAACAGAGGCTTCAAAGGCAACAGCAATTTTTCATAGGTCATGCAGAGGCCTTAGAACCTGGGTCTGGCAGCCTGTAAAGCTGTTCCTGAAGAACAGATGACTGCCCTTCCCATAAATCATGGTGCAGCTCCTTCACTCCATTTCTGGGATCTGTAAGTGATAAATCTTGCGACTACTTCTTTTGTGTGAGTGTATTTGCTGCACCTTCAATCAAAAAAACTCCAGGGTTTTCACTTCCCCCAAACGGGAGCTCATATGCTGAGGGAGGTCCCTGTTGACCACGTTTGTGGGTGGCTTGTGCCTCCACATATAACAGGTCACATTTGTATATTCTTAATTTAATACACCAGCTAAGGGCCCTCTAACACAGGGAACAGTGGGAGGGGCTGCAGTGTGATGTCTGCCTCATCCACTTTATGGCGGCCTTGCCAGCACAATAGCTTGTGCTCTGGTCACTCATGGAGACCTCATTTGTCCTCCGCTCCAGGATACTGTTTGTCATTTTCAGCAACACTGGACTGTGTGGCCTCAGTGTCCACATGTATAATTGTACCTGCTCCCAGGGGGCTTTGTGAAGATGGGGAGGTCAGTGCACATCCCAAGGCTGAAGAGGGAGGGAGAAGATGATGGGAATCCCCAAAGCAGTGGGATAATGGGGTGAGACACGTCTGAAGGGTAGAGCTCAAGGATGGAGCCACTGGTGGCATTCCTCACAAAGAGTGAGGGATTTCAAGAAGAGGAAACAGTCATGAGGCAAGAGATATACTCAGTTTAGGACACATTAGCTTTGAGAAGCTTGAGGTACACCCAGGCAGAGATTTTCAGGAGGACTGAAGGTGTGACAGAGGGTCAGAATCGGAACTTGCGACCCAGTGAGATGCAGAGTGGGCAGAGAGGAAGGGGACTGAGTGCTTCAAATAAGTTCATTAACTGAGTCATTAAGTTAGAGACTTGTCATGTTCATTTCACAGCCTCCTGGTGCCTAACAGGAAGTCTACTCAGTAAACACGTGCTGATTTTACCCAAATCTGTCTGTCTTTTCGTTTTGAATTACTGAAATAGAACTTATTGAATTCAACAGTTTGGTGACTCAGGCTCAGCTTAATAACCTAGGAAGGTGAAATCAAGAATTACAAATAAAAGCAAAATATAGACTCAAGTCAAAACTAAAAATCCAGACTAAAAACTAAGAATCTCAACATGTGCCCCACAGTGACCTCAGGACCTTAGCACGTGCTGCTCTCTCCCCCTGGAATACTCTGCTTACTATATTTCTTGCTCCCTAAATGCTTTCAGGAATTTGCTTAAATGTCTTTCCTGATTTTGTTTTTCTCCATGGTACATATCACCACCTGACTTTGTATATATTTCACTTATTTATTTATTTATTTTTAGGTCTCTTCCACTAGTCTGTCAGCTGCATGTGAATAAGAACCTCCTTCCTCGTTTCACCCAGAGCCGTGCCTTTGGTAACTGTAACAGTCCTGGTACATGGTAGGACCTAGGTGAATGTGTGCTGGGTGAGTGAACACTAAGAGTGTAGTGAGGACAAGAGGCAAAATTAGATCCTTGGACGGCAGCTGGTCTGATGGGGACAGTACTAAATATAATAAGCTGCTACCTCTCAGCACTGAGAACAGATGGGTGGGTGTGGAGGTTTAAGAGTCACAGAGTCATTTCATATCCTCCCAATATCTCTTTCCATCTCCCTAAGAAACTTCATGCTCCAGACGGCTCTTACTAATACCCCTGACTCGGGGCAGGGGCTGAGCTGTCAATGTTTCCAGCCCAGAAAGACCTTAGTCCACACTATGAAACTTGGGAGATCCTCTTCTTCACCTTTAGTACCTCCAAGTTCCACCTTTTCCTCGGTTCTCGTAGTTACCAGAGAGTTTCTGAGTCTTCATTCAACAGACCAGCATCCGCTAAGTGTTAGGTACTGATGCTCGTTGAGCCATCATGATTCACCCAGGAAAAGTCCATGGTCTTAAGAGTGGGTGGGGTCCCTCCTGTGCACCTCTGCTGGGACTATTGCTGAACCTGCCTCATATTTGGTCTGAGTTTTCAAGGGTTGCACTCTGCAAAGTGGAGCTTGACTGTGCTTTCTACTTACCCACCCAACCGCTTTCCAGGCTAAAATATTACAAAGAGACAAAGAGACAAAGCGCACATCTTGGTGCAATCCTTAGGGCACTTCGCAACATGACCCCAAACTCACTTCAGACTTGTCTCTGGATGGTCCCAGCCAGCCCCTTTGTCATGGGCTGACTATTTGTCCAATGAACAAGAAGAGTTGTTTCATGCACTTTGATAGTTTCTAGGTGTTTATGGTAAAGACAAGCCCCACACCTTAATGGAAGGTGTCTAGAATGATCATAACATAACATGTCAGAAGGTATAAGTGCTACGAAGAAAAAAGCAGAGATAAGAGAGAGGGAACAGTGGTGGCAGAGATTTGCAGGACCTTGAAGCTACTGTGAAGACTTTTCATCTGGTTAGAGGGGAATCATGGCCAGGTGCTGAACAAGGAAATGGACTCTGAATACTATGAAAGAAACAAAGTGGATAATGACTAGCGAGGTTTAGGGTGGGGAAGCTGTCCCTGCAGATTGTATATGCAGGGAAGGCTTCTCCCAAGAGATAGCATTTGAGCTGAACACTTGCATTGACCATGTTTCCAGCTTTTGTAAACTTGTTGCTTTAACATCTGCCTACATGTATATATCAAACAAGCCTTATTCTGGACCACCCAATGACATGCCTAACTCACCTTTCTTTAGTCTCCTGCTCCCTCATCACTGCCTCCTTTGGAGGAATCCTACTCCTGAGCCTGCTTTTCAAATACAAACCAGCCAATCCAGAAGCCACCCCTAATCACCAGTTCTATAGCTCTCACACTTGAAGCCACTGTCTTCCTGTCCCATTCACCTAGGGCCAAGTACCAAACAACCAGGGAAGCCTCCATATTCCAGAGTCCTGAAATTATTCACACAGTTAATCCTGAGCCTACTTCCTGTGCCTTGCACATTTTTTTTTTCTGAAGAAATTACTGTAAAGGTGATTTTCCACAGTTTTTCCCTCTCCCTCTGTCTCCTGACCAAACCTAGTATTTCCCTATGTGGCCTCTATGACATAGTATGTTCCCTCCACTTGAGAACTATGAGTAATAAATTATACTTTCAATGTCAGTTATCTCCTGATCTGTTGGCCTTACTATATCTCAAATTTTCTATTAATATACTATTATTAAGTCGGCCCTGATTAACAGGACACTTTGGAGATACTTAAGCATGAACAAATGAAGAACAAATGAACTATGTAACTTTTTACATTGTTCTCAATGAATTTAATCTTTTAATATATATTAGAGTTCCTTTTCACCAGAAAATGGCAAGTTATATAAAGGTGGAAGACATATAAAATTATATAGACAATATCTGACACCCAAGGAGTCCTAAATATCTGTCTCCTCAGGCCAAGTCTTGACCAGATCCCACATTCTGTCTTCATACGTCTTCCAACAAATGGAATATGGCTGTCTTTTCCAAATTAAGCTTTTATTTATTTTTTAATTTTTTAAAATTTTTAATTTTTCAAATTAAGCTTTTAAAGTTATCAGTTTAGCAGGGAACTCGTTGGTTCCAAACTCATTTTTCTAGCAATAATCAAGTTACAACTCACGTGAGATGGCCTGTTTCCTGAGTTATTTAATTAGAATCTACTGATATTAGCAAGGAAAAGAGCACAGCATATTTCAAAATAAGTTACATCTTTAGGAAAGAATGGGGGCTGCACAAATGTGGGAAGAATAACAAGATGACATCCCTGGAAGATATTAGCTCCATACTCATTTAGACGAGAGCATCAAATTTCACGCATTAGATTTCCAGAAAAATACCTGGAGTGGAGAGTAGGTAGCAGCTGAACGTGGCTGTCACCAAATGGAGTGGAAGCCTGAAAATTTCAGACAGCTGTGGTTCTTGGAGAATCTTGACTGAAGAGAACCACACAGAAAAGTCCCCTCCAAGACAGCTGTCCTGATTAGGATAAGGTTCAGCTGCTTTACCAAAGGGCCCCCATGGGAGAATGGCAGACAGAAGTTTGTATCTCTCCGTTTCGGTCTGAAGGCAGACAGTCCAGGGCTGGTCTAACAAGCTTCTCTCCCTCAGTGCTGTCATCCCAGGAGAGTTGCCTTTGTCCAAGGTGGACATAGGCCAGGATGAAGCTCCTGTAGTTTACATTCCTAGAAGCAGGACAGAGGGAGAAGCAGAAGAGCCTGCCTCTCCCTCCTAGGAATATTCTAGAAGTCACACAAATTGCTTTCTTTCCCAACTTGGAAAGAAAGTGTAGTGACTCAGCCAACCTAGCTGCAGAGGAGGCCAGGAAATTCTGTACTCTTGGGCCCCTTGTGCCCAGTTAAAAGTCTGGTGTTCAGTTGCTCTAAAAGAGAAAAGGACAGTGCTTTGGGAGCCAGCTAGACGTCTCTGCCACACTCCATTTAATGTTCCCTCCCATCATTCAACCACCCTCTATCCCAAGTTCATGTTTTATGAAAGATTGTCCATCAGATAAATTACACTAAGTAATTGATAATTCGGGAATTAGCTGAAAATCATGAGCCAATAGGTGCTTTTCATTAGACTTGTTAGCAAATTGCTAGTGGAAATCCACTACTAACTCTGAGGCTCTCTGTCTGGCAAAGATAACAGGACAGGAAAATGGGAGAACAATAGCAAAGTACCTAATGAGAGCAACTAGGGGTCAGGTGTAGGCTCTAAACTCCATGAGGAAAGTGACACAACACACACCCGCATTCATCTCCCAAGATAATGTTACAGGAAAGAAAACATTTACAACTCAGTGAAGCCACATACAAACTCTTAGAAAAAATTCTCCTCTACTATTCCCCATCAATCAGAACCTCCATGGGCACAGCATCTGGACTAACATATTATTTTCCATGTCTAATTAGCAAGGATTCAGAGAACTTGTACTAGTCAAGGTGGCGAGGATGCAGTGGGATCAGCACTCTCAGTTGCTCCTCTGGATAATACAGATGGTGTCATTTTTTTTTTCTGGAACATCCTTTGGCAATAGACATTAAGAAAATATAAAATGTTTATAGCCTTTGACCTAGTAATTCTACTTCTGGAAATTTATAGGAAGAAAATAATCAGAAATACTGACAAAGATTTATATACAAAATATTCACTGCGGTGTTATGTATAATAACCAAAAATTGGAAGCAACTTAACTATTAATAAGAAAACTGTAAAGACAATCAGGATGCACTGTACAATAACTACCATATTGCTTTAAAAAATTTTGTTTTGAAGGAGTTTTGCCATGGGGAAATATACTGGAGCTTTCTAATGAGGCTTATTAGACTTACTAGATTTCAAAGCAGACTCTTGAGTTTCTCTCTCAAATTTTGTGTCCTCCCCATCTTCTCTATCTCAGTAAAAAGCACCTGTCTTCCTAGTTCAAGTCAAAAATCTAAAATTTGTTCTTAATGCTTTCTTTTCCATCTCTTTGGATAGACACTTCCTCAGCCAGTCTTGCAGGGGCTACCTTCCAATTCCTCTGGGCTGCCCCTTCCCCACTCAACCTCTCCCCTCCCTACCCCATTCATTTTCTACTCCTCCATGCCTTCTCCTCCCCACCCGCCCTCTGCCAAGTTCCCAGTTCAGAATAAGTCTTCTTTCTCAGACGACTACAATGACTTCCTCCTCCTGGGTCCCTGGCTTCCACTCTCCCATTGAGGCCACTGTGCACCCACAGCCAGAAGCATCTTGTCCAGTGGAATTTGATCATGTCCTTCTCTGCTCATGGATGCCCTGCTCTTTAGAACAAAACCCAAAACTCTTCCTGTGAAACCAGCTGGAACTAATGAGAGAGATCAGAGGCAGCCACTGGCCTAGCCAGCAAAGCTCAGACCTCACAGAAAGAAAAAGTCTCTTTAGCAGAGCATTCTGTCATTGGAACTGACTGCTGTCTAGACCCTGAGCTGGGAGATGGTTAAATTAGAAGACACAGTCTACGGCCATGCCACCCTGAATGTGCCGATCTTGTCTGATCTCGGAAGTTAAGCAGGGTCAGGCTTGGTTAGTACTTGGATGGGAGACCACCTAGGAATACCAAGTGGTGTAGGTGTTAAAAAATAATAAAATAAAATAAAATAAAATAAAAAATTAGAAGACACAGATCAAAATGCTCCAGTGGAGGTGGTCCTGGAAACTAGGGGTGCTGGTCTAACTGCTTCCCCTGCAGCTTCACCCACCACCTCTGTGGCAACATAACCCTGCCTGGCCATTTCCTGCTAGAATGAGTTTCTTCCCGAGTTTCTCCCTTCCCCCACCTCAAGGACTCTTCAACTAACACCAGTTGCTTCATGGCTTGCCAACCAATTAATGTTCTTCCTTATATCTGTAGCTGTGTAAGGATGACAAGACTATATAAAATTGCCTGTTATGTTATAATCGGGGCTCAGCCTTCGGATAAGAATCTGCCGAGCCAGTGCCGGCATTAATAAACGCTGCTTCTTGCTTGTAGTCTCGGTGTCTCATCTCTTCATTCAAGAATCCCACGACATTCCTGTGGGCTCATCCGGGATGCAGAGAGGGCAGTTTTTTTTTGCTTTCTTTGTCTTCAGGGTCCAGCCTCCAGGATGCGGGGAGACACGGACTCTTTTTGGTGCGCCAACGGGCCCCTTCCCCGTAAGTGGAGAAAAGTTTCTTTCAGTGACCTTGGGTGGCCACCCCAGAAGCACAATGGAACCCAGAGAGGCATGGGTACCAGCCCAGGAGTACTGCCCGACTGAGTGGTAAGGATCCGGGTCCCAGGAACAGTCTGTCCGTTAGAGGACAGAAGGAGAGTCTGATCAACTCCCGAGGTCACCTGTATACATTTGTTAGAGGAAACCGTGATCTCTCAGGTACATAGGGCAGAGGGTAGAGTGTGTTTGGTGTGTGATTGCATGTGACTGAGACGTGGCCTCGCAAAGAAGTGAAAGTTGAGCCCCATTCTTGGTTCTGTGGCGAATCTCATACGGTTTAGGGTGGTGTCACTGGATCTCTGTGAGGAGTCTACTCCAGTGATCTGAGTTGGGGGTTCATACCGACCCACCAATTGCTAAGAGGCTCCTGAAAGATCTCCGCGAGGGGAGCGGCCAGAAATGGGCAAAGTGAATCTCTGAGTGCATGTGCGACACTGACCATGGGTGGATGGATGGGCAGACAACAGAGTAAACAGACACCTTTAGGTTGTCAAAAAGTGGGACATGGTTCTATAGTGTAGCAGTTAGTACATCTGCTTTACACTCAGATGTACTAGGTCCTGGGTTCACACCACAGTGGAGCCATGGTCCAAGGTCTACCGCTATGCCACCCTGAACAAGTCCAATGTCTGATCTCGGAAGCTAAGCAGGGTCGGGCCTGGTTAGTACTTGGATGGGAGATCACCTAGGAAGGCATAAATAATAATAAAAAAATAATTTAAAAAACTGTTTTCCAGACATTATGGAGTTAAACTCACCCTACGGAAACTCCGCACCCTTTGTGAGATTGACAGGCCCTCTTTTGGCATTGGATGGCCAACAGAGGGAGCTCTTGATAAAGAAATCATTGCAAAGGTCTCTCAAGTCATTACAAGTCAAGCTGGCCACCCAGACCAATTCCCTTATATCAATTCTTGGGAGGCAAGAGTTCTCACCAAACCCCCTTGGTTGAGAGTCTACCTAGAGGAGAACTGTAGGGTCCTCCTAGACCAAGCCTTGGCACCCTCCCGAGGTCAGTTGAACGAAGAGAAGCCTGTGCTGTCAGCACTAGGCCAGACCGAGCTCCATTCTGCTAGGTCCCCAGGAGCCTATGGTCCAAATGATAGTCCGGGGCCGACCTTTTGACTTTATGGTTGACACCGGAGCTGAACACTCAGTTGTAACTTGGCCTGTGGGCTCCCGTTCTCAAAGACAAGCTACCGTTATGGGAGTAACCAGGGGACAAGTCTGTCGCCTCTTCCCACAGCCTCGCCGGTGTAACCTAGGAGGACAAGAAGTCGTCCACAAATTCCTATATCTGCCCGACTGCCCTGTGGCACTGATGGGACAAGAGCTTTTAAGAAAACTACAGGCTCAAATTACCTTTCACACACATGACCAAGCAGCCCTAACCTTAGGGAGGACAGAAGCAAGGATCATGTTGCTCATGGTTCCCCAAGGAGAAGAGTGGGGCATCTATAGTCTCACAGAAGGATCCTAAGGGACCCAAGCTCCCCTTCAAATTGCTTGGAGTGTAAGCTGAAGACAACCCTCCAGGACTGACCTGACACATTCCTCCAGTAGTGGTAGAGTTAAAACCAGGAGCTGAGCCAGCCCACCAAAAACAGTATTTCATCCCTCATAAAGCACAAGTGGGGATCCAAAAACATTTAGAGAGACTTCTGAAGTATGGAATTCTTAGTCCCTACCAATCATCCTGGAATACACTTCTCTTGCCAGTTCAGAAGGCAGGGACCAATAAATACTGGCCGGTCCAAGATTTATGAGCAGTCAACCAGGTGACTGTCACCCTGCACCCTGTCATCCCCAAGCCATATACCCTCCTAGGCCTCATCCCTGCTGTGGCAGCTTATTTCACCTGTCAAAACCTCAAGGATGCCTTCTTCTGCATTCGCCCGATTTCTCAGAGTCAACCAACCTTTGCCTTCTAATAGGAAAGCCCTAAAAGTGGAGACAAGGGCCAGTTGACATAGATGTGACTGCTTCAGGGGTTCAAAAACTCCCCAACTATCTTTGAGACCGCTCTAGCCTCAGATTTAAAGGCCTTCCCGGCAAACCAACACAGCTGTACGTTACTCCAGTATGTAGATGACCTCCTCTTAGCAGGAAAAACCTATGAGGGATACATGGAAGGAACGCATGTACTCCTCAGTCTCCTCTGGGAAGCATGTTACAAGGTCTCAAAAAGGAGGCTCAAATCTGCCAAGAAAGAGTCAAATACCTCGGCTTCCATCTGTCACAGGTGGCCCAGAAAGGAAACAAATGGTCTGCTCAATTCCCGTCCCTACCACCCGAAGACAAGTCTGCGAATTTCTCAGAGCAGCTGGTTTCTGCAGAATCTGGATACCTAATTTCTCCATCCTGGCCAAATCCCTCTATAAAGACACAAAGCGGGGAGAATGGGAGCCCCTACTCTGGGAATCTACACAACAGAAGGTCTTTAAAAAAATCAAACAGTCACTCACTAACACTCCCAAACTAAGACTCCCAGACTTAACCAAATCTTTCTTTCTGTATGTACGCAAGTGCATGGATGTCATAGTAAGGGTCTTAACTCATTTGCTAGAATCTTGGCACTGTCCCATGGCTTATCTCTCCACACAGCTTGACTCTATCACCCAGGGCTGGCTACCCGGCTTGCGAGCATTAGCTGCCATGGTCCTAGTTTTAGAGGCCGACAAACTGACTATGGAGCAAGAACTGACAGTTTGAGTACCACATTCAGTAATGACATTACTAGAATACAAGGGATAATATTGGCTAACTAATGCCTGGACAGTCAGAATCTAAGGAAAGCTGTGTGAGAATCCATATATCCGTCTGGAGGTAGTACGAACCTTGAACCCAGCCACCTTGTTACCCGTTGGGCCCAGCCAACCAGATCACAATTGCATTGAAGTCATAAATGAAGTGTTTTCCAGCCAACCCAACTTGACAGACCACTGATTATAAAGCTTTGTGAGGGGAGCGGAACGCCTTGCAGGATATGCTGTGGTGACCCTACATTCTACTATTGAGGCAAAACCTCTGCCTAGAGGAACTTCAGCACAAAAGGCAGAGCTCATCGCCTTGACCCACGCCCTTCAGCTAGTAGCAGGAGTGTGTGCTAACATATACACTGACTCTAAGTATACCTTTACCACCCTCCGTGTACATGGAGCCCTGTACAAAGAGAAGGGTCTAATCAATTCTAGGAGAAAAGACATAAAATATGAAAGGAAATTTTAGAACTCTTAGATGCTGTGTGGGCCTCCAAGAAAGTAGCAGTCGTGCACTGCAGAGGACATCAAAAAAAGGACACCATAATGGCCCGAGGCAACCACAAGGCAGACCATGTTGCCAAACTGGCAGTGGCCAAAGAAATGGCCAGCCCTACGGCTCTAACCGCTTCCCTGTTTCCTAGTCCCGTAGCCTAATGGGACCCCAAGTATTCACCTCAAGAAGAAGCCTGGTTTAAGACTGAAGAGGGAAGTTCTTCAGCCTTAAACTGGTAGAAGTTCAAGGACGGGTGAATTGCAGCCCCCAGCTTTTGTCGAGCAGTTTCACCCAAGGACTCACCTTGATTGCACTGTCCTAGAAACCACTCTGGGCCAGTACTTCTACGTCCCTTGGCTCTCTAGCATCTCCTGAGCGGTGTGTGAATGGTGCGAAGTCTGTGCCTGCAACAACCCCAGGCAAGGGCCATGTGTCCCACTGGGGGTCCGAAGTGTTGGTGGCACTCCCTTTGAGGAACTTGAAGTAGACTTCACTGAAATGCCTCGATCATGGGGCCGCAAGTATCTTTTGGTCTTTGTATGCACCTATTCCGGTTGGGTAGAGGCTTATCCCACCCGGACTGAGAAGGCCTGAGAAGTAGCCAGACTGCTCCTCCGAGAAATTGTTCTACAATTTAGCCTACCAATTACCATTGGCTCAGATAATGGGCCAGCCTTTGTAGCAGAAATAATGCAGCTACTAGCCAAGAATTTAAATATTAAATAGAAATTGCATACCGCCTATCAACCACAAAATTTGGGGCAAGTGAAACACATGAACAGGACCCTTAAGACTCAGTTAGGAAAACTGTCAGGAGACACATCTACATTGGGACGAAGTCCTTCCCATGGTACTATTAATAATCAGGTCGGCTCAAAACAAGAAGACTGGGTTCTCCCCTTACGAGATCCTGTGTGGGTAGCCACCACCACTCATCAAAGGACTACGAGGAGACCTCAAGGAAATAGGTGAATTGACTCTGAGACAACAGCTTCAGGCTCTAGGGACCGCCTTCCAGATTCTCAGCCAATGGATTAGTGAAAGGCTCCCTGTCAGTTTAATCACTGAACTTCATTCCTTTAAGCCAGGAGACGCTTTCTGGGTAAAGGAATGCAACATTCAGCCCCTAAAATCTATGGAGAGGTCCCTTTACTGCTATTTTGTCTGCCCCCACTGCAGACAAACATCGTGGATACATCATAGCAGACTTAAACCTTCAGCTGCAGAGTGGGAATGTGTTCCAGACTCTTCTGAGCTCCCCAAGGCAACCCTCTGGAAGAAAACACCAGCTGTGCCAACAGACCAAATGTAAGACGTCAGGCCTGCTTTTGTTAGACTGGAAGCTGACCAATCTACACGTGGCAGAAGCCTGAGGGTGACATCTCATCAGGATAACACCTTTAAAGACTCTTTTCCTTCTCCTCCTACTCTGACACGTGTATGGCACCAGTCTTCCCACTTCTTCTTCCCCTTGTATCCATTGCATGCAAAGGTACAGGATAGGGTCCAACATTGCCACCGGTTTCACTTCCATAACTGGCCTACCCGAAGGGTGTGCCCTAAATGCATTGGAGCCCCTTCCTGATGGGAATAGGGGAAAAGCCTGACTCGTATCTTAATTTCAGGAAGCTCAGCCGCACAGGTAAGTGACCCCTAAGCTGCTTTGTGGCCCACAACCACGTCGCTTCTGTGACCACCCTCGCCTTCCCTGCCAGGAATGGTTTTACAAGACCTTGTTATCCTATTGTGGACCTCTTGGTCATAATTAGCACAGGCCACAGGACTCAAAGCCCCTCTGAGTCTTTCTACAAATGTTAGGTAATATCAGTATAGGAAGGTAATGCAATTTTTGCCTTTCTGCCCTGCAGTACGGCTCATAGCCTTTCCCCTTTGGAACCACATTTGTGCTGTTGGGAGTTCCTGTGATAATTCTCTTATGTAATTTTTCCATTAGTTGCTCTGATTAAATCCAAGTACTACATTACTACATGCTTCTCAAACTGGGGGATGCACAATCCTAGTTATGTGCAAGGAGAATGGAAAACAGACTATCTGATGCATCTTTCTGGAGCATTGATTTTTATTACAAAATTTGGAAGAACCCAGCACTTTATTAAAAACTGCTCCCCCAAACATGGAAGAAAAGTCAGAGAAAGGTGGAGGAAGAGAGAAAGGTCCTAGGAAATAATGTCCAGTATCACCCATGTGGGGGCTGAGGGGTAGATCTGAAGGGCAGCCTCTTCTCTTGTACTCCAGGGGCTCCAGGCCATCCTCCAAGCTCACCAGGTATTTTGAATATAATGCTTCTGAAGGCCACAGAGATGCCAGATATCCTCCTGATCTGAATCACAGAGAACCCTTGCAGTTTGCAGACCTACACTGTCTACTGGACCAAGTTCCCTTGCCTGGGGGCCCTTGCACACACGTGTATTTCTTGCATTGCTCCCACCTGCAGCTGTTTGCACCCAACTTCTGATCGATCTCCTGCACCACATTGCAGCCTCCCTAGAGCTCAGCATCTTCTTGCTCTCCATTTAAATTGCAAGGAGTGTGGCTTCACTTCCCCACAATTTTTGTGGCTCTGCTTTGGCCATCCACCATGAGCTTAAATTGGCTTTATTCTGTTACGTTCATCATGCTGATTCTTGCTGGGTGGCCTAAAGCAGAGGTGTCTTAGGATAGATAAAGTTCAAGATTCTCCCAACTACCCCCTGCCAGTCCTGGCTGTGGCCAGAAGGAAAGCTAGGGTCACACCAGTAGGATGCCCAGCATAGAAAGAATTTTCGTTACAAGACACACCCAAGAACAGTTGGTTCCCTCTGAGGCTCCATTGCTATTGCTGCTGCTGCTGGTGCTGTAGATAGAGGGGGAGGCCCCAAGGCCATGCCAAGGGGCTGGGTTGGGGGTGGTGGTTCTCAATTCCATGTTGTTATGGGGGACTATTAAGCTCTTTGGACTTCTGCCCTGATTCCTGGTCCTCAGGCCACTGGTTTTCTACCTTACTGATCCAGGTGGGAATAGTAAGCTCACCACAACTGAATTTTACTGGCTGAACTTCATGGATTGGGTAAGTACTGTGGCTGTTGGGTTCAGGGGAAGGAGAGGGCCTTACTGTGATGGTGTGGTCCTACACCTTGGTTTTCTTGGAGCTCAGGATCAGATACATGACCATCACACTGTCATACCTCCTGCTACTTAATGAGGCCTAGATCTGGTCCCACTCAAAGTCCATGGTTATCATAATATCTGTCACCCCGGGGCCCTTTTCATCACAGGGTGGCTCACTGTAAGGTCTGAGTTTGTCCTCCTGGCCCATGTTTATCCACAGGTCCTTCATTATTTTCTCTAAAGTTTCTCTGCTGCTGGGGTTGAGGATCATCAATTTCTGCAAGAGGTTTTTACATTCAAATGACAAACAACAACAACAACAACAACAACAACAACAACAACAACAAACGCTGTCAAATCTCCCAGAAAAGTCTTCTCCCACAAAAGGCAGGATCCAATACAGAACAACTCCCAGGCTCCACATATCCACTGTGCAGCCATCGTAGTTTTGGCCCTGGAAGAGTTCTAGGGCAGCATAATGTGGGGCTGTCACAGAAAGTATTCCATTTATGGCTGATAAATTTGTTACTGAGGCCAAAGTCTGCAATTTTTATATTCATCTTAGCATCAAAAACATGTTCTTTGGCTTCAGGTCCCTATGGACAATGCCCTTCCGGTGGTAGTACTGTACAGCAGATACTACCTGCCAGAATTTGCCACAGGCCTCTTTCTCTATTATATAGCCATGGTCCTGTAAATAATAAAACATGTCTTCCTGCTAACATACTTTGAGACTAAGAAGAATGTTTCTGCTGAGTCAATCATATGGAATAATTTTATAATATTGGTGGCCTTCATGCTCTGGAGTTTGCAGAAAAGTCTCTGGAAGCTAGAATACCTCTGCTGACTCTTGATAATGACCTTTCTGAATGAAAGACAGAATTTATCATATTTATCACAATATGATCTTCAACAGATTTTTCATTATAAACTTTGGAGTCTCAATGGCAGCAGTTTGATGATCTGTTCAAAGTATTGAAGGAAAAAAAGATGTCAATCAAGAATCCTCTATCTGGCAAAACTGTCTTTCAAAAAGGAGAGTGAAATTAAGACATAGAGTTCTTTACCACTATACCTTCCCTGCATGAAAGGAGTCCTTCGGGTTGGAATGAAAGGACACTAGACAGTAACTCAAAGCCTTATAAATAAATAAAAATCGCTAGTAAAAGTAAATATACAAATAATTATACAAGCTGGTACAATTGTAACTTTGGTTTGTAGCTCCACTTTTTGTTTTTTACATGATTTAAGAGACTAATGTATTTTTAAATCCAGTTATTAGTCTATATTTTTTAACTCACAATGCATAAAGATGTAATTTTGTGACACCAATAATTGAAAGGGGTAGGATCAGAGCTGTATAGGAATGGAAAGTTTGTATATTACTGAAGTTAAGCTAGTATAAATTCACATCAGAGAGTTATAACTTAATAATATTACATAGCCATGAAATATACACAAAAGGAACTAAAAAAACTTAAACATTTCACTATAAAATCAACTAAACACAAAAGACAGTCATGTAAGAAATGAGGAACAAAAAAGCTATAAGGCATATAGAGAGCAAACAGCAAAGTCAATGAGGTAAGCCCTTCTTTATCAGCACTTTATTTTTTATTAAAATTATCAGAGTGACATTGGTTTATAAAATCAAATAGGTTTCAAGTGTACAATTCAATAAAACTTTATATTTATACTGCATTGTGTATTCACCAGCCAAAGTTAAATTTCCTTCTACCACCAAATATTTTACCTCTTGTACCCCTATCTACTTCCCCTTACCCCCATTTCCCTCTGGTGATCACTAGTCCACTGTCATGTCCATGAGTCTCTGTTTGTTTGTCTTGTTCAATTGTTGCTTTCTGTTTTATGTCCCACATATGTGTGAAGTTATATGTTTCCCAACTTTTTCTGTCTGATTTATTTCACTTAGCATGATAACCTCAAGATCCATCCATGTTGTTGCAAATGGCAGTATTTCATCTTATCTTATGTCTGAATAATATTCCACTATATATATGTACCACATCTTTTTTAACCAGTTTTCTATTGATGGATACTTTGGTTGCTTTCGTGTCCTGGACACTCTGAATAATGTTGCTATGAATATTGGAGTACACATATCTCTATGGATAAATGTTTTCAATTTGGGGGGTAGATACTCAGAAGAGGGCTTCCTGGGTCATATGGTAATTCCATTCTTAGGTTTTTTTGAGGAAACTTCATAGTGATATCCATAGTGGCTGTACCAATTTACATTCCCAAAAGCGGTATATGGAGGTTTCCTTTTTCCTCACAACCTCTCCAACACTTGTTATTATTTGTCCTGTTGATGCTAGGCATTCTAACAGGTGTGAGATGGTATCTCACTGTGGTTTTGATTTGCATTTCCCTAATAGCTAGTGAAGTTGAGCATCTTTTCATGTCTGTTGGCCATTCATATGTCTTCTTGGGAGAAGTGTCTCTTCAGATCCTCTGCTCATCTTTAAATTTTTTTTATTGTTGAGTTGTATGGGTTCTTTATATATTTTAGAAATTAGGCCCTTATCAGAGGCATTGTTTGCAAATATATTTTCCCATTCAGATGGTTGCCTTTTTGTTTTGTTGATGGTTTCTTTTGCTGTGCAAAAGCCTTTTAGTTTGATATAGTCCCGTTCATTTATTTTTGCTTTTACCTCCCTTGACTTTGAGGTCAAATTCATAAAATCCTGTCTAAATCCAAGGTCCATGAGTTTAGTACCTATGTTTTCTTCTATTCAATTTATTGTTTCAAATCTTATATTCAGGTCCTTAATCCATTTTGAGTTAATTTTGGTGTGTGGTGATAGACAACCATCTAGTTTCATTCTTTTGCAGGTAGCTTTCCAATTTTCCTAGCATCATTTATTGAAGAGCTCTCCTTTCTCCACTGTATATTTTTGGCTCCTTTGTCAAAAATCATTTGCCCATATAAATATGGATTTTCTTCTGGACGCTCCATTCTGTTCCAGTGGTCCATGTGTCTGTTTTTCTGCCAATACCATACTGTTTTGATTATTGATGCTTTGTCATATAAATTGATGTCAGGCAGAGTGATTATCAGTAATTACTTTAAATGGATTAAACATTCCAATCAAAAGGCAGAGATTGGCAGAATGGATAAAAAACACATGATCCAACTATAGATTATCTATAAGACCTTCACTTTAGATCTGGAGACACAAAAAGGTTGAACTTGACAAGATAAAAAAAGATAGTTCATGCAAAAAGTAATCAAAAGAGGCCAGGTGTGGCTACATTAATGTCAGGCAAAATAGACTTTAAAGTAGAAAAAGTTACAAGGGAAAAGAACATTATATATTAATAAAAGGTTCAATACAGCAGGGAATATAGCAATTACAAACATTTTCACAAATCATCAAAATATCTGAAGTAAAAATAGACTGAACTGAAGGGAGAAATAGAAAGTTCTACAATAATAGTCGGAGCCTTCAATAACCCACTCTCAATACTGAGTAGAACAAGGAGACAAGTGATAAATGAGGTAATTGAGGAGTTGAACAACACAATAAACCAACCAGATCCAATTGATATACACAGGACACTACACGATAACAGAATACACATTCTTAAGTGAACGTGGGACATTCACAAGATAGACCATACATTAGGCCACAGCTTAAGTCTAAATAGATTTAACAGATAGATATCACACAAAGTATCTTCTCTAACTACTATGTGACGAAGTTAGAAATTAAGAGAAGGAAAAGTGAAAAGTTTACAAAACTGTGGAAATTAAATAACACATTCTTAAAGAACCAATGGATGAAAGAAGAAATCACAAGAAAAAATTGGAAAATACTTAGAAAACAAAAATAACGTGCCAAAACTTATGGGACATAGCAAAGCAGTGCTCACTGGAAAATTTATAGCTATAAATGCTTACATTACAAAAGATCTCAAACCAGCAACCAAACTATACAACTTAAAGATCTAGACAAAGAAAAACTAAACCCAAAGCTAGCAGAAGGAAGGAAGTAATAAAGATTAGAATAGAGATAAAATGGAAAACAATAGCAAACTAAACTAAAAGTTGGTTCATTGAAAAGATTAATGAAAGTAACAAACTTAGCTAGATGGACTAAGAATGAAAGAGACAACTCAACTAAAATTGGAAATGAAAGTAAGCATATTACTACTGACAATGAAGAAATAAAAAAGATTATAAGAGAATACTGAGAGAGGATTCTGTGAAGATGGTAGAGTAGGAAGCAGGAGAAAACGGTCTCTACACTTAGAAAACAACTGCACTGGCAGGACCTGTGTGATAGACCTATCCTGGAACTCTGGAGTCTACTGAGGCTTTCAACTTCCAGAGGAACTCTTGGATGTCAAATAGTGCTCATTTCCGTCAATTTTAGCTCTGCGCATAGCAATTGATACTCATTTTCCCACCCCCAGCCTCATGGCAGGCACCTGTGCAGGTATTCCAGGGGCAGTTTGTACACAGCTCACAGAAGACAGGGTGGGCAAAAATGACCCTGTTTGCCAAATATTGAGGATCTGAGTTCTGATGGCTGATTGGTGCCTCTAACACAAAGGTGCAGACAAACAGGCAGTCAGCCATTGTTACAGCACCTCCTCCCATTGTTGCTGCACCTCCCTCCTCCACACCATTGTTGCAAGCCCTTATCCCCAACTGGCTTGATTTCCAGTAAATTTAAATGCTCTTTTTATTCACTCACCTTTATTTTTCTCTTTTTATTCTTTTGTGAGCCAGATAGTAAAGACTAGAACATTCAAAACTAACTGCATATTTAGGCAAAATTAGCAAACAATCTAACATGCCAAGAGAAAGCCTCAGGAAAGACTTGAGAAGACCTTGCAGGCCAGGAAAGTGGGATGATAAAGCCAAAGTTCTGAAAAAATAAACTGCCAAACAAGGAATACTTTACCTGGCAAAATTTTCCTTCAGAAATGAGGTGAGGTAAAGATTTTACCAAAAAGCTAAGGGAGCTCACCACCACTAGACATGCCTTACAAGAAATGCTGAAAGGAGTTCTTCAAGCTGAAATAAAAGTGCTATAGTCATATAAAAAACGTACCACACACTGTTAAAGATAAGTATATAGTAAAATTCAGAATACTCTAATTTGAATATGAGAGTATTCTGAATTTTACTATATACTTATCTTTAACAGTGTGTGGTACGTTTTTTATATGACTATAGCACTTTTATTTGTGTGTTAACTCTACTATAAACATTAAAAAACAAAAGTATTAAGAGAACTATAGCTATAAAATTTGTTTATGGATACAATATATAAAAAGAGGTAAATCGTGATATCAGAAACATAAAAGGTGAGGGGCAGTAAAAGGAGAGATTTAGTATGCAATAAAAATTAAGTCGTCAGTATAAAATAAAATGTTATGTTTTATGCAAGCTTCATGGTGTAACGCAGGAGCCACAGGCCTGAAACTTGCACCTGGGTTTGGATATTGCAAAAATATCACTAGGAGGACCAGAGGGGTGAGAAATGCTGTTTATTACTCACAGGCAGAGAAGCTTCATCAGGCTGGTCGAAGCTGCAGGAATAAAGATGCTGACCAAGAGCAAGCAGAGTTTTTTGTGCACAGAAGCAGAGGGAGGAATGATCTCATTGGGGAACAGCCACCTTCCCAAACGGATGAAAGTAAGATGTGCTGCTTGGTTACAGGAACAGATAATGTCCATGGGATCAGCAGAAAACATCCTTGGTAGTAGGCACTGCTGAAAGGTCTTTGTATACTGCCTTCCTTGGCTGCTGGCCGGGCAGCTATCCGTCTTCTGAGTATGTGGAGGGTCTATGTTCTGAGTTAACCCTACACATGGTAACTACAAAGCAAAAATCGATAGTTGAAGACTAAAAGACAAAAGAAGGAAATGAAAGCATACCCTACAGAAAATTAACAATTTACAAAGGATGACAGTAAAAGAGGAAGACAGGCAAAAGGGGCCTACGAAACAGTCATAAAAGAACTAATAAGATGATATTAGTAAGGCCTTACCTATTAATAATTACTTTAAATATAAATGAATTAAATTCCCCAATTAAAAGGCATAGAATGGCTGAATGGGTAAAAAAACAACAGACAACCCAAATATGTGCTGCTGACAAGTGACTCATTCAATTTTAAGGCTACACATAGACTGAAAGTGAAGGAATAAAAAAAGATATGCAAATGAAATGAAATGCAAATGAAAACCAAAAGAGAACATGAATAGCTATGCTTATATCAGATTAAATAGACTTTAACTTAAAAGATGTAACAAAGACAAAGAAGATCATTATATAATGGCAAAGTGTCCAATCAATCAAAAAGATATAAGAATTATAAATATATATGCACCTAACTTCCAAGCATCTAAATATATCAAGCAAATGCTAACAGTTATAGAAGGAGAAATAGACAATACAATAATAGTAGGGAACCACAGTACCTCACTTTCAATAATGGAAAGGTCAGGACCAAAATCAATAAGGAAATATTGGAACTGAGCTATACCTTAGACCGAATGGACAAACAGAAATATACAGAGCATTGTAGCCAACCACAACAGAATATACATTCTTAAGTGCATACAGAATATTCTCCAAGATAAATGATATATTAGGTCACAAAACAAGTGCTAGCAAACTTGATAAGATTGAAATAATACCAAATATCTTTTCTGACCACAATGATATGAAACTAGATATCAACAAAAAGAGAAAAACTGGATAATTCACAAATAGGTAGAAATTAAAGAGCACATTCCCAAATAATCAATGGGACAAAAAAAATATTAAATGTAAATCAAAATGAAAAAAAACTTGAAACAAATAAAAATATAAATACAACATATCAAAACTAATGAGATGCAGCAAAAGCAGTCTAATAAGGAAGTTTATACCAATAAGTGCCTACATTAAGAAGAAAAATCTTAAAATAAACAACATAACTTTACACCACAAGGAACTAGAAAATAAACACACTAATCCCAAAGTTACTCAAAAGAAGGAAATAATAAACATCAGAGCAGAAAAAAATGGATAACTTCCTAGAAACATACAATCTGCCAAGACTGATGGTTAAGAAATATAAAACCTAAACAGACGAATAATTAGCGAGAGACTGAATGAGTAAGTAAAACATCCCAACAAAAAGCCCAGGACCAAATGTCTTTACTGGTGAATTCTACCAAACATTTAAAGAAAAATTAATATCAATCCTTTCTAAACTCTTCCAAAAATATGATGGGAGAGAACGCTCTCAAAATTATGTCATGAGGCCACCATTACTCTAATATCAAAACTAGATAAGTACACTAGAAGAAAATGACAAGCCTATGTCTCTGATGAATGTAGATGTAAAAATTCTCTACAAAATAACAGCAAACAAAATTCAACAGTGCATGAAAACAATGATACACCAGGATCAAGCAGGATTTATTCCTGAGATGCAAGGATGGCTCAACATATGCAAATCAATAAATAAAATGAGAAAAAATATTTGCAAGCTTTCTATCTGATGAGTTAATATCCAAAACATATAAGAAATTCATAAAATTTGATAGCAAAAAACAACAATCTAATTTAAAAATGGGCAGAGAGCCTGATAAATTTTTTCCAAAGAAGACATACAAATGGCCAACAACAATATGAAAAGATGCTTAAAATCATTAACCATATGAGAAATGCAAATCAAAATGAGATATCACCTCACACCTGTTAGACTGGCTATTATGAAATGGAAAGATAAGTGTTGGCAAGGATGTGGAGAAAAAGAAACTCTTGTGGACCATCAGTAGGAATGTAAATTGACACACAGATTGTAAAAAATGGTATGGAGGTTCTTTAAAATTACAAATAGAATTACGATATGATCCAGCAGACCCATTTACTGGCATATATTCAAAGGGAAATAAATTACTATCCTGAAGAGATATGTCCACTTGTATGTTTATTGCACCATTATTTACAATAGCCAAGACATGGAAACACCTAATTCCATTGATAAATGAATGGTTAAAGAGTTATTCATCCACATAAAAAAAGGAAATGTTGTCATTTGTGACAGCATGGATGGACCTTGGGACATTAGGCTAAGTGAAATAAACCAGGCACACAAAGACAAATACTGTATGATGTTACTTATATATGTGTGGAATCTAAAAAAGCTGAATTCATAGAAACAGAGAGTAAAATGGTGATCGTTAGGGGGTGGGAGAAATGGGCAGATGTCAAAAGTACAAACTTCCCCTTATTAGATGAATAAGTTCTGGGGATCTAAAGTATAGGATTGTGACTATAGTTAACGATACTGTATTATATACTTGAAAGTTGCTAAAGGAGTAAACCTTAAATGTTCTCACAACAAAAAGTAATTATGTAAGGTGATGGAGGTGCCAACTAACATTATTGTGACAATCATTTAGCAATATACACATGTATCAAATCATCACTTTGTCCACCTTAAATTACACAATGCTGTATGTTAATTATATACCAATAAAGCTAGAAAAACATTGCAATGCATACAAAGAAACAGAAAAGCATGACCCATTCACAGGAAAAAAAATAATTCAACAAAAACTTCCCTGAAAAAGATCTGATGGCAGGCTCAGAAAAGACCTGAAAAGACTCAAAGTTACACATCAGAGTGTTGCTGCTTGGCTCATAGATAGCCTACAACATTAAAAATTTACCATAATCAAAAACAACAACACCTTGGGTAAGGAGGAAAATGTGATTTCCAAAATCATCGCATTATCAAATTCAAATGTCCAGTTTTCAAGAAAAAAATTCACAAAGCCTATGAAGAAAAATAAAGTATGACCCATTCAAAGGGAAAAAATTAATCAACATAAACAGTCTCTGAAAGATTTGATGGCAGATATACTAGACAAAGACTTTATTAAAACAACTGTCTGGAAAAGATAAAAGATCTAAAGGAAAATGTGGATAAAACTGAGAAAACAAACAATATATGAATAAATTGAAAATATAAATATAGAGATCTAAATCCTAAAAAAAATCTGTATCTAAAAAGTACAATAATTGAAATGTAAAATTTTCTAAAGGATTTCAGAGTCAGGTTTGACCAGGCAGAAGAATTAGTGAACTTGTGTGCTGGCTGGAAAATTACTGCTTGGGTATCACCCATGGGAACATAACATTCTAACAATAAGCTTTCTGCTTCTGTACCCCCGCTTGCACACCTGACTTGTGGGGTGACAGGTAGTGAATAGGAGAAAAATAGACCTTTGTGTTTAAGACAGAATGAGGAATGAGATTTAGGGCTTAAAAACCCTGTACCTCTCTACATTTCGGGGCTGCTTAATTTGGGGTCTGCGTACCGCTGGCAGACCCAGCTGGCTGAATAAAGAGTGTGTTTCCTATGACTCACTGATTTCTGGTGGTCTGTGTGTCTTTCGGGGGCTGGTGGCTACAACACTTGAAGATAGGACAATGGAAATTACTGAGTTTGAGGACAGAAAGAAAAAAGAAGAAAAGTAAACAGAGCCCATAGGACCTGTGGGACACCATCAAGTGGATCAACATACACACTATAGGAGTCCAAGATGAAGAAAAGAGAGAGGGGCAGAGAGACTATTTGAAGAAATACTGCCTGAAAACATAACATATTTGATGAAAATCATAAATATAAATATCCAAGGAGTTCAAAGAACTCCAAGTTAATTGAACTCAAAGAGACCCACATAGAGACACATTATAATCAATCTTGAAAGCAACAAGAAAGAAGGAAATCATCACAAACAAGCAATCCTCAATTAGAGTATCAGCAGATTTCTCATCAAAAACTTTGGGGGCCGGGTGGCAGTAGGATGACATATACACAATACTAAAAGAAAAAAAAAACCCTATCAATCAAGAATCTTATATCCAGCAAAACCATTTTTCAAAAGTAAGGGAGAAATAAAGACATTCCCAGACTAGACCTGCTCAGTATTACATACTCAAGAGAGTCCTGCATGTTGAAATGAAGGGACACTAGACAGTAACTCATAGCTGTATGAAGAAATAAAGATCTCAATAAAGGTAAATACATGGTAAATTATAAAAGCAACTAGTATTAAAACAATGGTTTGTAACTGCACTTTTGTTTTCTATGTGATTTAAGAGACTAATGCATGTTGAAAAAACATTATTCATTCAAAAGTTAGTATCACTGTTACTATGGTTGTAACTCCACACTTTGTTTTATACATAATTCAAGAGGCTAATGCAGTTAAAAAGAATTATTTATCCTTTTGGAATAAAATGTATAACGATGTAACTTTTTCATATTAACAACCAAAAGGAACGGGAACTGTGGATAAAAAAGGAATCCTTTGGAAAGTTATCTTACAGGGTGATTTGATTATAAATTCCTATCTGGGCAGGTCATGGTGGGTAGTCACTCTCCAGGCATATAACTTCTTTACTAAAAGGCTTATCTTTGCCTTAAGCAAGCCCTGTCCTTTGTTTCTGTGCATCTAGGTAAACACACCTTTGAAATATCCCCTTTCAGACCCTCCTTCTAATACCTGACATTCCTCCTCAATCTCAAATGCATAAAAGAAACAGCAAGCTGTTATTCTATGAAGCATTTTTCTTCACCTGTTGCGATCTTCCTTCTAGGTATATCTTGTTTGACTTAAATACATTTTTATAAAAATTCTCTACAGGTTTGGACATTCTTATGTTGACAGGACAGAGCTGTAAAGGAGCAGAGTTTCTGTATGTTATTGAAGTTAAACTGTTGTCAATTCTAATTAGATTATAACTTTAGAACGTTAAATATAATCCCCATGGTAACCACAAAGAAACAGCTATAGAAAGAAATTTAAACATTTCACTCTAAGAAATTGACTAAGCACAAAATAAGACAGGAATGCAGAAAATGAGAGACAAAAATGAGATAATACATCTAGAAGACAAATAGCGAAAAAATAGAAGCAAGTCCATCCTTATCGGTAACTACTTTAAGTAGATTAAACTCTCCAAATAAAAAACAGAGATTGGAAGAATGAATTTAAAAAAGAAAACGTTATCTAAGTATTTTCCTTTTATAAGACACTCATTTTAGATCAGAATACATAAATAGGTTGAAAGTAAAAGTATAGAAGAGATATTCTATACAAGTAGCACCCAAAAGAGAGTAGAGTGGCTATACTAATATCAGACAAAATAGATTTTAAATCTAATACACCTATGTTCACAGCAGCATTATTCATAATAGCTAAAATGTGGAAGCATTTTAAGGGTTCATCAATAGATGAATGGGTAAGCAAAATGTTGTCTATACATGCAGTGGAATATTCTTCTACTTTGGAAAAGATGGAAATTATATTACAACATGGATGAAACTTGAGAACATCATGCTAAGTGAAATAAATCAGTCACAAAAAGACAAATACCATATGATTCCACTTTTGTGAGGTACTGTGAGAATGGACGAAATCCATAGAGACAGAGAGTAGAGTAGTAGTTGCCAAGGACTGGGGACTGGGAGGAATGGGGAGTTATTGTTTGATGGATATAGTGTTTCAGTTTTAGAGGATGAAGCGTTCTGGAGATGAATGATGGTAATGATCGCACAATATTATGAATATATATAACACCACTGAACTGTACACTTAAAAATAGTTAAGATGGTAATTTTATTATGTGTATTTTACTGCAATAAGAAAAAATTGGGGGAAAAGTTATGTCTCTCTTCTACCCAGTTGTTTTGTGACTTTGTGTGTGTGTGTTTGGGCAAGCAAGTCAGTAGAAAGTAACAAGTACTGGCTAAAGATTCCCAACTATGTTTCATACTCCTGAACAGGAGAAACTTCTCTTTCCTGGTTTTAATCACATTTATTTGAATTATTTCATTTCTCTTTTCCAGAAAATCACATTAAACTATAAAAAATTTGAAATTCATAGGACCAAATTATTGGCACTGGAAAACAAAAAAGGGTGTTTTATGGAAATAACTCTGAACAATTTATTCATTGTGAACAGATGATCCACACTAGATTAAAATTTCATCTCAATTCAGCGCATCCTTCAGTATATGCAGAGAAAGGAAAAGGGAACTTGAAGAGAACATATATTTAATTGAAAACTTTAGCTCACAGCCCACCAATTGAACAAGGCACACTAGGAAAAAAATTTGTTGAATATTAGACTAAGTGGTTAAACTAGGTTTTGTCTGTTAATATAAAATACATCAATATTCTTACCAAGTACATACTGAAATAGTGTAAAATTATTTACTAAGCACCAAAGAATATTTTTAATATGTAAAAAAGACTGGAAAAAATTGAGACCTCAACCTGAATCTGACAAAATAAATTTAAAAGATAAGGTAATTTGTAAATTTAAAAAGCATCTGTATTAGCGTTCTCCAGAGAACAAGAACCAATAGAGGGTGTGCATGTGCATACACACACACACACACACACACTCTCTCTCTCTCTCTCTCTCTCTCTAGAAAGATAGCGCAAATGTCCAATGGCAGGAGAAGATGGGTATCTCAGTTCAAGTAGAGAAAAAATTTACCCTTTTTTGTTCTATTTTGTCTATTTCCCATTTTAAAAAAAGTGCAGCTCACTGCCAGCATTAATTTTATATAAACACGCTCTTTGAGACTGAAACAAATCTGTCTAGTTTTCAATGTGAAAATAAAATATAAAAACTGTTCTTGGAGTTATTTCTAAACAGAATTTGTCTCTAATCCTAATGCAACAGAAATGTATATGATGATCAGTATTTAATAAATTTTTTTTCGTGTGGTAAATTTCAAAGCACGGAGCAACACCAAGCGAAATATGACATTCCACACAAAAACATCACGTTTCTCTCTGGATTTTAACTTCGCAGCGACCAGTTGGATTCTGATTCCCTGATGTTACTGGTATGATCTTGAGGAACTGTCTTCCAGACAGGTGAAGAGGTGTGACATCATCAGAGCACAGATGACCGCAAAGATGTTGCTGCCCTGGCTTGTGATATTTTTCCAGCATTTTTTCAATCAACGTTGGTCTGAAGTTCACATGGCTGATCATGTGTTCAGGATTGCTCTTCTTAAACAGGATGTAGGAGTTCAGCATTGCAATGTTTAGAAACTGGTGACAGAATTTCTTATACCAAAACTTGTGCCTTTTGCGCTGTTGGATAAGAAATAAGCACCTGATCAACCGAGTTTGCTGCTCCCATATTCTCATTATAATCTACAATGACACATGGCTTCTTAGTTTTCTTTCCATTTCTGCTGCCTACTTCAAGTACAGTATCATTGTGGAAGGCAGACAACATTGTCACCTCTTTGTCACACCATTTCAGTGCCATAAATTCACCATAGAATCTGGTTACAGTAGTCCCCTTTGCAATCCCTTCTTTTCAGATCTTTTGGCATCTGTTTTCTGTTCAAACAAGCTGTCTCAACTGTATCAGTCCTATTTTGATGTAACACTCTGAAAAGCAGGGGAGATGTATGGCAAACTTTGAGGGTAAAGTTTGGACTGTAATCTGTGAGTTATCTCAGGGTAAACGCTGCAGCTGCAAGCACCACCAGTGAATATACTCAGGGAAAATGGGAAATGGATTAGGCCCTCAACAGATTGGATGATGCCTGAAGGACATTTTCTTTACTCAGTTTACTAATTCAAATGCCAATATCTTCTGGAAACTCCTTCACAGACATACCCAGAAATAGTTTCCCCAGTTGTCTGGGCATCCCTTAGCCCAGTGGTCCCAATCTTTTTGGCACCAGGGACCAGTGTTCTTATGAGAATCTAATGCCTGATGATCTGAGGTGGAGCTGACGAGGTGATGCTAGTGCTGGGGAGCAGTTGCAAATATAGATGAAGTTTTGCTCACTCACCTTCCCCTCACCTCCTGCTGTGCAGCCCAGTTTCTAACAGGCCAATGACTGGTACCAGGGGTTGGGAAGCCCTGCCTTAGCCCGAGGAAGTTGACACATAAAATTAACCTTCACACCATCTAATGAATTTGAATCCATCTTTTGACTGCTCATATTGCTACTATTGGTCAAGACCCCTTCTCTATTTTGCCCTCTTCTATCTCTCTGCCGATGTTTCTTTTTGTCTGCAGAATCCCAGGATGAGAAGGGCACAGCATCCTGGGGTTGCCCTTGAGGGCCTGAAGGGAGAAGCTGGGGGCCAGGGAAAGACCCACCTCTGGAGTGGGAACTTGACAGGGTGTACAGTGGGGAGGGGATGTGATGAAGGGGTTTTAAGCAAGATAAGCAGACAGCAGGAGTGGGCCCAAAGTTAGAAAGGCCGTTGGAGATTTTAATGGAAATGGACTTTGACCTGGGACTTGCAGGGGAGACACCCCCTAAAAGTGTCTCAGGGCCAGGCAAGACAGGGATTGTAACATCCACAGTGGCCCCCTGTACACATACACTGGTGTGTGCAGCACATGGGATGGAGAAGTCCTCTGAAAGGCAGGTTGCAAGCGGAAAGAAGAAAATATTTCCCTGAAAGTGACTCTTCCTACACCTGCTTTCCAGTGTAGGACACTATGTAAGCGTGGAGCTGGTATAGGCGGGGACTGAGCCTCCCACCCTACCCTGACCTCCTCAGGTTCTGTACCTCCTTTCCCCCAATGGCATCCAGTCTCCGGATTCAGAGCCACCTGGATATTTTGTATCCAGTACAGCAGGGCTGCCTCCATTATACTGAAGTTGAATGTTTTAACCAGTGTAAGGTAAAATCTTAAGAGTTGTGAGGGCCACTTATATTAAATGTTGGGTTTTCTTTTTAAGTCAAAAAAAGTTTAGTTAAAAATATTTTTTTGAGGGGTAGAGACTGACAGAGTCGCTCCTTGAACAAACTCTACTCAGGCTCCTCTGAGCTCCTTTTCAACCATATCTGACATTTGGGCTTGCTGTTCCTCTCTGCAGTGTCCAATTTTAGCAAGAATCCTCATAAATCAATTTATCCAGACTCCTTCATCTTCCATATCTGATCAGATTCCACATCCATGACCATTTCCCCAGGTGATGTCTGATCACTCTGGCCTGCTTTGAGCAAGAATTCTGTTAGGTGAGTTTAGCCAGAATTCCTCCTTAATCCTGATATTTCCTCTTAGTACTTTTTCACTCACTGACCCCCACCCCACCACTCTTGATCTTTGGCTGTAAATTCTCACTTGTCTTTGTTCAGAGTTGACCCCAATCTCCCAGCCTCCAATACTCCATTGCAGTGGTCCCTATACCTATTATAATAGTTCTCCCTTGAATAAAGTCATTCTTACCATCATTAACAAGTATCATGAATAATTTTTTCTTTAACAAGGCAAATGTCCTGCAAGTGCCCCAAGTGTGATTCAGCCAATGTGGGCTTTGGTTGGATCCAGGAACATACCTCATATCCACCGTAACTATGGCCAAGATCTTTGAATATGGTAGGATATCATTCTCTTAATGAGGTTATGTTAGGTGGCAAAGGTGAAGTGGTCTTACAGATGCAGTTAAGGTCCATAATTAGTTGGCTATAAGATAAGTGAAAGGAAGATTTCCCTCAGGGTTAGCCTTTTTAAAAGATTGTCTACAGATCAGACACAGAGGAAATCAAAAAGAAGTGAAGCCAGGAACAGTTTCCTGCTGGCTTTAAAAAACAATCAAAGGAAAGATAACCAGTAACTAATAAAATGGTTGACTACAGGAGTGGGGAGGAATAGAATAAAAATGATAGAAATCAGAATAAAAGTGATAGAAGGGTGACACTTCTGAGTATATCATTTGTACAGTTTGGACTTGAAACTCTTAGTGTACTCAAAAATGAAATTAAGGATTGAAAAAAAAACTTTGAAATTGAAAACAAAGTAATAAATGAGCCCAATCGTATTTCAAACGAATACCATAATCACACAAAAGAAACAAAAACCAATTCGTCATTTTTGAACACAGTAATTTTTATTACATCCATTCAGACAAAAGACAACAGTAACTGTTAAGAATTTTTAATTCTACCTAACTAGTTAATTTTTTTTTGCAGTGGTGTGGGTGTAGCAATTCTGAAATTTTTATATGTAAAATATGAATGAACATGTGCTTAAGTGTATTGAGGTTGTGGAGCCTAGGTTTCCTAGTCATGAAGAAAGGAGATGCAGAAATATAAGGGAGAAGGAGAAGATAAGTCCCATGGTGTTGAATTGGAATTAGTTATTAGCATAATTCAAAGTGTGTGTGTGTGTGTCTGTGTGTATGTGTGTCTATTTCCTAGCTCTGTCTACTAAAGGGCCTAGTAACAACGAACATACCACAACCCAAATCTTGGTTTCTAAATTTTATTTCCCAATGATAGAAACAAGGTTTCTTTGGAGAATTGGTTGATTGAGGCAAGCAAGTATGAGGTTGAGATTAGGGGAGGGTAAATACAAGATTAGCCTAGGACACCTTTTGCTGGAAAGTAAGGAAATACAAAAATAAGGAATAGGTAAAAATGAAACAGGAGACAGGTTGAATGGGCTACCACTGGCCAAATTTGACAAAAATTTGACCAAAAAATGACAATTTTATCATCAAAATGAAAGATGAATTTTCCAATGTCGTGTAAGGCGCTTGGGAGTCATCACTCCCATCTACGTAGTAAGAAGAAATTTTAACATACTGAAAATCAACAACTCTTTCTTCTTAGACTCTTAGATCCATCTGAAAATTTGAAGTCACAGTGCAAATTACTGCCTCCAACATCAGAGAGACAGACAGGTAGACACAGAGAATTACAACTTATTAAAGCAGTAATACTCGAGCAAAAACCTCAGATAGGACCACTGACAGGGTAGATAAACCCAAATTGTAATGGACAAATTGATGGAGGCAGAATGTAGATATGTTTGAGATTCAAAAACTCCAGGAGACCCACACTATTGTGAGGTTTATTTCCAGTAGCTCTACCAGGCTTTCATAGTGAAGATTAGAGAAAAATCTCCTTGTGCTTCTAGCAGGGAGAAAGGGAAAGTAGTCATTGTGAAATAAACCTGATTCTTCTTAATAAAGTATAATCTCAGAACAATTTCACCAGAGCCTAACCAACTGGAGTTTTCCCCGACTGACATGGTGGAAGGAAAATACCCAACTGCATCCGCTCTAGCCTTCCTGTCTTAGCTAGGGGGTGTTTGTTGGGAGTGGGGACTGAGAAGCACTTATGAAGGTCACAGCATAGCAGTATAGGCTCACTAAAAGATTGAATCTTGATCATAGCACTATAAAATGCTTCCCCTGGCTCTACACCTTACTACCAATTCAACAGGGCTGTATATAACAACAGAGTAATATGATTGAAAGAACTGTGCATCTCAGACCTTATTTAAGAAATCTCTAAGGAACTCCCCAAAACAAAACAAAAAACAAAAAAGAAACAAACAAACATATGAGACAAAAATAGGGACACTAGAGGAAATTTTAGCCTCTGACACCTACAGTTATAGCAAACAATAAACACAATCTAGCCCCAATCAAGTCAACATAAAATCTCACACTAAACGTCTATTTACTTCAGTTAACCTTAATCTTAATATTTACCCTGAAAAAAAAATTTACTTTGACTTCAAAATTCAAGTTGATGTCTTTTAACTGATCTTAGTTTTAAACAACCTGGAACTTGAACCTGAGCTCGAATTTTCCTTTGATTTTGACCTTGGCACCAAATCAGACCTACTCTTTGTTTCTGATTAACAGCAGTAATCCTCATGTCTTTGACACTGAACTTGACATCCATCTTGAAATCTGTTTTTACTTTGACTCCGATTTAGTCCCACATCATGTTCCAGACTATCATCCATGTCTAGTCTAAATATTAACTTGATTTCAACCATATCTTGATATTGAACTGGAACTTAAACTTCACTTTGATATTAAACTTGAACTTTACCATGATCTTGTCCATAATTAAAATCCACTTTCTGTGCCAGACTATCAAGTATGTCTACTCCTGAGTGTGTTACCGAACTCAAAGGGTTCATTTTACCTGAGTGCATCAATAGTGAAAAGAGACATGGACAGGAGTTTGCAGCAAAGAAACTTTATTTAAAGAAATGGCACCAAGCTCGAAGACACAAGTGAGCTAGTGCTCAAAGATCTGGTTCCCCGATGGCCTCTAGGAGATAGGTTATAAAGAGGAAAACTCATTAGCTTGGGAGTTGGCTCTACTAATTGGTCAGGGCTAGAGTAGGAGGCAGTTGATCATTGAATCAGGTCCTGCTGTCAATTATGGCGTCGTTCCATCTGTTTTCAAAGGGATGGTGGTAGGATCATTCTACCTTCATGGGTGTGGATCTGCAAGATATTATCTTTAGTTTGAGGGAAACTCTTGTTTTGGTGGTTAACAGACCTGAGGCTTTGTTCTAAAGATGATTTTGTGCTGACTTAAGGGACTCTTTGGTACTTAAATATTATGCAAATGGATAAGGCAAGGAAAAAAGAGAGTGAGCCCAAGACCAGTTTGGATCAAGGAGAAAGAGAAAAGGTCATTTTTTAAAAAGTGAAGATTTACATATTACAAATGTAAACTTGAAATTAACAATGATGTTGACCTTTAACTTTGCCTAGATCTTGACATATATCCTTGACCTTAATTCCATACTTGACCTTGATCTTGGATCTCAATGACGATCTGTCTCTATCATATTAATCGTCTCAATTTGAATACAAACTTGATCTTGATCCTGAATATAACTTTGACCTTAAACTGACCTTGAAACTGACCTTGACTTGATTCAGATTTTCATATTGTCTCTACTATTGTCAAGATGATATCTAGACCCGACTGTGAATTTGACATTGATCTTGACCTTGATCATGATTTATACAAGCTTTCTCATCTATCATTCAGGACATGTCTGGCCATGATTGTGAACTTCTATATATGTTCCTGGTCTTGGAAGTTACCTTGACCCTAACCTTCAAATTGACCTTAAGCTTGATATTGATGTTGAATTCAACCTTGACTTTTACCCGGATTCAAATCTTTTTATTTTTTTTTAAATTGTCCAGACCATATCTAGATCTGACTGTGAACTAAACTTGATCTTGACCTTGACAACATTGACCTTAACTTTGACAAAGAAATTGACCTTGTCCTTTCCCCTATTTGGGCCTATCTATCAAGCATGTATAGCCTTGGTCATAAAGTTTAACTGGACCTTGAATTTGGCCTTAACCTTAAATTTATATTCACCTTCAACCAATTCCTGTGCTTCACTTTCATCAAGACCCCATAGATGAATTCAACCCAGATACTGACTTTGGTCTTATAGCAGGATTCATCCCTGATGTTGTATTCAGTCCCATAACCAGGTTTATACCTCATAATTACTCATCCTTATGTGTGGATTTAACCCTGATGACCACCTCAGCACTGCACCTGGATTCAGCCAGATGTTGAACTCAGTCCTGCAGAAAGATTTGTCCTTATGATGGTCATTTGGGTTTATTCCTGATGATGCCCTCTGTTGTGAAGCTGACTTTATCACCTATGATAACCTTACTCCACTGAAAAATTCATTCCAGATGCTAATCTCAGCCCTGCATCAGGGATCATTCCCAATGATAATCTCATCTCTGCAGTTGCGTTCATTTTTGATGGTCTCAAACCTACACATGGATTCATCTGTGATGATCTTAATGTGAAAACCATGTTCAGTTCTGAAGATTACCTAATCTCTACAGAAAATTTCATTTCCAATGATGACCTCCGCCTGGCAGACAAATTCATTTCAAATTCATTTCAGGGTTATACTTGATTATGTCCTTAGCCAGGGAACTGGATTCATCTCCAGTGTTGACCTCAGTCTCACAGATGTCTCACCCGTGATGATAACCTCAGCCCTGTGTTTGAATTTGTCCCAGATGTTGACTTCATTTCTGCAGCATAATTCATCTCTGATGATTTTAGTCCCCATCTTTATTTCTATCTCTAGCCTGAGCTCTTGTCTGGCCTTAACCCATCTAATGATTCTAACACCAATTCCATCTTGTGTGGTGTTCCCCCACTACCAAGCAGTTCTTTGACACCAGTTGAGTGTCTTACAATTCAACTCAATTCTAATACTATCTACCTGGAGATAGTGTCAGATCCCAGATGATCTGTGTTAAGTCCTACAAGACTGCCCCCTCCCCCACTTCAGATGTAGATACCAAGTCCAAGTTGTCACTTGTGCTTCTATTTAGCTGTAGACTGGAGGATGATCACCATCTCAGGTTTAATTTGCTAGAGCAGCTCACAGAACTTAGAGGAACATTTTTCCTACTAGGTTACTGGTTTATCCTCTACCCTCAAGGTTCTTTTTGTTGATCTAATCGTCAAATAGGAACCCTTGGCAAGGAGGCTACTGAATGAAATTTAATGGACTGATCTAAACGAACCTCCATAGGAGTGGAAAAATCTCTGGTCTGGCAGGCAGACTAAACTTTACAGCCTTGGTTCTGCCACAATTCCCCATGCTACCCAATTTCCCCCTTCCCTTGATAGTCAAACTTATTGAAATACTTGATATTTCCACTTCTTAATGTCTTACTCATTCCTAATCCCCATGGCAATTTTCTTCTTATCCCCATCTTTCACAATAGTTCTGAGGAAAGAGTGAAGACAGGGAATATATAAAACGGCATCACTTTAACCAAGCTGCTAAAATTACTAACATTATGAAGGTTGAGGTATGAAGAAAGACTTCATTCTAATTAGCTTAGTATTTTTTTTTTTTTTAAACTTTCTAGTCCTGTGTCAATGCCCGGATATACTTCTGGACCTCCAGATAATCCCGATTACCCCTAAACGACTCACATATACATCTACCTGGCATTTATCATCCAGACTGCCTGACATATGACTGATGAGCACCCTAGACAAATCCTAAGGCTAAGAATGCAGGACTAATAATTCTCAAGAATACGCTTTTTACTATAAGAACTTTTCACTTGTCTTTATTCTTTGGAACATTTCTGGGATTTTGCCTAGCTATGTTGCAAGTTTGCAAACTCTAAGAACCTTGAATAAATCATTATCATTGATTTCTAACTAAAGCCTCCAAATTCTTTTTGAGCTTGTTTGACAGTTCTCACCCAGGACAATCTTGTTTCTAAATCCAGTAGACATTTTAAAGTCCGTGAATTCCTTGGATCTGAATAAAATTAGACACTGATGACCATTTTCTCCTTCTATAACATTCTTCTCCCCATTGGGGGAAGAACATAATACTCTCCTGATTTTTTTTCTTACCTCTCTTGATATTTCCTCTTTGCCTCTGCATTGCAGGATCATTCTTCTCTAACTGGTCATTAAATGTTGCAGGAGCTCAGGCTTCAGTCCTGGGCCCTTTCCTCTTCCTCCCCTTTACCTATTTAAAGGTCTACCTTCCTGAATGTTGTATCTCTCACTCATCCTCACCCCCAAACCTCTTCAATGATTGCCTAATTCCTACTCACCTTTGGATCTCAGCTTAAATGGCATTTTCTGAGGAAAGACCTTTCCTGGACTGTCTTGGTCAAACCTCTGCACTACTTGCGTAACTTGGTTCTGAGCCACATTGCCTAGGTTCAAATCCTGGTGCCAACACTCAGTAGCCATAGGACCCTAGGAAAGTGAAGAAATCTCATAATATAACCAAGTCCAAGCCCATACCACTTGCTGCATGACAGCCAATGATTAAAGTGACAAGGTGTTAGGGCAAGGAAAGCAACTTTATTTGAAAAGCCAGCAAACTGAGCAGACTAGTGTCCTAAAAGGATTAGTGTCCTAAAGAACCATTTTAAGAAAGTGCAGAATTCAGGCTTCTTTTATATCAAGGGAAATGGGAAATCTTTTATATAGATGTCTAAGGACAATTGTGATTTGTTCTTAGTCTATTGACTCTAGTCGGTGTGAGTCTGGTTATGAGGTTCCTGCCGATCTTTGATAAAAATCATTATTTTTGTTCATACTTCCCTTATCTCCTCAGGAGAAGCAGTTTCTGGTAAGGGGCCATTTTTGTAGAATTCCTCTAATGATTCCATGTACAGCCATGGGAATAAAGCAGATGAAGTCAGAGGGTCGGGCATTTCACTCTGTTACAATTCCTCACTGTCAATGGTCCATTCCACAATCCTGTGGGATTAAGGACAAAGGGAGGTTGTCTCTCATCTGGACACACAAGGTCGGTTAGGAGAACTTGTGGAAATAGAACCCTTTGACTTGACTTATAGAATATTCCTTAGTGCCTTTCTTAGGCATAGACACCCTAGGAGTATTCATGGGCATTTCTCTTTTTGCTTTTTAAGTTAGCACAGCCTCTTCTTATAAATAACATATAGGCTACTATCACTATAAGGAGGAGAGTGAGGTACAATTTAAGGATATCTCCCTGGATTGAATGTACCCCGTTAGGGATCCATAAAAAAAGGGCCTGTAAATCAATCTCCCATATCACCTAGATTTAATCCCTTTTGATGATCCAAAGTCTGCTGGAGCTAAGCAGCTTGTTATCTAATTTTAGCAATATGAGTCTCCACCTCAGAAGAGGAATCGATACACGTATAGCAAGTAGTATTTGCAACCATACAGACTATACTTGTTCAGCAAGCATATAATCTAGGGCTATATGATTGTCAAGCACAACTTTACCAAGAGAGTTCAAGGATTTTTGCTGCTTGGCAAGAGCTAAAGTGGTTTCATTTGCAATAATAGCTAAGGTTAGCTGTCACTGTCCACCAGGGAAGGAGGATGTAGTCAAAGAAATCTTTCTATGCAGGGATGACTCCCCAGAAGAGAGCCAGGACATACAAAGCATATATATTTTCATTTTACTTATCTCTTTCAGGTCTTTAAGTGTTTTGCAAGTCTACTGTTTGACTTGTTTCTGAGGTGGGGTGACTTCCGATGGATGTATGCATGGCTTCACTCCAGCCAGTTTAACAAACAAGCGGGTTTTCAGCAGAACCTCGAACAACCTCATCTACTTGGCAGCCAGTTGCTGTTCAGGTCTTTGTTCTCTCCAGGTTTTAAGGACTTGACCTTGGGCTAAAAAAGGTTAAGGGTCACATCAATGGGCTATACAGACCTGCTGTAGGCAAACTTATAGACAGAAGTTAGTATAGTGCCTAGAGTTTTAGCTATTGTCAGATATTGCAAGGCACTGACTGATTCACCAATTGGGGCAGAGACCTTGGAATGCCTGACCATACGGAATTTCACAGGGGCTTAAATTTAGCCTGCTTTGGAAGCTATCCTAATCTGTAACAGGGTAACCAGCAATGCCTTGTCCCAAGTCAAATTTGTCTCCCGACATTTTGGCAAAAATCCTTTTCAAAGTGTGATTCGTTTTTCGTTTTTCCTGTTGACTGTGGTCTCCATCACAGGATGCATGTCCTGAACTACTTCGTTTATGGCTTGCAGATCCTCCTCACAGATCTCAGGGGGTAGCAGGTCTGCTTTTTTTTTTTTTATAATGGGCTTATGGGGGCCACATGTAAGTTCAAAGCCTGTTCTGGTGGGAACCTTATTGTCCTGGTGAAAAAGTCACATTTTGAGCATTTAATTTGCAAAGAAGATTCTGTTCCAGGAGAAGGCTGAGATATTCAGGCAGGTAATGTAAAGTCCCCTGGATGGCATTCCAAAGGCTGGACAAAGGAGTGGTTCTGCACTTCTCTAAAAACTCCTGTAACTGGAGTTGATTATAGTCTTTTTTTTGTTGTTAGTTTTGTGTTTATAACTGAATATGTAACACCTGTGTCTACCAGAAAGTCAATCAATTTGTTCGCCACTATCATTTTCACTCAGGGCTCCTGTCGGGAAACTGTAATTGGGCATTTTAAGCCCAAGGGAGCCCCTGGGCCCTTTCAATCCTCATCTGAATTTTCCACTATTGGGGAGGCTTCTTTTACTTACCCTCCATCTTCACCTTTTTTATTCTTGGGGCAATCTTTTCCCAATGCCTTTCTTTCTGGAATCCAATGCAGCGGCCAGGGAGGTGGCATTCTGCTTTGCATCTTCTATCTTAAAAACCTTAGAAACAGTATCTACCAATTGAAGGGAATTCATGCCAAATGCTCCATTCAATTTATGCATTTTTCTCGTTATTAGGTTCACTTTGTCTTATGAAGTTTATATTTACCATCCTAACATTCTTGGGGGCCTCGAGGTCAGCATCAGTATCCTTTCTAGGAATTCTGACAAGTACTCAAACTTCTTTTGTTTAGGCACCCTTTTCACAGACCAGCTAAAATAAAAAGTTTGTTCATGTGGAGGGGTTCCTCTTTATAGGGTTTCCAGTTAAACAGACCTGAAGTCAAGAACAAATTATATATACACACACATTAAATCACACACACACACACACACACACACACACACACACACACACAATCCCAAGCCTCTGACCCTGGGTGTTAAGCCTTTCTATAGGTATCAGCGCTATGGAAATTGTCCTGACCCGAAGGAGTTGCCCAGGCCAAATTGTTTCCAGGCTGGGTCTGAGATGGAGGAACCAAACCATATTTCTGTGGCCTGCGTACTGATTCAGGGGGTAATTCAGTTTGACTTCCATAAGGGGGTAGCCCTACTACTTGGGGCACTTCCTGTTCCCCTGTGTTAATCAAGGGCAGTAGTCTAATGCTGGAGGTGCTGAAGGTGCTGAAGGTGGCACTGGTGCTGGCAGCACAAGAGGAGGTAGAGGAGGAGGCAAAAGTAACGGTGAATCAATGTTTCTTTCTCTCCATCCTCTATTTTTCCCTCTTGTAAAACATGTTTCTTCTCTGGGAGATTTTTCAGCCCTCTGCACCATAAGACAGCTACTGTCCTATTTCTTCTCATCTTGGTGCAATAGCACGAACATCTGTGCATAAGGGATTTCATCATCTTTCCCAGCTCTCTCACAACATAATTAAGAGAACCACTGGGCACAGTGCTCTTCAGATCTTAATATGTATTGCAGCCATACGGTGTTACAGTAAAATACCATCCTTTTCTTAGTCACAGATTCATAATGGTAATTGGACCACTTATTCAGGATTCATCTTAATTGATTCTCCATTGAGATAGAAGGAGCACCTCCTATTTTTTACGCCAAAAGTGCAGAGAGAGAGTACAAAGAAACAGAAAGCAGATACAGAAACAATTACAAATGCCTGGTTCATAAATTAGGTAAAATTCCTGTATCTATTCCCTTCTCCAACAGGATACCCCAAACAAATGCAAAACAAATTGGCTTATCCCAAAGGAAAAGCCTAAATGGAGGGGAAGGAAGTTTCCAGTTGTACATGCTGGGATACTTACCCTATTTCCAAATTACCAAATTGAGCCCGTGAGCTCACAGAGAATTGTTGATTCCTTGTCCCAATGGCCAGGTACTGAGGAAGTCGGTGCTGCTTTGGGGAATTAGAGGTAAAGCCTCCGAGACCAATGGCCTCGGCATTGCTAGGGACTTACCCAGAAAGCCCTCCCTCTCTTGGACTGTGCCTCCTGAGTTGCAAATTTGTAACTGAGTCCAGGCTTGTCCCACTTGCCACATGGCAACAAAGAGTTGAGTGACAAGGTGTTAGAGCAAGGAAAGTGACTTTATTTGGAAAGCCAGCAAACCAAGAAGATAGAGGCCTAGCATCCTAAAGAACCATCTTAGGAAAGTACAGAATTCAGGCTTCTTTTATATCAGGGGAAGGGGGAAATGGGAAGGCTTCAAGGTTGATTGATGACAGCAAAAAAAAAAAAGGGTGCCAGCAGAGGTCCAAGAAGATTGTGAAACTTCTTTAGTCTCTTGGCTCTAGTTGGTGTGTCTAGTTATGAGGTTCCTGTCAATCTTTGATAAACAATTATTATTTTTGTACATACTTCCTTTTCTCCTCAGGGGAGGCAGTTTTCAGTAAGGGGTTGTTTTTGTAAAACTCAAGCCTCAAGCAGAATTCCTCTAATGATTAACATGTAAGGCCATGGGAACAAAGCAGACTTGAACAAAATAAAGTCAGAGAGGCTGAGCATTTCACTATTACAATAATGCCAAAGTTTCCTAATCTATAAACAGATAATTATCTAGCGTATCAAATTGTTGTGAGGTTATTAATGAGTTTACATAATTAAACTGCTTAGAACAAGGTACAGTAAGTGCTCAATAAATCTTTGCAGTTATTATTATATACTTCTATAATACTATGTGCTTCTTATTGGAGCTCTAGAATTTTACTATTTATTGGTGAGATGTTGATTATTAACCATCTCCTCAGTAGATCCTTGAGACAGCAATGATAAGTGCTTTGCCCACAAGTGCATCTCTAGTACCTAGCCTGGGGCTTAGCATTGTAGGTGTGCTGGATATTCTCCACCTGTCCTTCCAAATCCATTTTCCACCCTCACCTGATTCTGTACTCCAGGAGGCTGAGACTTCTGGGGACCATCCCTAAATGACACCCCTAGACATTTAACTTCTGGTAGTTCCAATTCTTGACTACAGAACTCCTCTCAGGCACCCACTCCTAATTATTTTCCAATTCAAGTGAATGTTTGGTGGTAGCAGCTCCCTTCACTGTACCCATCGACAAGGTGCTTCACCACTCATCGTTCCCATGTATCTGTAAACTGTCTCTTTCTTAAACTCTGCTCAATTACTCCAGTTAGCTGACATCCATTTCCTTTTGGGAAAGATACAACAGGTTGTTGGTCAATATTTGTTGAATGAATGATTTTTTACCATATGAAGTGTGAAATTAATAAACAGAAACCTCATTTAAAATGGAGTTGGGAGACTAGAAGAGAGAACTCTAATGTATGTCACTCAAAGCACACTAATAACCCCAACAGGAAGAGACATACCTTGCGACTCCAACAGGAAGTGATACTTTACTACTTCAGCAGGAGGAAGATTCCTCCTCGCCCAGTAACAGCTCAGCCAATGGGAGACTGCAATGACTCAGCCGATGAAAATTCACTATACTTCGAACTTTGTTTCCTCCAATACTCTACACTTATAACAGCCTCTCCCATGTCCATAAAAGTGTTCCTCTCCTTTGTTTTTCTGTACTTGCACAATGTCACCATTAGACTGCATGTCCCAAATTGCAATTTTGTTGTTCCCGAATAAACCCATGTTGCTATTTTTTTTTTTTAAGGACAACAGAAGATAATAATCCTCAGTCCAAACCATGGCTAAAGTTGTTATGACGAGTTAATATGAAAGTGAGCATACATATATTTTTAAAAAGATGCGAGTTCTGGAGCGGTGGATCTCAGGTGAAAGACTGCATCCGAACCACCTGGAGGGCTTGTTAAACTCACATTGTTGGGCTCCGCCCACGGCATTCTGTTTTGTTAGGCTTGGGGGAATTAATTTGCATTTCTAACAGTTTTCCCTGCAATGTTGATGCTTCTAAGTGAAGACTAGAGGATGACAAACATTACGCTATAGAAATGCCAGAGGTTTTTGTTACTTATAAATCCCAAGTCTCATGGTTGCATTAGTATCTTTACAAATACAAAACGCCAAACAAAATATAATCTATGCTTTATTTTATACTTCTCAGATCATTATAATCTAAACAGAGGTTTCTGCTTAAAAAAAATGGGAAAAAAGAGCAATGTCAAGAATAAATGCTGGGAGCAGATGAGAGGGGGTGGAAGGCCCCAGCCTAGGAAGGGCTGCACACATTTTCAGGGCATACCAGCATAGTGGACCACGGAACTGGACCTAGTGAAGAACAGTTAAGACAGGGCCAAGAGCCTGAGGCTTGGGCACACAACAGATCTCCTTCCTGCTCCACTTCAATCTGAGCTGCAATGGCATGAAGAAGAGCCAACAAATTGCCCAAAGTTCACCAGACACACTTCTTCCTTTAGCACAGTCAGGCCAGAGCACCCTGCTCTCCACACACACATGCACACTTATGCACACACTCACCCAGCACAGTAGTCATATTCACACACTTACAAACAATGCTTCTGATATCAGGCTCCATCATGGACTCAGGTTCCAACTCCAGGGCCAAGGTGTGTGTGAGTTTCCTTAGCAGACTGACAAAGGGCCATTGGAGAGTCAGAGAGACCTAGGGATCCAGCCAGGGAAATACTGCATTCTATACTCTGCTGGTGTGAGGGAAAATTCTACTGATTAATGGGCTGCCTAAGCTCATTAGAGAGGTCCAGACACTGGTTCTGAAATGCCATCTAGTTCTGCTTTGCTTCTCAATAACCAGCTGATGAGAAAGCAGAGTGCCAGGAGGCCAGTCCCTAGGAGGTCCCCTAGCCCTGTGAGGTAGGGAATACAGTGGTTGTCAGGATCCAGGGCCTGGTGCCACATTAGCCGAGCCATCACTTCTGCCAGATACAGCAGGATTGCCACCTGTCATAAGAGCAAGCAGACACAAAAGACAATGACCAAGTCAGAAAGCCAAGTGTCATCAAGAAACACTAGCAGATTTCAAGGGCAGACACCAAGGAGGACGTATCGACTGTAGGTAGTCCCCTTCTTCGAGCTTCTCTTGGAGTCTGATGCCTAGCTATAAGCTTGTGTAGAGCTGATGAGTCCACTCTCATCCACACTTTGCAATCGCAGTCTCCCTCCCTGTGGATGAACCCTGCTCCTGGCATCCTGAAGTGCCAGATAGACCTGCTGCTGCTCAACAGCTTTGACCTTTTCTGCTGTACCAAGTCCACTCACCATTCTTGGAACTTTAGACATAAATCTTGCTGGGACTTCAACTTAGGTTTGCTGGAGGCCCTGTTGTGGGCAGCTTTACATAGCTAGCCTTTCCTGAAGGTGCCAGGGGGCAGTCCACACAACACTGGTCAGGTCTCAGGGTTCTTTGGTCCTTTGTTGTGGGCTGACCCTAACACCTCTATTGCTGCTGTTGCTCAGGACAGTTTCTCAGACTGCTCCAACCTATCTTTCAGGGTCAGGGTAATTCTGCGATTGCAAATGCCATAATTCAAGGAAATGTGAAAATGCTAATCCCTTAGAGTTGCCTACTAGTGCCCAGTTATCCCTGCAGAGGCCCCAGGCCCAGTGGGACATCAGCCAGCTGTAGTCTTAGCACAGTCTGCTGAGTCCTACTCTGAGGCAGGCACTACATTAATCTCTTTCATGTCTTTATCACCATCCAGCTATGACTAAAGTCCACGCATGTTTTTTAGCAACATCCCAGCAGGGGCCTGATCCCTGCCCACTCCATGTATGTGAGGAGTGATGCATGTGGCCCATTTCATTAGCTGGACCTGGTCATCAGCTTGCTTCATTGCAACATGCTAAACCCTCGGGACAGCTCCTCTGATCCTCTGGTGGAGTGTGCAGTGAGCTGTATGCAGCCCTGTGCCTGGTGGTAGGTGGAGTTATGAGTGTGCTATGTGGAGTGTGCCCTATTGCAGTGTGCAATGCAGAGTATGCTGTGTGGAATGTGTAGTACAGAGTATCCAGTAGGGATTGTGGAATGGCTTGTGTGTCTAGATCATGCTCTTGGGCTTGAATGAGTTGACTTGACTACTGGAAGATGAGCACTGTATCCTGCATGTCCAGGAACTCCCAACCCCACCTCCTCAGCTTCTCTCCCAGGGCAGTGAACAAAGCTTGCTGGCTGATTAAACACTGGATGCTGCTTTGCTGCTGCCATAATTGTCCTTACCTGGATCAAGCCTGCTAGTAGATAGAATACCACAAAGGTCTTGCTGTTTGGGACTGCATGGCCTTCCACCATGTAGATGATGATGAAGAAAATAAGATGGCCTGGAATCACTAGAAAGAGCAGGACTCGGGCTGACATGGAATTGATTTCTGGGGGAAACATAACCAAGGAAGTTGTGTGACCTACTTGGCAGTAGAGGCCACCTTGGCATGCGACAGTCTCTAGTAAGGCAACCACATTCATTCAACTACTTCCTAAAGGTCTCAGAGAGTAATCCACATAGCCCTGGACAGTTTACTGAGCACTTACTATATGGCAGGCATGTTCTAGCAGATAGGAATATAGTCTCTCTCAGGGAGCTGCCATTTCAGGGAAGAGAAAAACTGGAAATGAGTAGTAGAAACAAACAAGAAATGTAATTTCAAACTCTGACAAATACTAGGAAGAAAATAAGCCAGGATAATATGGTAGAGAATGAAGTGTCTGTTAGTGAGAATTAGCTACTGGGGATTGGAAGCCCTCTCAAAGAGATGAAATTTAGGCTGAGATTTGAATCTGAGAGTAAGGATTTGGCTAGAGGAAAGAGGATGTGCAAAGGGCTTAAGGTGGAAAAGAGCTCAAGAGTATCAAAAACAAAGACTCAGTGTGTGGAGTTAGTGTTCAGGAGGGAGGTGCACTCATGGGGCCTCAGGAAGCCCCTTCTTCATAGTAAGCCTCTGGGACACAGTCAGCACATTGATGAGGTGTGTGTGATCCCCACGCTCTCTTCAGGATCCAGAACTCTATGAGTTTAAGACTCTGCAAGAAGTGTGATTTACCTTGCCCCATTCTTTAAAACTATAACATGTGAATATGATGGGCCTCTGAAACACAAAAAAAGAGTTTCAGTGAAAAGTAAGTCTTAATTTACCTCCGAGTTAATATATTTTATCAACTTAATAAGAAGGAAAAAAATATCATATGTAGCTTAGAAGCTAAAAAGTCTACTACAAAATAATATGTAGAGAGAGGATGAGAACACACAAGAGCATCCAAATCCATTTATGATAAAAAATTAGACAAGATATAAAAAAATTCTTTACCCAAAAAGACCTTGAAAAGAAGGAAGCAAAATAATTATTATTGGTAGCTGGCATAAAAACTCAAGAAAATCCATTTAAAAAAATTCCTAAAGAATTTAGTAAAGAGTTTGGAGAAACATGGCAGAGTGAAAGAGGTCCCCAGAATTCTCCCCTTGAAACGACAATAGGCTGAACATCTAAAACTCAACATAAAACACCCAAACTGCACACCAGCACGTCTGAGTGTGGGATCTGCACATAAGAGCTACCACAGGTCAGAACCCCGGGCGTCGGGCAGTGGACTGGGAGAGAGAAAGAAGCTGCCTCTCCCAGCAACCTGAGCTCCCTGCAGGAGGAGGGGAAGGGAAGAAGGTGTGGTGAGTTCTCTGAACAGTCCTGCATGGGAGTGCTGTGAGTTCCACGTGGCTGACAGCAGGGCCAAGTCATCAGGGCAGAAAGCAGAGAAGTGGGAAGGCAGAGAAACAACAGCTGATTTTTACCAGTCCCGGTTGCAAAACTGAGGCTGACCCACAGTCCCCAACCCTTAACCCAGGGAGCCCCTCCCCCCACAACTTACGAGAGTGAACACCGCGGAGCCCCAGGGGAATCTGAACAAACACTACCGAAACTGTCACAAACACTGACAGGGACTGAGACTGAGAGTAGTGAGCGCGATTAAACATCTATAAGAAAAAAAGGCATTATTAAGGCTTTATATAAAGCAGGGATCCAAGAGGCTAAGACGCCACCTACTGGAAACCAAAAGAAAAGCGCCTTTTTTGCAGCAGGCTAAAGAGAGACTTTTATATAATAAATCTTCTTTCTGGGAAAAAAGCTGAATACACATCCATTAATGCCCAGGTGGAGAAATAGTCCATTAAACACCATGAACAACCAAGGTGACAAGGCATCTCAGAAAGAAAGAGAAAAATCTCCAGAAAATAAGCTTACAGGCATAGAAATATGCAACTTAAATGACAGAGAATTCAGAATGGTACTTCTGAAAAAACTCAGTGAGCTCCGAAAAGAGTCACATCAACAATATCAGGAATTGAAAAAACAACTAGATGAGCAGAATGAGTTCTTTAGCAAGGAGACTGAAACCTTCAAAAAGAACAGAATAGACGTTCTAGAGATAAACACACACACACACACACACACACACACGCACAAACAAACAAACAAAACACACACTGCAAGAGTTGAAAAATGAAGTAGCAAGCTTGGGAAATAGAGTTGACCAAATGGAGGAAAGGATCAGTGATACTGAAGAAAGAAATCTAGAAATCAATCAGAAGGAAGGAGAGAGAAACCGAAGAATGAAAAGCAATAAAAGAGAAATACAAGAACTAGCTGATACCATCAGGAGAGGAAACATAAGAATAATGGGAATTCTCAAAGGCGAGGAAAAGGAGCAGGGAGTAAAAAGCATTTTCAGACAAACAGTTGACAAGAATTTCCCAAATCTAAGGAATGAGCGGGAGCTTGGAATTCAAGAAGTCAACAGAACACCCAATTACCTCAACCCAAAAAGGTCTTCATCAAGACACATTGTATTAAAATTATCAAAAATCAATGACAAAGACAAAATTCAGCCAGGGAGAAGAAGATGGTAATTTATAAAGGAAAACCCATTAGATGATCGTTGGACTTCTCAGCACAGACCATACAAGCCAGAATGGAGTGGAATCAAATATTCAAACTATTAAGTGAAAGGAACTACTAGCCTAGAACAATGTATCCAGCTAAGCTCTCCTTTAGATATGAAGGAGAAATTACAGACATACAAAAATTGAGGGAATTCTCCACTATGAGGCCTGTACCAGAGGAAATACTGAAAGGCGTCAGCTCAACTAAAATAAAATGACAAAAAAACAACAACACATAATTAGGAGTAAGGTGACTATGAGACAAGTAGAAGCAGAGGAGTGTAACCTTTACTAAAAACAGGGCATTATAAGCTTAAACATTAAGAAGAGAATTGCTATAGCAAGATAATAATGAATGTCCAGCATACATAGGGACAAATTGAGACAATGACTGAAAAGGGGAGGATTCAAGATCCAAATTCACAAAGGGGAATGGAGATAAGCCACAAGCAGAAGAAAATGGACGACTGTATATATATAACTATCCTTTCATATTTGTAATGGTAACCACTCAGCAAAGATTCAGAACTGAAGTGTATAACATAAAACAAGAAGAACCAGAGGGAAAACCCACAAAAGCCAACCAAAATAAAGGAAACAGAAACACAAAGAAAGGAAGCAATGGAAATACTGAGCTACCAGAAAGCAAAAATAAAATGGGTATAAGAAAACCTCATATTTCAATAATCATCCTAAATGTAAATGGACTGAACTCACCAATAAAAAGGCACAGTGTTACAGAATGGATCAAAAAACAAAACCCAACCACATGCTGCCTCCAGGAGACACATCTCAGCTCAAAAGACATATACAGACTCAAAGTGAAAGGCTGGAAAACAATATTTCAAGCAAATGGCATTCAGAGAAAATCAGGATGAACGGTACTAATATCAGACAAAATAGACTTCAAAATAAAAAAGGTGAAGAAAGATACTGAGGGACACTTCATAATGATAACACTTATTAGTATCTATGTTCCCAGTCAGGGAGCCCCAAAATATGTAAAGCTATTACTAACAGAACTAAAGGGAGAGACAGACCAAAATGCTATCATAGTAGAGGACGTAATACCCCACTGTCGGATATGGACAGATCATCCAAACAGAAAATCAATAAGGAAATAACATCCTCAAATGACATATTAGATCAACTGGACATAATTGACATTTATAGAGCTTTCCATCCCAAAACAGCTGCTTATACATTCTTCTCTAGTGCACGTGGAACATTCTCAAGGACTGACCACATACTAGGACACAGAGATAGCCTCAATAAATGTAAGAGGGTTGAAATCATACCAACCATATTCTCTCATCATAATGCTTTGAAACTAGAGATCAACTGCATAAAAAAATCAGGAAGAACCACAAATACATGGAGATTAAACAACATGCTACTGAAGAATAACTGGATCAGAGAAGAAATAAAAAGAGAGATCAAGAGATACATAGAAACGAATGATAACGACAGTACAAGATATCAAAACTTTTGGGACGTGGCAAAAGCGGTCATAAAAGGAAAGTTCGTATCATTACAGGCCTAGCTTCAAAAATAAGAACGAACCCAAATAAACATCCTAACGCTTCATCTTAAAAAACTAGAAAAGGAAGAACAAATGAAGCCTAAGGTCAGCAGAGGAAAGAAATAATCAAAATTAGAGCAGGAATAAATGAAATTGAAAAAATAAAAACAATAGTGGCTAGATTCACTAAAGAAAAAAGAGAAAAGACAAAAATAAACAAAATCAGGGATGAAAGAGGAGAAATTATGACAGACACCACAGAAATACAAAGGATCATACAAGAATACTATGAAAAAGTATATAACACCAAATTTAATAACCTAGAAGAAATGGACTAGTACTTAGAAAAAAATACAATCTCTCCAGACTGAATCAAGATCTGGAAAATCTCAATAGATGGATCAGCAGTATGGAAATTGAAACAATCATCAAAAACCTACCAAAAAGTAAAAGTCCAGGACCAGATGGCTTCACCAGTGAATTCTACCAAACATTCGAAGAAGATTTAATACCTATTCTCCTTAAACTCTTCCAAAAAATCGAAGAGGAGGCAATACTTCCCAACTCATTTTATGAGGCCAATATTGCCCTGATACCAAAACCTGGTAAAGATAACGTTAACACACACACACACACACACACACACACACACACACACACACACACACACACACAAAACTATCTCTCATGAACACAGATGCAAAAATCCTAAATAAGATACTAGTGAATTGAATACAGCAACATATTAAAAAGATTATACACCATGGTCAAATGGGCTTCATCCCAGAAGCACAGGGATGGTTCAACATATGCAAATCGATTAATGTGATACACCACATAAACAAATTAAAAAATAAGAATCATATGATCATTCAATAGATGCAGAAAAATCCTTGGACAAGATACAGCATCCATTTATGATCAAAACACTTAACGAAATCAGTATAGAAGGAAAGTACCTTAACATAATAAAGGCCATATATGACAAACCCTCAGCCAACATTATACTTCATGGTGAAAAACTAAAAACCTTCCCTCTAAGATCAGAAATAGGGCAAGGGTGTCCACTATCGCCATTCTTATGCAATATAACACTGGAAGTCCTAGCGAGTGCGATCAGGCAAGAGAAAGATATAAAAGGCATCCAAATAGGAAATGAAGACGTCAAAACATCACTATTTGCAGATGACATGATTCTCTATATAGAAAACCCTAAAGACTCCACAAGAACACTACTAGAAACAATAAGCAAATACAGTAAGGTTTCTGGATACAAAATTAACGTTCAAAAATCCATAGCATTCCTATACTCTAATAATGAAATGTCAGAATAAGAAGTGGAAAAAATAATTCCTTTTGCAATTGCAACAAAAAGAATAAAATACCTGGGAATAAATCTAACGAAATATGTGAAGGACGTATATAATGAAAACTATAAGATATTATTAAAATAGTCGAAGAAGATACAAAGAAATGGGAAGATATTCTGTGTTCTTGGATTGGAAAAGTCGACATAGTTAAAATAACTATATTACCTAATGCATTATACAGATTTAATGCAATCTCAATCAAAATCTCATCAGTATTATTTCAAGAAATAGAAAAAAAAAACCCATCAGATTTGTAGGGAAGCACAAAAGACCCCGAATCGCCAAAGTCATCCTGAGAAAAAAGAACGAGGCTGTAGGCATCACTCTGCCCGACTTCAAATTATATTAGCGATATAATTTATATCGCTAATATAATTATAATATAAATTATAAAGCGATAGTACTCAAAACAGCATGGTATTGGCAGAAAACCAGACACACGGGCCAGTGGAACAGAATCGAGAGTCCAGAAGTAAACCCATATTTATATGAGCAAATAATTTTTGACAAAAAAGCTAAAAACATACAGTGGAGAAAGGAAAGCCTTTTCAAAAGAATGGTGATGGGAAAACTGGAAAGCCACCTGCAAAAGAATGAAACTAGACTGTTGTCTATCACTACACACCAAAATTAACTCAAAATGGATTAAGGACCTGAATATAAGACTTGATACAATAAAATGCATAGAATAAAACATAAGAACTAAACTCAAGGTCCTTGGGCTTAAAGAGGATTTTACAAATTTGACCTCAAAAGCAAGGGAAGTAAAAGCTAAAAAAATGAATGGGACTTCATCAAACTAAAAAGCTGCTCAGCAAAAGAAATCGCCAACAAGGTAAAGAGACAACCATCCAAATTAGAAAAGATATTGCAAGCAATGCCTCCGATAAGGGCCTAATATCCAAAATATACAAAGAACTCATACAACTCAATTAACAACAAAAAAACAATCCAATCAAAAAATGGGCAGAGGACCTGAACATACACTTTTCCCTAGAGGACATACAAATGGCCAACAAATATTTGAAAAGGTGCTCAACATTGCTAGCTACTAGGGAAATGCAAATCAAAACCACAATGAGATATCATCGCACACCTGTTAGAATAGCTATAATCAACAGAACAAGTAATAATAAGTGTTGGAGAGGATGCGGAGAAAAAGGAATCCTCATACACTGCTGGTGGGACTGCAAATTGGTACAGCCACTATGGAAAACAGTATGAAAGTTCCTCAAAAAAGTAAGAATTGATCTACCATATGATCCAGCAGTCCCTCTACTGGGTATTTACCCCAAAGACTTGAAAACCCATATCTGAAATGATATTTGCACACCGATGTTCATAGCAGCATTATTCACAGTGGCCAGGACATGGAAGCAACTTAAGTGTCCTATGATAGATGATTGGCTAAAGAAGCTGTGGTACATATATACAATGGAATATTACTTAGCCATAAGAAGAGATGAAATACTGCCCTTTGCGACAACATGGATGGACCTGGAGATAATCATGCTAAGTGAAATTACCCAGACAAAAAAGTTGAAAATCACATGATATCACTTATAGGTGGGATATACACCTAAAAGCAACAAATGAACAGGAGAAACAAACAGATTCTCATGGACATGGATTACAGACTAGTGGTTACCAGAAGGTAGGGAGTAAGTGGTGTGGGGAGGTAGACAGGATAAAGGAGGCCAAATATGTGGTGACAGAAAGAAATCTAACTGAAGGAGGTGAACACACAGTGTAAATATATATATGCCTTACTATTAAATTGTACAGATGAATCTTATTGGATTTTGTTAACCAATATCACCATAAAAAAAAAGAATTCAGTAAAATATGAATTTTACTGCTGCTATTGACTGTTTGTTTCCCCTCAAAACCTATATGTTGTAATCTAACCGCCATTGTGATGGTATTCAGAGGTGGGGCCTTTGTGAGGTGATTAGGTCACGAGGGTGGAATCTTAATGAGTGGGATTCATGTACTTATAAAAGAGACCTTAGAGAGCTCCCTTACCCCTTCCACCACATGAAGGTACAGTAAGAAGTCAGCTGCATATGAACCAGAAGGAAGAACCTCAGCAGACACTGGATCTGCTAGTGCCTTGATCTTGGACCTCCAGCTGCCAGACATACAAAAAATAAATTTTTGGTTTTTATAAGCCACCTAATCTATCTTTTTGGTATAGCAGCCTGAATTAAGATAGGACATAAATAATATAGAAAGTAAATACCTTTTCTATATACAAATGACAAATCGGAAAATGTAATGAGGACTGCCACTTCTAGATAAGATGGAGTGGAGATACTTCTTCCTATTCCTCTCACTAAATAAAAATAAATATCTTGGAAATTATATATAAAACACATAAGAAGATTTTGAAATATGAAGAAAAACGGCAAGGTGGCTAGGGACAACAAGGCCCAGGGAACATGGCGGTGAGTTTCTCAAGTTTATTTTCTTTTTTTCTCATATATCCCAGACTGGGTGCTGGAGAAGTCAGTAACCCAGGAATGCCAATGGACATTGACCAAAAAATGACTCAAAGGAAACTTGCTTTCTCTAGCCAAACGTCCAGAAAAGAGGCAGCTTAGCAAAACAAAAAACTTGTAGACAATAACTTCTCTATTCTAGCCGAACACCACAGGAAAAACAGCAGCCTCGCCTCCATCAGCAAAGGCCAAGTAAGGAGCCTGGACTTCTGCCCTCATCCAGGTGGAATGTAGTACTCATCATGAGGTGGTATGAGAGAAGGGTGTGTGGAAAATAAGTGGGACTCTGCCTAGAGGTAACGAGGACCCCCTCCCTCTACCATAACAATGAAGGCCATGTGAGAAGCAACAACAAGGCATCCTTCTCCCCCTCAGCATGGATGGTGTCAGAGGAACATGGACTCTACTCTGCCACCAGTATGAGGTGCTCCTTTTCCCCTAAGGTGTCAGTGGAGAAGGAGAGGGGATCTAGATTTGTATCTTGACCTGGCAGTAAGGAAGCAGTGCATTCCCTTTCCCGCAATGGTGCAGTATCAGAGGAGGTCAGCTAAAACAGAAGACTTGAGGAAGATCCAGAGTCTCATATTATAATACTCCAAATATTCAGGATTCAATCTAAAAATTACTCATTATAGCAAAACAAAACAAAACAAAACAAAACAAAACAACTCTCAACTTAATGAGAAAAGACAACCAACAGACACTAACATTGAGATGACACAGATGGTAGAATTATGTGAAAGCCATTTTAATAAATCTGTTTTAAAAATGCTTCAACACACTCAAAACATGATAAAAATTAAATATATCAGTAAAGAAATAGAAGGTCTTAGGAAAGTAGAAGATAACCAAAAAGAACCATATGGAAATTTTAGAACTGAAAAAATACAATAGCCAAAAAATCCAAACAACTTAATGAATAGGATCAATATCAGAATGAAGAGGACAGAGAAAAGAATCAGTGAATCTGAAGAGCCAATCTAAATAACAGTAACATACAGTGGGAAAAAAACTGAAGAGAGCCTCAAGGCCTTGTGGGACTATAACAAAATCTAACATTCACATCATCAGAACACCAGAAGGAAAGGAGGAAGAAAGTCGGGCTGAAAAAGTATTCAAAGAAATAATAGCTTAAAATTTCCCAAATTTGGCAACAGATACATCTGTGTATTCAGGAAGTGGAATAAACTCCAAGTAGAATAAACCCATAGAAATCTATACCAATGCATATCATAATCCTGTGTCTAAAAAGTCTTGAAATAAGCAAGAGGGAAATGACCCCTGATGTATACAGCAAAAACAATTCCAATGATGGCAATTTTTCATCAGAAAACATGAAGGTCAGAAGGAAGCAGCACATTTTTCAAGTATTGAAAAGAACTATCAATCCCAAATTTATATCCAGTGAAAGTATCCTTTAGAAATGTGCCAGCAGACCTCCCCTGAAAGAATGGCTAAAGGTAGTTCCTGAGACAGAAAGAAAATGATGAAAGAAAATGTAATGGGACAAAGATCCAATTTTTAAAATCGACAAAAAGATAAAACACTTCCAGTGGTTTCCAGCGGTTCTCAGAATAGAATCTAGTCTCCTTTCTTAAGCTTAAAGGCTCCAAATGATCAGCTCCTTCCTACCTTTCTGGCTTCAGCTTCATTCATCCTTTCCCTTGCTCATTATGTTCAGGTCTCACTGGCTTTTTAATTCTCCAAAATTACCAACCTCTTTTCTGTCTCTGGACCTTTGCTTAGGCTATCCCCTCTTCCTCAAATACTCCTCCTGCTCCAGCATGCCTTTTCCCCAATCAACATATGCTCGCTCTCAGAGAGAAACTTTCCAATCCCAAATCTGAGTATCTCCTGTAAATTCTTTTTTATTGCACCCTGTACTTTTTGCCTTTTAGAACATATAATTTGTAATTATGTGTTCATTTTTTGGTATGTGTTGTCCTAGGCCATGTATATCCACGAGAGCAAGAAAAAGCTTTCTCTCTCACCACTGTAACCTGACATGTAGTATCTGATAGACATTCAGTAAATATTTGAGTAAATAAACAAATCAATTAAAGGCAAGGTTGGGGAATCAGGTCTCTGGGGGAAGCTTTGTCCCTGAAGATGATCTGTGCTGAGGTCAGCACTGGTCTTAGACATCACTGCTACAAACACCAGATTCCAATGATGTTAATTTTTGCTCATTTAAAGAAATGGCCTCATGGCCTCTGAAAGACATCAGACTCACCTGAGGTACAGAAAGTAGAGCATGGGTTAGGCCAGAATTTTTTCATCCAGAGGGGGAGAACACCAGGAGTGCTCCACATGTGCAGGTAGGTGGAGATCCGGCTGGTCTGAATGGCCACCAGATTGCCACCAACACCTATGAGGAGAAAAAGAATCTGGTTTCTTCTTCTTTAAGCCAGTCTCTGAGTTCTATCCCTTATTTAAACTTCCTCCAGGAAGTCTTCCTTGATTAATTCAGCACTTGCTCTCTTTTCCTTCCCTCCCATCTGACCACATATCTTGTTTGGCAAACAACAGTGGCTTGGACCTCATGTGTGAGGTATCAAGGTAGTAACTGTATCACCTTAACAACTCTTAAGGTGAACAAAGTGTGACTGGCAAAGTAGGTTCTCGATACATATTTATTGGATGGAAGGAGAGGGAGAGGTAGAGAGGGAGAGGATTCAGGAAAGGAGTGAGGGTGAAGGAGGGAGGAGAGCAGATGGAGAGGTCTATGGGAGGATATCTTGATAAGACATTCGAGGCCATAGGAAGTGACTGGAACCAGAATAGACTGGAATACCTGAGGAAGTGAAAGAGACTATTTTTCACTTCAAGGTGGGAAGAAGAGGGAAGAGAATGGTGGGTAAGAGCAGCGAGAGAAGAGAGAAATGATCACATGGTGACAAAGCTGGAGCTTAATGCAGAAGCTTTCAGCTTCCTCAGGGCCAGGGCCGGAGGGCACAGATGACAAAGGCCACACTGAGCTCCTTCTGCAGGTGCAGGCTTTAGGGCTGGTAGAGATCAGGGCCCACCCATGGTGACTACTTCCTTCAGAGAGTGGGTTTGTGTTGCCCATCCCATTCTATTTCCTCAGCCCCACAGAAAACAACCTCTCTCTGGGCTAGATGTACCCCAGTGACCTCCAGTGGCAGAGACCAACTACCTTAGTGATCCAGAGGGTGCAAAAAATGGCCTATGGGCGAAGGATGTCTATAGATCTATTTTTGTTAGTCTACACAGGATTAAAAAAAAATAATTAAAATTAATTGGCAGCATTTACAAATTAGCCTTTAATCCTAATTTCCAGCTTCTCCTAACAAGTCAGCTCAGGCAAATCTGGAACTCAGTTCCTACCAGGCAGCAAGTGGCTGGAGCTTAATGGGCAGAACTTCCTATACCAGGAACACATGCCCTGTTTCCCACTACTCCTCACCGCTTAGCTATTGTCTTACCTGCTTAACTCATTCAAAAGGCTCATTTGGCCCCTATAGGTACCTGAGTTGGTGCCATCCAAGGATATCTTTCCAAGCTTATGGCCATTTGGGCCTGACTTGGCCATTGCTGTCCTCATTCATAGGTGCCATGCCTTATGCTGAGAATAGGTCCTGTGGGACTCTGTTTAAGTGCAGACCTACTGGGTAACCCGCTGACATGCAAAAAATACAGGCCTGTGTTCCCACAGAAGTGGAGAGGGGTGACCCAAGGGACTCTGAAGCCTGTTTCTGAAGTCTCAGAAGGCCAGAGCCTGGATACCAAGCAAACTACACAATAAGTTATCATGTTTGGTTCCTCTCTTGATCAGTGGTCCCATTTACAAAGCCTTATCAGAAACCGAACACAAATGAAGCTTTGGTTAAAAGAGGGGTCCTTACCACAAATGCTCACAGGGTCTAAGCCTAGAAGGTGAATAGTGAAGGGCTGGGGGGAAGAGAACAGGGAGTGGAGGAAAGTGAACAGCACAGGTCCTGTCTCAGCAGCAGCTGATTCCTGCTCTACCCCTAGTGTAAACCCAGGATTGTCACAGCCTTGCTTTTTGAGAAGACAGAAATCCAGATTTTTATGTGTAAATGTCGTCAATTAATCTAAGTTAAAAAAAAAAAAAAAAAAAAAGAAAAACCATGAGAGGCCAATATTCCAGTTCTGAAGGCCATATTCATTCTGTAGGTGCCAGAGAATCCTGGGTTAAATTCTGTGTGCCTTCACGGCATGGGATTTAGCTGTGTGGGAAAGCTCAGATCTCACCTATGAACAGCAGGGTGTGATCCAGTGAGCTATGGACAAGGCTTCTCCCTTGGGGTCTCCTTCTATCTGAGAAAAACTAGCCTCGGTAGTCTCTGCCTGCTCAGCTTCCTGACTGCCTGAAGGCCTGAGGTCAGACTTCTGACATCACTGTTGCTCAGGTCCCACCACCCAGGCCCTGGGGGCCAACCCAGGCCGAAGACCCCTGGTGATAGGGATTGCCAATACCTACCACATATGATGGGAGTAAATACGGCCATGCCTTTGTATTGCTCTTTAGAGATGGTTTTGTTCAAGATGAGCCCTCCAAAACTGGGGAGAGAGCAGACGTCAGTCAAATGACTTGAGTTTATGCTTGTTAAGTGGCCTTGTAACCTCTATACAAACTACATATCAGCCTTTCTTCCCAGCTTTGCAAACACTTTCCTTACCCCAACACAAAATATCTGCTATAGCCAAGCTGGTCTTAGTGTCCTCTGCACCCAATACATGTGTTTTCATCTCTAGTCTGTTATCTTAGCTGTTCTAGAAGGCCCTTCAGATAATGTCAGTCCACTAAAAACAAACTCCCTTCAGTGGCCACTTAGTTGGCTAGGCTCTGTTATGTGATAGCCCCTGAACTGCGACTTAGCTCTTCCTTAGCAGAAAACAAACCTGCATAAGTATCATCTTCTGCTCCTTGTTCTTAGAAGATGCTACAAAAAGCCCTCGCTCCCTCCGGCCCCTGTAGTTTAGCAAAGGCTGCTCTGTCCCTAGAGCCCTAGAGAAGTGAGATCAATTTGTTTAAGGAGCCAGGAGCAAAGTTACCTAGACCATAACCTCTCTTTCCTGAGAGTCAAAGTTAGGAAAGCACATCAGAAAGAACTGGGGCGGCCCCTGTCAGGGTCTACTAGTGGAAAGGGCCCTCAAGAATGAGGCTGGAGGGTGGAAGACCTGGGCTCAGCCGAAGGCCCAAGGGTCCAGGGTGATTCCTCTAGATCCCACCAGCAGCCATGCTGTGGAAATGGTGTTCACAGAGCCATTGCCTTGAGGCCAGGCAAAGGACTTCCTGCAGCCTAAGCAGGGGTCCAGGCCAGTGAGAGCTGTGACAACAGGGGAATGGGAGACCCGGTATCCCACAGTTCCAAGACAGGGCAGGGAGCCATGGCAGTAGTGTGCTCATCTGAAGTTTCCAGGTTCAGTTCTTTCTGACTCTCTGGTACTCTGGCAACTGTAAACAGGACTGCCTCTCAGAGAAAGTCTAGGGTTCTTGGTGAGAGGTGAGAGGAGAGAGAAAGAGAGGGGGGAAGGGGAGGGGAAAAGAGGAGGGGGAGGAAGGGGAGGGAGAGAGAAAAAAAGAGGAGGTTCGACTCAACCAGCACCAGGATTTGTAAAGGGGCCCACAGCTGCGGTTCACTCTAACCATGCTCAGGGCAGTAAGCATTATGCTCCTCTAGGGGCTCCTTGGCTCTTAGGCCACTCTTCTGATCACAAAGCCAGGGGATGGCACAGAGAAGGAGATGGGGCAGAGGCCCTCGTTCATGCTCACCTGCTGATCATCATTGCTAGGATGATTGGGAACCACCCAGACTTTAGGATCTTCATGGTGGGTGGGTTCTGCTTGGCAATGAGGACCCACACGGGGGTCAGGGCCATGAAGCCGATGGAGACCAGTGGAGTCAGATACCGACTGTCTGGAAAGAGAAAGAGGAGGAATAAAATGGGACACATGCATGCATGTGGCCAGGGCTGCAGAGATGAGAGGTGGGCTGGGAACTAAGGGCTCTAGAAGTCTGAGGAGACATTTCTGTCCTCATCCATTTAGGGTAGACCATCCCACTAGAACTTCCAAAGAATTTTTTCCATCCTGTTAAGTAACTGGAAAAGTTGCTCTCTGTCCTCAATTCCTGCCACATTCAACTTCATTTCTCTGGCTTTTTTGCTATTTTCCTGACATAAGTACCCTCTTTCACTTCTTCCCACCTCAACCTTATTATTATTATTAATGCTATCATTTATGGGATCATGACCGTGAGCCAGTGCTGTGCTTGGCACTTCCGGTGCATGAACTCATTTCATGTTCTCAACAATCCTGCTCAGATAGGTGGTGAGGAGGTGGCCCACCCAGGACATGAACCAGCAAGCAGTGAAATCAGGGCTATAGCTATAATCGATTAGTGATGCCAATCCTGCTCCCTCCTTGACATCTTTGTCTCATAGAGCTTGGATAATAGCTAGCTTTGCAGCTATATGTGTCCCTGTGTCATCTGAAGATGGACCTGGGTCTGGATCATCCAACTTGGGCACATAAGCAGGCATCATTCTTGCTTACTTCCTTTCTGTCTTGTACCGTGTGTGTGTGCGTGTGTGCGCGCGCGCGTGTGTGTGTGTACCACCTTCTCATGCACACAGACCAAGACACTAGCTTTCTCTAGAACTGTCCTCTCATCCCTGACCCTGCCTTCTGAGGGCATTCAGGGTGATGCATGCCCCTCTACTGAGTGGGTCCCAACATTCAGAGATGTTAGGTGTGGGTCCCCTTTCTCTCAGCACCATCATTAGAAGCACCCGCCTCTTGCCCTTCTCTGCAATAAGCAATCATGGTTCCTTCCTCTGCGACAGGGAGGTCTACTTCCTGGAGCAACTAATAAAAGGACAGGACACAAGTGCTCAAGGCGAGCTATAGACAAAGTGCTTCATGGTGGAAGTAGCCAGCCTCTTTGCCAGAAGATAGAAGGCCGGCTCAATGAGCTTTAAGCAAGTCTCAGACAAGTGGGGAGACAGCAGCCTATAGGAGCACCTACTTGCAGGACATTTTTGCGTCTAGTCCAATTTTTCTAGAACTACTCAGAAGCACTGGCAGAGGTTCTACCTTTGCCCCAACACTAGGGTAGTACTTCACCTGCATGTGGCTTGTCTTTCTGACTACACCAGCAGGTATGACGGTCGATGGCTCACTCTTTATCAGTGAAGATTCATCTGGTACGTACCAGGCCCAGTGACCTTTCTCCCCTCCAGTGCACCCAAGGTAAATTCATAGTCTAACTGGAGATATGGATAATCCAACAATGATTCAACATCTAATGAGTCCTGTCTTGGAACACACTATTCCAGTAGGGGTACAGCAGGGGCAGAGAGGAAGAGCCTGGGGACATCTGTGACTCATATCTATTTTGCAAATCAAACATGATTAACCTATATATAAATCTTGTTTTAAATTCAGTGTAAAAGTAAAATTAGGTCATCTTATCATTAGATCTTCATTGCCACTTACATGAAATTTGAGACTCTCCCAAACCATTAAATATTGTTGGTGGAAGACAATTCCCAGGGTGGCAAGGAGCCGAAACCATAGCTGAGACAGAAAGGATCCTGGTAGCTGAACACTCTAAGTCAGATGTGTTTTCTTGCTCTGCTTCAGTTGCCAACATGTAAAAACGGGATGATGTCTCAAATCCTTGAGCCCATGTTCCCATGGGCAATGATAAACTGAAGCAACACCGTGGCTGCTCTTTCATCTGGAATATTTCCTCCTACCAACCATCACCACATGCCCCATCGCTCCCCACTGATTTCAGCACCATACGCTCCACTCATTTATGCTACCTGCCTCGAGGAATGTGGGGTCCTGATTGTGTTCAGAATCAACAGTTACTAGATGCAAATGACTGTGTGCAGCCGCCTTAGCAAGATTATACCAGGTAGAAGGTAAACAATGTGACGCTTGGAGGGGAGTGGTCAGCAGTGGAAACCCAGCAGGGGAGAACCATCTGGGCAAGAGTGATGCTGCCTTTCCACACTGCCCAGGGCCTGAGCAAACTCCTGGGGAGCCCTCTGGTAGAGTAAGGGCATGTTGCCACAGGACATGTGAACGTCTCTCTGAGCTGCTAAGCAGGTTACCAGGCTGCCTTCTGAGGGGTCCTGGCTTCCCCTGCCTTGTGCCTGCAGGGAGAGCATATGTTGCCACTGCTTTTGCCCGTGGCTGAGACATTCCTCCTTGGGAGCCACTTCTTGGGCAGTTGATATGTGTCCAATGTAAACTGCCTTCCCCAAGGCACTGTCACCTGTGAGGATGCACCGAAGTGGCCAGACCAGCCACGGGCCCTCCCTGGCCTCCTTGCATACCCTGGTCCTGAGGTGGAAACTGAAAACCTACGCGTCTGCTGACTTGAGGAGTGTATCCTGTCTAACACAGTTGAAAGAGCTTGAGATACTTGCTGGAAGACACCCTGATTTGTGCAATGACCTCAGGGTTTGCCTCTGTAAAAGAAGGATTTCTGACTTCACAACAGAACCCACAGGTTCCTTCTTGAGGGAATGGGAATGGTCCCTGATTTGAATGTTGCAGGCTGGGTGCAAACATTCTTACTCAGCATTGCTGGTGAGCCCCTCTTCCTTGGGCACCTCCTACCTTTGTGTTTATAGAAGAAGCTGCTAATGAAAGCCAGGATGGACAACGTGATAAGGTCTCCCAGGCTGGCTGCAATGGGTGTGGCGATGTTGTCTGGGTTGACCCCAAACTTTCGAGCACCAATCACTATACAGACCATCAGTATTCCTGCAGAGAGGAGAGAGAAGAGACTCAAAACTCAGGAAATCAACTGACCCCAAGGAGGCTCAGTGGCACAGTGGAGAAGTGGCACAGGATGAGAAGATGGTCAGGAGGCTGCTCAGTAACTTCCCTCTCCCCACAAGCCCAGACTGAAGCCAGGCTGCCTAAGGAGGCTGGGAGGTTTGGACTATTCTTTGTAACTTACAGGCATGATGCTAACGAATGGCCTGAAAACTCTGATGATAAACTCGAACTTGTCAGGGAGATAGCAGGCGGGTGGTTCCCACACCACTTGGAACTACATACATGAAGCTCACAGCTCCTCACTGCAGGGAAGACACTCTAAAACTGCTCTGGGCTATGGACTGAGCTCAGTTCCCAAGGACTGAGCATGACCTCCTGTGCCTGTTGGAGTTCTTGGAGAAGAAGATGCCCGGGTAGAATGAGTCGTGTGAGAGGTTTGTTAGAGACAAAGCTTGTGAGGAAAAATGGGAGGGGCAAAAGTGCAGGGTGGTCTCTGAGGTAGGAGAGAGGGACGGAAGGAAGGGAGGCACATGCAGACCTCAGTGCAGTGCTGGGGAGCTCAGAAGAGCTATCAGAGGTCCTCAAAGGCATGTGAGCAGGTCCACATCTCTAGGGAACAGGCATCTATCAGCAGCCAGGCAGGGCCACCACTGGGTGGAGGCAGCATGTGGACTCCGAGTGCAGGGGTGATGGATTTTAGGGTGCAGCACTGGAGACCTGCTCCCTAGCTGGAGATCTGAGAGGTATCTTTTCATGGCCACCCCACCTGACGAGGTCCTATTTTCTGTTCTGACTCTGTTCTGAGGTAACTATCACATGTGAACTTCCAGCTCCATCTGCTGTCTAGGACTTAATCCAACAGCATTTCATGTGGGTCTTTAAGGAAAAACACTTTGTATCTTAGGTATTGGTATTTTAACACTTTACCCAGTATTCTGTAACTCTAAAAATAATTTGAATTTTCACCTCAATGCTGTCCTAAAACTGCCATCACTGGCCAGTTGTTTGTGCCCTATTTTGTGACCAGGTCACAGCTACTTTACCTTTTCTGAAATATCTGTGCTAAGTGAATCCGAGTTTGCATGACTGAGTTGGTGGTCTGGTGGCAATCTCACAGGCAGTATAGATAGAGATAACACCAGTTTGAGAGCATTTATTAAAAACTACCACCACCGCCTGGTCTTATGGCACAGTCATGTCGTGGTTACGCTGAGCCACTAGCAACATTTCTGATCTTCCATACATCTTTGGATAATCCCAATTATTTCTATGCAGCTGAGCTTCACCCATCTCTGGGCCTCAGTTTCCTCACCTGTAAAATGGGGAGGTAAGAATGGCATTCTCTACAAGGCCCCAGAAGAACAAGGCTGGCTTCCTGAATGATTTGATTGTATTGTTTCCAGAGGAGACTTCATGCCAAGTATCTCCTGGTTCTATTTCTCCAGCAGGTTTGGTATACTCATCCTGCCCTTCCTCTGATCAGACTGAGTGATGGTGCTGCCCCTCCTCACACACATGCACAGGCATGTGACCAGGAACAAACATCCCACCAGGGGAGTACAGCTTGTGAATCTTCTCCTAGGCTTCTGTACTCTTATCTCCTTCCCGATCATGTACCCTAGTACAGGAATGCAGCCCTTCCATCGATTGGCTGCCTGGTAGGAACAGAAATCACCAAATAATCCACCTTGTTAACTTACAGAAAGCTAAGCTCAAAGGAGTTTTGTGAGGTCAGATGCAGGTACAGAAGTATAAATACAAATCCAATTTATAAAGTTATCACTTGTTCCTTCTTGCACTTACACATGTAACACACACACACACATAATTCACAAGAGAACCAAAATCAAGTCCATTCATTCAGCAAACATTTAGGAGCTGGTTATATGCCTGGGCCTGTTTTAAGTGCTCTTATAACCATCAAGTTCTGTATTCGCAAGTAAATGCTTGTCGGGTGGAGGAACGGACGGTAAACAAGTAAGTGAATAAGCATATGAAGTAAATAAACAGGATACTAAAATAAAGCATGACTGATCAGAGAAGGCCTCAGAATGGAAGAGGCACTAGCACTTAACTGGAATTATCCATATGCTTCCATACTGATGTCTCACTCTGGACTAGAATATAAATGTCACAAAACACCATCACTGTGCATTTTGCTCACCTGTGTATCCCTAGCACCTTAACAGTGCCTGGTTCACAGTAGATAGTCAATACTGAATAATAATGAACGGGTGACATGTTATCATAATTGCCCAGCTACCAGTTCTCCACTGATGTGTGTGAGGTCCCCGATGATGGTGTTATGTTTGCCAATGCCTCTATCTTTCCACCTTCTGTAGACATGTATGAACAATCTGCTGTGTGGCAGGCAGTGTGACAGAAGCGGCAGATGGAAGAATAGGATATGCCTTTCCCATGAACCCTGCTCTGAGGAGCTGACATTGTAGTAGGGAGGTGAGATAGAAAATGAACAAAGAAACAAGATAAGTTCAGATTTTCACAAGTACTCTAAAACAGGGGTCCACCAGTCAGTCCGTGGCCTGTTCAGAACTGGGCCACACAGCAGGAGGTGAGTGGCAGGTGAGAGAGCGAAGTTTCATCTGTATTTGCAGCTGCTCCCCAGCGCTAGAATCACCACCTCAGATTCACCGCAGATCATCGGGCATTAGATTCTCATAAGAGCACTGGTCCCTGGTGCCAAAAAGGTTGTGGTCCGAAGCTCTAAAAGGAAGATGGCATGGTGCAGTATAGCACGGTGGCAGTGGGAAAGGGAAGAAGGAAGGAGAGCTGTACCTGTGAGAGGGTAGTCAGAAAATGCCTCTCTGAGGAGATGAAACTTAAGCTAAAAACTGAGCCTTGCTCCCCACCGTGACTGTATACTACAGAACACACCACAGGCCCGTACGCAAGCTGTGCTCAAGAAACAGTAAAAGATTGACTGAATGAATGAATAGGTAAATGTGTCTACAGAGCACATGCCAATTCTTTAAATAAGCAGAGGGAAGAAAATTGAGTTAGCAGCTCACTGGCACACACACACACACTACCCAGGATACGGCTCACTGGCCTCTTCACCTGGCTCTTCTCCACCCGCTGGCACGACACTTGAGGCTCTACCATTAGTGCTCTATCTTTCAGAACTGAAAGCACAAAGAGCTGAAAGTGGAGCCCTGAGGGGTGGGGCATGACGGCAAGGCAGGAGAAGGAGCAGTGCTGGGGTGGGGACACAGCTCACCTAGGGCAAATGCAGCCAGGAAGGCGGTGATGACACTGCTGGCACACAGCAATTCCATCTTCGCAAAGTCTAACTCCCCCCTAGACACAGCTCCCAGCAGCAGGGCAGCCACAGCAGCCAGGAGCCCCACGACGGTAGCCTGCACCTGTCAGGGCAGAAATCGGCAACATGAAGAAGAGTCCCTCTGACTACCTCTGCTCCTCCCCGTCCTTCATCACACCTCCTCTCTAACCTTGAGAGGTCGAGTTAAAACAAAAACACCTTCCTTCAACCCACTTTCTCTGAAAACCACTGCTTTCCCCTCTGCTCCTTGTTCCTTGCCATTTTCTATCACAGAATCTGATTTTTCATCTTCTACTCAGCCCTTAGTCAAGGGTCACCAGGCTCTGGCTCATGGCTCCTCTCTCACTGCTCTGGGAAAGTGTTCTGTAACCACCAGCAGCACAGACAACTGACCTCCCTCATGGAAACGTTCCCTGATCTGCAGCTATGGCTCAGAGGCTTTTGTGCACATTTCCCATCAATCTCCCCAACATGCTTTCCTTGGCACTTGCCCTGCATACTGATGCCCCTTTCTCTGAATTCTCCCCCATCCTTGGCTGTAGTTCCCATCTCGTCTGGGTGAGGACACATCTCCGTGCCCACTTAGGCCAGTACAAGGGGGTGCCCCAGATCTGAGTATTAATACTGGCATCTGCTCTCTACAACTCAAAACATCTCAATGGAAACATGTTGTTTATTACAGAAGGTTGAACAAAGAGCTCTATCATATATATGGATGGGGTGAGTTAGTCTTTTAAAGATGAAAAATGCTCTCTTCAGTTTCGCCTATGTCATTCCAGCCAAAATCCGAACAAGATTTTTCATGAAACTTAACTCATTTTAAATTTCACGAAGATAAGTAGATGTGTGAAAACATCTAAAACAATTTTGAGAATGAGGATCAAGAGGGCGTTTTGGCATATTCGTTATCAACATGTATTTTAAAGCTATAGTAATTAAAACAGGTGTATTAACAGAAAAATAGATCAGCAGGACTGAATGGAGTCCAGGAATAGAATCATGAATATATAAAAATTTAATAGGATAAAAGTGGAATTTTAAATCTGTATGAAATATGTGACTATTGAATAAATAGGGTAAGAGAAAATGGATATTTGTTTGGGAAAAGTGAAATAAATTCCCATTTTATACTATTTATGCATGTGCACACTTGAACATAAAAATCTAATGTGTGAAATAGAAGAAAATATAGAATAATATGTTTCAGATTTTGGATTAGAGAAGGCCTTCTACTAAAATCTATAAAGAAAAATATAGATAAACTTAATTTAAGTCCAAATATGACTTCCATATAATACAAGATACCACAAAATTCAAAGACAGAGGTAGACTTGGAGAAAATATTTCCAACATCTATATCTAATAAAAGATTAGTATCTAGAATAATGAAGTCCATTTTACAAATCTGCTACTGCTGCTACTGCCACCACCACCACCACCACCACCACCACCACCACCACCACCTGATAGAAAAATGAACATGGGATGTGGACAGAGAATTCACAGAAAATTAAATACAAATAGCTAAGAAACATGAAAAGATAATCAACCTCCCTAGCAGTCAGGAAAATTTTAAATGAAATCGCAATTTGATTTCATCCTATTTATTTGTACTTCTGTTGGTCTTCCTCTATTAAAAGATAAGCACCGTCTTAGTTTCTGCTGGGGTCCCCAGCTCTGAGAAGATAGCCTGAATCTCAGCCCTTATCTGTGCTCCCAAATAAAGGGATGAATAAATCAATGAGTGGATGAGATATACTATTTTTACCTATCAGACTAAGTAAAATTAAAATTTAAAAGATTGATAATATCAAGTACATATTGACAAATATGTGGGAAAATGGGTTCTTATACACTGATGGTGGTAAAATTGGCATAAGAATTTTGGAGGGAAATTTGGCTGTAAATTACTTTATATACATAATATACTTTATGATCTAGCATTTCCCAGGGAAACAATTGCACATGTGTACAAAGAACCATATAATAATAATGATGATGTTTAGAACTGCTATTTACTTTTTACTATTTGCCATTTAAAGTTATTTTCATTCATTAGGCCATTAAAAGTACAAATTACAGAACTATAAGTACGAAAACACGTCATATATTGTCTATGGGCATATTCATATGTATACTGTAGATGCAAAACATGGTCTAGAAGAATATTTTCAATGCTGGTGAGGTTACAGAGAAATTAGTAATCAAACATTAATACTAGTGCTATTATTTAATACTAAGAAATCAAATATTTTGTAATCCTTTTGGGAAAATCTGGAGCTTTAAACTGTTCACATGTTCTGAACTTGTGGCAAGTTTTCTTAAGAAATTTATACGAAAAGAGAAAATTTTTGTTGTAGCATAATGTATCTAGAATAAGCCTACAAACAACTGTAGCTGTGCCCACGGGGTTAAATAAAGTGGGAGAGGGCCGAAGTTGGGCAGGTTTGCATTGGCTCTTTTGGGCCAGCTCTCAGCGGCTGTCCTTCAGTCTTACCAGGTAGTTTCCAGGCCCTACCATTTGTTAACTTTTAAATACCACTCTAGGGTATATTTAAAAGATGGCATATTCTGAAGCTATTAAAAAGTTTAATTATGAAACTTGCTGCACCATTTATGATTCAATGTTAAGCTTTTTAAAAATGGAGGGGACAAAATTATACCCAGGCTATCATTAGGACCATGTGCCAAGCCACTCCCAGGCCCAGAGCAGGACTTAATAAATGTTTGCTGAGAATCAATCATATGGAAATGTACATGCATATGGACAAGAATTTGGTGAAAACAGAAAAGTAAAACCAGTGACTCGTAGCCGAGGCATTTATTACCTGCCCCTTGCTAGACCCTCTGTTAAGAGTATCACGAGCATCTATTTTAATCTCCGAAGCTCTTCAGCTATAGGCCAATTTGGCTATAAATTATCCATATACCTTATCGTATATTATGGGTACTCCTGGCCCATGCAACTCACCTCAAGTAGAGAAGGCTGACATCTAAACACAGAATTGCAACAAGGGCAGCCCCAGCAGCACAAGCAAGGCACCAAAGAGCTGTACCTGGTGTCAGGTTGGAAATGAGATCTGATTGGAATCTTTAAAGGGCTTCATTGCCAGGTGAACAAGAGGAGAAAGGACATTTCGAGGGGAGGTAACTGCATATGCAAAGGCTGGACATGAGGCTGGTGGGTAAGTTAGGATCAGACCATGAATGCCTTTTGGGCCATTCTCACACTTGGACAAGGGGAACTAACAAAAGGGCTTAAGGAGAAAGAGGCCTGATCAGCTTTAGGTTTTAGAAAACATCACTCAGGTGGCCATGCAGAAGTGAGCTGAAGGTCAAGAAGCCTGGAGCAGTTAAAACAGTAAAGAGGTTTGCAGTCAGCTAGGGGACCAAGAGGCCAAGCAAGGAGAAACAGGGCTAGATTCCAGCATAGCTCAGAGGTAGAATGCTCAGTGACTAGATGTATGGATAAGGGGCAGAGAAGCGAAATATAATTTGGTTTCCAGCTTGATTGAATGGAAAAGACTATTCACTAGGCACAGCTAGAGTGACAGAGTGATTGATTACCATGGGCAAGCTAGACGCCATGCTCCCCTCCCCTCCATGATCCACAGCTCAAAACCACCCACTTCATAGGTAAAGTAAAGAGACTCGCCTGAGGGTCCCTGGCTGGCTGACTCCCAGAATGAGATTTCAACCATCAAACAAGATTGAGTTAAGGACTTCAGAAGAGGTAAGTGTGAGGAGGGAAGGTGACAAGGCCAGATCTGGCTATGCTGTTTAGAGGATGCTTCTGGGACAGGCAGATGGAGGAGCCAAGTAGAGAGCTAGAAATCAGGGCTCTGGAACCCAGGTGAGAAGTAAAGTCAGTATCCTAATTTGATAGACAGGGAAATATGGCTAAGTAAGGCCACCAGTTAATAAATATTGGCCTTAACTCCAGGCCTGTCTCAGAGTCCAGGTTCTTTTTTCTGCCACAGGCTTCCCCCAGCCAGAGAAGCCCAGAAGGTTCTGGATAGAGCCATTTCCTGTCTAGATCCAGCCCCAGCTTTCACCGAACCTTAAGCCAATCTCTTCCCAGGCTCCTCCTGCCTTGGGTGTTCCTGACTCTGAGATGCCAAGGATGAGCATTTAGACCAACTAGGGTCTGCTAGAAGGAGGTACAAATTTGAAAGAGCATGAAGCATTTAAGAGATAAAGTCTTGCAAAGGCTGAGAAGGAAAAGGCAGAGAGGCAGGTGTGGGGCCAAGGAGGAATTTCCAAGGAGGAATTTCCAGGCAGGAAGGATATGCAGAAAGAATAAGTAGGATCACATGCACAAGGCAATCAAAGGAGGATAGTAGCAACCTTGGCAAGCATAGTTTGGGTAGAGAGTGAGAAGAAAAGGCAGTTAGAACTCCAGGCTATGAGAAAGAGATCTGGCTGAGGGTGCAGGCCAGCTTCACAGAAGTGTTCTCCCCCTGTGGTCTGTGGACGAACTTAGTTGGAGTCAGATCTGAGCAAGTATAGGTGAATCTTTCAAGAAGCTTCTAGCTGCTGCAAGAGTATAGTCTGGTGGGCGTGGGGTGGATAAACAGGTGGCTCCCATCCCCAAAGCCCAGTCCAGAGCACAGGGCCAAGGGCTCACTTAGCTTCCCCCATTCCTACCCAGAGAGGGCCTATCTGTAGATTCAAAAGTGAGGAGGGGACGCATCAGTCAGACAAAGAGGAGAGTCACCTGAATGAGGGCGAGGTTACTGCTGATGACTCTGTGCTGATCCCGGGGGTCATCAATTTGTCCAGTGTTGGCCTAGGATAGAGAAAAAACAAAAAGAGTAAGTCTGGCTAGGCCCAAAGCCAGGTTAATCCTTCCTAGAAAAGGCAGTGCCTCAGGGGAGAAATCAGCAAATACCCTTTCACTGATGTCAGAACAAATTATTCTGACCAGCTTTCAAAACTGTGACTGGGGATTGAGGGAGGAAGATGGTGGACTAGGTAAAAGCAAGGTTCGTTTTCTTCCAGGTCCGCGTTGGAATTACAACCAAATTATAAAATGATCAACATGGAGAATCACCTGAAGTCCAGCTGATCGTAACATGTACACCTGATAATATAAAGGAGCCACATCGAAGCCGGCAGGAGAGGCAAAGTCGTGAATCGGGCTGGACCCACACTCGCGGGTAGTGGAGGAACACAGGGAGGGAGAGTGAGGCTACAGGGGCTCTCCTGAAGGCGAGGGAGGTCCTGGTCTCATTTGGGAGATCCCCAGCCCAGGGAAGAGGAGATTCCAATAACTCTGACTGTAAAAACCAGAGGGGATTCCGGCTGTCTGGGTGAGATGGAAGGAGACTGAGACTCTAGACGGCCCTTTGAAGGACCCGCGCACAGGCTTTCTGACCTGCGGACACTCACCCGGAACACCGGCAGTGGGTCAGAGTCTCCTGCGGGATTCATACTGAGAAAGTCTGCATTACCTGGAGTCAGAACGAGGGCTGGAAGGGCAGCCACCATTGTGCCTTACCAGGCAATCTACAGACCAAGCCAGCTTGACTGTGCAGACCCCTTCCACAGGGCCATTAGGAAAACACTGGCCTGAGGAGATCAGGCTACCCAACCCAACCTGCAGATTACCAGGGGCTTTTGTTGCTAGATGGCTGTCACACCCTGCGGAGATTCAGGGTCAAGCATTTGCAACTGGCAGCCAGCGCTGTAAGCCAAGCATTTCCGAGACAGGGTCAGGCAGATCACTGCTGCTAACAGGAACTTGGGCGGATCTCGGGGATCTGTGGGCCAGTCCCGGACAGCAGCTGGTCTTGCTATGAACGGTTACCAAAGTTGCAGCAAGACTGAGGCTGTATGGATCTGACTGCCACTGTCTCCCTGAGACACCGTCCCACCCTCCCCACAGATTGCTCAGGCGGCCCATTGACAGTGAACTGCCACCGCCCTGCCTGCCCCGCTCCCAATCCACACAGGCAACACACTGGCTAGCACATGGCTGGAACTGCACAGAAATCAGTGGCAGGCAGACCATTGCTGCCTGTATGAGCTGCAATATCTCTTGAGGGGATCGCAGGGGTCTGTACTGGCCTGAGGGCCCTTGACTTCCTGAGCTCCCGCCCCATCCAATATACAAAGTGCCCGCTACACGTTGATAGGCAACTGCCCCTGCCCTGGGGTGGCCCAAGGTGGGCAGCAGCTTACCTTGCTATGATTGGAAATTTGTATAGGGAGCCACAAGAGACAGAGCTGGCATGTAAACTGACACTGCAGTGGCAGAGGGAAATTTACTCAATAAACCCAGGAGACTCCTGGGGTCCCTGTGTCACCCAACATGCATATCACCCAGAGGCTCTTCCAGTTTCAGAGACTTACGGGCAACTGACAGGCAGTGTGAGACCTGGAGGAGCACTGGTCCCTCTGCTAAACTGCCAGAGGTCAGGGACAGGAGAAAACTGACCACTGCCTACAGCATTGTCTCTTCCACTTACCTATAGCTCCAGCATAGGCAACCACCATCTGCGGATAGCTTTGTAGTTCCCACCAGGTAGCCTTGAGCAATCAAAAGCAGTGGCTGACCTTGGCCTATGGGGGAGCTCCTCCCGAGGGGCCACAAAACCAGTGCACCCTGGGGGTGGCATGAGACCACAGCATAGCAACTCCTGACTAGCCCCATTAGCGGTACACACAAAGGGTGGTTGCAACAAGTACACAAGCCTGCTAGGGCAAATCCCATTCAGTGGGATCAGCCCCCATACAGCAATTCTTACCCTGTGAGTGCAGCCAGTTCCCACAATTGGTCAGCCTGAGCGTTAATTCCATCCACTGATGTGCTAACAACAATAAGGCTTGGAGACAACAGAAGATCACACATGACCCACACAAAGATCACATCCAGAGCCCCTGGCATAGGGGATCAGGGAGAGAGCGCCAATGGGCCACACAGGACACCTTCCACATTAGGCCATCTGGCCAAGGCCGAGAGATGAAACAAATATTCCTGACACATAAAAATAAACATAGAGAGGCTAATAAAATGAGAAAACAAAGAAACATGCCACAAATGAAACAACAGGAGAAAACTCCAGAAAATAAGCTAAATGAAATGGAGGCAAGCAACCTACCAGAGACAGAGCTTAAAATAATAGTTATAAGGATGCTCAATGAACTTATAAGGAGAATGGATGAGCACAATGAGAATATCGACAGAGAGATAGTAAGCATAAACAAGGACATAGAAACCATAAAAAAGAACCAGACAGAAATGAAGAATACAATAACTGAAATGAAGAATACACTAGAAGGATTCAACAGTAGAGTGGACGAAGCAAAAGATCGAATCAGCGAACTGGAAACAGGTAGCAGAATACACCCAATCAGAACAACAAAAAGAAAAAAGAATTTAAAAAAATAAGTATAGTTTAAGAGACCTCTAGGACAACATGAAGTGTAACAATATCTGGATCATAGGAGTACCCAAAGGAGAAGAGAGAGAGCAAGGGATTGAGAATATATTTGAAGAAATAATGACAGAAAACTTCCCTAACCTGGCAAAGGAATTAGACATACAAGTTAAGGAAGCACAAAGATTCCCTAATAAGAGGAATTCAAACAGACTCACACCAAGACACATCATAATTAAAATGCCAACAGTCAAAGACAAAGAGAGAATCTTAAAAGCAGCAAGAGAAAGGCAGCTAGTTACTTACAAGGGTACCCCCATAAGAATGTCTGCTGATTTTTCAATGGAAACTTTGCAGGCCAGAAATATTCAAAGATATGAAAAACAAGAATCTACAACCACAAATACTCTACCCAGGAAAGCTTTCAACTAAAATGCAAGGTGAGATAGCTTCCCAGATAGGAAAAAGCTTAAGGAATTCATCACCAACAAGTCAGTATTATGAGAAATATTAAAGGGACTTCTGTGAAAAGAGAAGGGGTAAAAAAATAGAAATAACAAATACGAATAATAAAATGGCTGTAACTATATCTCTACTAGTAATCACTTTAAATGTAAATGGATTAAATGCTCCAATCAAAAGACACTGGGTCGCCGAATGGATGAGAAAACAAGACCCATGCATATGCTGTCTACAAGAAACCCACTTCAGATCGAATGACACTCACAGACTGAAAGTAAAGGGATGGAAAAAGATATTTCACGCAAATGGAAAAAAAAAAAAAGCTGGAGTAGTGATATTTAGATAAAAGAGACTTTAAAACAAAGTCTATAATAAGAGACAAAAAAGGTCATTACATAATGATAAAGGGCTCGATAAATCAAGAGGCCATAACCCTAGTAAACATATACGCGCCCAACAGAGGAGCACCTACGTACATAAAGCAATTATTGACTGACATAAAAGGAGAAATCAGCAGTAATACACTCATAGTAGGCGACTTTTAACAACCCATTGACACCAATGGACAGATCTTCCAGACAAAGAATCAACAAGAAAACAATAGACCTAAAAGACACATGAGACCAGATGGATTTAACAGTTATTTTCAGAGCATTTCACCCTAAAGCAGCAAAATACACATTCTTCTCAAGTGCACATGGAACATTTTCCAGGATAGACCACATGTTAGAACACAAAACAAGTCTCAATAAATTTAAGAAGACTGAAATCATATCAATCATCTTCTCTGATCACAACGGTATGAAACTAGAAAAAAAACTGGAAAATACACAAACACATGGAGGATAAATAACATGCTACCAAACAATGAATGGGTTATTAATGAGATCAAGGAAGAAATCAAAAGATACCTAGAAACAAATGAAAATGAAAACACAATGACTCAAACTTTACGGGACACAGCGAAAGCAGTCCTAAGAGAGAAATTCATAGCAATATAGGCCTACCTCAAGAAACAATAAAAAGCTCAAATAAACAATCTAATCTTACAATTAAAAGAACTAGAAAAAGAACAGCAAACAAAGCCCAAAGTGAATAGAAAAAAGGAAATAATAAAGATCAGAGCAGAAATAAACAAAATAGAGTCTAGAAAAACAATACAAAAGATTAATGAAACCAAGAGCTAAACAAAATTGACAGATCCTTAGCCAGACTCATCAAGGAAAAAAGAAAGAGGACTCAAACATATAAAATCAAAAATGAAAGAGGATAAATAACTATGACTCCATAGAAACACAAAGGATCATAAGAAAATACTATGAACAATTATATATCAACAAATTGGAAAATCTGGAAGAAATGGACACATTCCTAGAAACATACACTCTCCCAAGACTGAGTCAAGAAGAAACAGAAAATCTGAACCAACCAATTACCACCAACGAAATAGAATCAGTAATCAAAAATCTCCCCAAAAGCAAAAGTCCTGGACCAGATAGCTTCATGGGAGAATTTTACCAAACATTCAAAGAAGAATTAACACCTATTCTTCTCAAACTATTCCAAAAAATTCAAGAAGAGGAAAGGCTTCGCTCCCTCACTCCTTTTATGAGGACATCATTACCTTGATTCCAAAACTAGACAAAGACATTACAAAAAAAGAAAACTATAGGCTGATATCTCTTATGAACACTGATGCAAAAATCCTCAAGAAAATATTAGCAAACCGAATTCAGCAGTATATTAAAAATATCATATACCATGATCGAGTTGGATTTATTCCTGGGATGCAAGGTTGGTACAATATTCACAAATCAATTAATGTGATACACCACATTAACAAATTGAAAGATAAAAACCATATGATCATATCAATAGATGCAGAAAAAGCATTTGACAAAATTCAGCATCCATTTATGATGAAAACTCTCAGCAAAGTGGGAATAGAGGGAACATACCTCAACATAATAAAGGCCATATATGACAAACCTACAGCTAACATCATACTCAGTGGGGAAAACTAAAAGCATTTTCCTTAAGATCAGGAACAAGACAAGGATGCCCACTTTTACCACTCTTCTTCAACATTGTATTGGAAGTCTTAACCACAGCAATAAGACAAGAAAGAGAAAGAAAACATACTACCCAGAGCAATCTATAGATTCAATGCAATCTCTATCGAAATACCAATGGCATTTTTCAGAGTGCTAGAACAAATAATCCTAAAATGAATATGGAACCATAAAAGACCCCGAATAGCCACGGCAATCTTGAGAAAGAAGAACAAAGTTGGAGGGATCACAGTACCTGATATCAAACCACACTACAAGGCTACAGTAATCAAAACAGCAAGGTACTGGCATAACAACAGATACATTGATCAATGGAACAGAATAGAAAGCCCAGAAATAAATCTACGCCTATATGCTCACTTAATATATGACAAAGGAGGTAAGAATATACAATGGGGAAAAGACAGTCTCTTCAATAAATGGTGTTGGGAAAATTGGACAGATACATGCAAAACAAAACAAAACAAAACAAAACAAAACAAAACAAATTAAAGACTTAAATGTAAGACCTGAAACCATGAAGCTTCTAGAAAAAAACATTGGCAGTAAACTCTCTGATATTACTAATAGTAATTTCTTTTTGGATATATCTCCCCGAGCAAGAGAAATAAAAGAAAAAAATAAGTGAGATTACATAAAACTAAAAAATTTTGTATAGTAAAGGAAACTATCAAACAAAAAGACAGCCGACTGAATGGGAGAAGATATTCACTTATGATACATTTGATATGAGGTTAGTATCCAAAATATATAAAGAACTCATATAACTCAACAACAACAAAAAACAAACGATCCAATTAAAAAATGGGCAGAAGACCTGAACAGATACTTCTCCAAAGAAGAAATACAGATGGCTAACAGACATATGAAAAGATGCTCAAGGACTAATCATCAGAGAAAAGCAAATTAAAACCACAATGAGCTATCACCTCACACCTGTCAGAACAGCTATCATCAATAAATCAAAGAACAACAAGCGTTGGTGAGGATGTGGAGAAAAGGGAACTCTCATACATTGTTGGTAAGATTGCAAATTGCACAGCCGCTATGGAAAACAATCTGGAGGTTTCTCAAAAAATTAAAAATGCACATACCTTTTGACCCAGCAATTGTGCTTCTCGGTAGTTATCCAAAGAAAACCAAAGCAATAATTCATAAAGATCTATACAGCCCTACGCTCATGGCAGCACAAATTACAATAGCCAAGATGTGGAAGCAACCGAAATGCCCATCAACAGATGATTGGATAAAGAAGTTATGGTTCATATATAGAGTGGAATGTTACTCAGCCATTAAAAAAAAAGAAATCCTTCTATTTGCAATGACGTGGATGGACCTAGAGGTTATTATGCTGAGTGCAATAAGTCAGACAGAAAGATAAATACCACATGATTTCACTTATATGTGGAATCTAAGGAACAAAAAGAACAAACTAATCAAAAACAGACTCACAAATATAGTGGACAATTTGGGGGTTGGGAGAATGGGGTGAAGGGTTAAAAGAAGTACAAGTTAGTAGCTGATAGACAGTCATGGGGATGGGGAGCACGGCATAGGGAATACAGTTAGCATTAATATACTGGCTAAGTGGAAAGCCAGAGGAGAGAAGGAGAAATTAGGGGGATCGTTTTACAAACTATATAAATGTCTAATCAATGTACTATATACTTGAAACTAATTAAAATAAAAAAATTTAAAAAAACAAACAAACAGTGACTTGAGAACAGAAAGTTAAGGACACAGGTCTCTTTGAGAATCAGATGGTGTTGTGAATCATCTCTTCTATACCCGAGTGCAAACACACACACACACACACACACACACACACGCACAGACATGTACACACAGGCATGCATGTCACCACAATTTCAGGGCCATCCAACGCCAAGTTCGTCCATAGACTACAGAGGGAGAACGCTTCTGTGAAGCTGGCCCATGCCCTCAGCCAGATCTTTGGCCATGTTCTCCTCAATACCTGCAATTTATTTCTTTACAGTGAGTCACATCTCAAAGGACCACTGACTACTCCAACTTCATCTTTGCAAATCACTCCATTTCAGAAACACATATAAGTCCTTCTGCTCTTAGGATAAAAAAACAGGATCGGAAATATGTCTTTCTCTTTTTAAAAATATAGTCAGCACCTAATATCATAGCATTTGCCAGAAAAATTAAAAATGTAGATAAGAAAAGGTTTCAAAATAAATATACTTTCCTAGCTCTTTGTACTGAATTCATTAAGTTCCTGAACTCCAAGGGAAAACATATAATCACTTTTCTTTGTGCAGATAAAGGGAGGCTTTTTGTCTTCAGCATGACAGACGTCTGGGACACATCATAGAACAGTCTTGGAGCCTCAGCTGACTCTTCTTACAGACAGACTAACACCTACCTCAGGGGTCCTCATAGGAAAAAGGGAACAAAGTGGAGCAGAATACAACTACAGAACCCACGATGTGCCCAAAACACCAGGCCAAGAGGCTCATTCCTTCTTTCTGCTCCACACTGCACTGTGTGCTCCTGGGACTCAGTGTGTCCACTGGCTGTTTCCTATAGATCAACCAACTCCAAAGCTGGTGCTGCCCTTATCAGATAAGAGGCTTGCTGCTGGCCCATGACCCCTGAGTATAAATCAGAAAGGCATTTCTTCCTCAAGACATTTGATTTCCATTGGCAGTAAAACGGTTAAAACAGACACACAAATCTATAACCTGAATGACCCACACAGCAGCCTTTTTTCTGTGTGAAGGTGCCTGCTGGTGCCTACAAGTATAATACAGGACAGGGAGTAGAGGGCTGAGAAAGCTTGGAGATCTCGTAAAGAGGAGGGAGGAAGAGTGCCAGAGGGAAAGAAGCTGTGGGAAGATGTCTGATGTTAAGGAATTAGGATTTTGAAGCATCCAGAAGAACTTCTAGGCCAGAGGATGGGGATGGGCAGCTGGAGTGGAACAGAGGTGAAGGTCCCTGGAGACAAAGCTATCCAATAATTGGGAGGCTTGGGTTTTGAATGGATTATCCATGTGGATGCTGAAGTTATCCAGGATGGTGATGGATTTGATGCGAAGATGAAGATCATTATGGGGCCCACTTTCCAGGACTATGGGAAAATGATCAAACTAGCAAAGAAGAAAGGAAGCATGGCAGGATGGTGAGGGTGTAGCATGCCCACTAGGCCAGCAGGATAAACATGGGTAGAGATCCTCATGGGGCAGGTCTCCATCAAGGTAGAGAGACATTTCTTCACCCTGGATGGCGGTCCTAGAGATGTCAATGTAAGAGCCAGAGGCACAAAGCCAGTTTAGGCACAGCTTTGTGGATTTTTGCTATATTGCAAAGAGAAAATTTGTGGGAACTTGCAGCATCTTTTACAAAGACCAACCTAGATCCATCTCAGCAGAAGAGGTTAGGGGAAGCCCCTCCTAAATGTGTATTTGGATCACATACACTTACACATTTTTAAATCTCTTTTAATCTTATAAGTATAGATTTCTATGAGAAATCCTATGGAATCCTGTCTCAGTTCTAGATTTTCTAAATCTTTCCTTATTGTTTACATCAACAGGCTGCTCTCACTGATTCAGATGGTGACATGATGGATATTCTCCAGGCACCTCTCTGGCTCTGAGTCATGCCTATTAGGTTGACCTGTGTGGCTGCATGTACACGCTCCTTTGTCCTATGGCTTCTGCTTGGTTCTGGCCAATGGAAAGTCATGGAAATATACTGGAGGGTCAGAGGAGAATGAGTCTAAGGTGTGTGTATCTCTGTGCCCTTTCCATTGGCCAGTGGCTGCTGTGTTCCTCTATCCAGACCTGCAGCTCCAGCCAGATGGCCTTCCCTTAAAGCTATAGGTTCAGCAGTCCCAGGTTCTGAGAACATCTCTATACCTCCTGCTCTTTTAGGCCTAGAGTGATCATTACTTCCTACTATTGCTAGTCCTGAGGTGCTTCACTGTCCCTTTGTGGTTTTGTATAACCCTGCCCACAACTTGGTGAATAAATTCTTCATTAAACTCTGCTTAATTCCCATCTGTGTGTTCCATCTCTTTCCTCCCAGGATCCTGACTTACCCAGTAAGTTATATCTTCAGAGGACATTTAGCCCATTCACAGTAAAAAATCACTGGTCATTAATTTGTACATTTTTTTCTAATAACAAAAAAATATTTACTGGATTAAGATGGAGGACTGAACATAAGTTTTGCTATTCTCTTTACCCAAATCTGAGGGTATGGAAAGACAATCTTTTAACTTTTTATTTTGAAATAATTTTACACTTCAGAAGAGTTCCAAATTTAACACACAGAGTTTCTTATATACCCTTCACCCAGATTCTCCTGATGTTAACATCTTATATAACCATAGGACAATCACAAACTAAGACGTTAACACTGGTAGAACACTACTGACTAAATGACAATGCATTTGATCTTCCACAGTTTTTCCACTAATGCCCTTTTTCTGTTTCAGGAAATAAATCAGGATCATCCATTGCATTTAGTCATCACTGCCTCCTTAGTCTCCTTTGATCTGTGATAGTTCCTCACCTTTTGTTATTTTTCATGACTTTGACCCTTTGGAAGAGCACTGGTCAAGTATTTTGTAGGATGTCCCTCAACTTGAGTTTGTCTGTTTTTTCCTCATGATTAAACTAAGGTTATTGGTTTTGAGGAAGAAGACTCCAGACATGAACTGCCTTTCTCTTTGCATGGTATCTGGGAGTGCATGATACCAGCATGGCTGAACACAGGTGATATTAACCTTGATCACTGGGGAAAGTGGTGTCTGCCAGGATTCTCCACTGTAAACTTAACTATTTTTCCCTTCCCATAATCTATTAGTTAGAAGTAAGTCATTAGGTCCAGTCCACACTCAAGGGGAGGGAAATTGAGCTTTGGCTCCTAGAAGACAGCATATCAAAGATTTGAAGACATATGCTAAAAATACCACAGAAATTCACAAATAATTGGGCAGATATTTCGAGGCTATACAAAGATCCTATTTCTTCTTAAAGTGCCACCCACTAATTTATCAGTGGATTTTGCCTGCAACAGGATGACTGTGGCATTCTAATGGTGATTTTATATGTCCGTCTTTCTATATTTATTAATTAAAAATTTTCTCTAAGATAGAGTGGTCCCTTCTCCCCCATTTATTTACTGACTTAAATCATTTATTTATATGGTATGTATGGACTCATGGGTAGTTATTTTATGAAGTCATACTATTTATTTTGTTGCCAAAATTGTTCCAGGTGGGAACAATTGTGGGGACTGGGAACTCTTTCAGATTGGTTCATGCTTCCAACATGCCCTCCTCCTTTTTAGCTCTTCCTTACTTTCTGGCACTGTCAGATATTCCAGATTCATCTTGTATTCTAGGGCCCCAGCCCTAGGATGAGCCATTTTCCCGAAGATGCCAGTTCTTTTTATTGAAGAATGGTATCAGAAACCAAGGTCTGGGTACTAGTCATGCTAGGTGCTACTGGGGTGGTACTGCTTCTAGATACTCTTAGTGGATGGAGCTAGGAAATAATATGTATGTACATACAATAATGACTAATTCCTAACCCATGTATGCACACATATCCATATTTATTTTTGTATCTATCTGCATACGTATTAAAATAAACGAGTTCATACTAATTTCTGTCTCTAATCCAGTATCACAGGATTCATTCCAGCATTCAGGAGACAATTTTCAAAAATATACAAGAGTGCTGGAAAACAATCTACAAATGTAACACGTATTAAAAAGAAATCCTGGCCCATGAAAAGCAGATGATTTATGTAGACAGAAGAACTCATAACAAAAAATGAAGGCAGGAAAGGTCTACTGCACAAAGCAGAGGTGGTCCTGGGGACAATGGGAACAGAAGGAAGTCTGAGACAACTGAAAGGGTATTTAGTGGAGAAAGCACAGCAGAGTTTCATGGAGAATTGGCCTCTTCCATTGCCTGCCTGGTTTGTGCCAACAATGGGCTCAGCTACCTGTCTCCAATCAGAAGCTGCAAGTGTGTGTTGTGGTCAAAAAGGCAGAGCAGCACCATAAGAGGGACACACAGCCCCCAGATCCATAAGGCCAGTTACTGGCATATACCTACAAACAACACATTCTGACTCTCCCCTGAATGACCAGAGGTAGCCTACTCTAAAGAAGGGCAGCATTCATAGTTAAACAGTAAGAGGAAGTCCAAAATAAAATGATGCTTAACCAACCAAGAACCACTGCTATCTAAAGGAGCCACAATCATGACAAAGACTCATCAAACTCAACAAATGTATGCACAAACATCTAAGGAAAGAATAAAAAACAGGAAATTGACTCTAAATAGGATGTGACTATTCCCACAGCATAGGAAATATCTAGTCAATAATATTGTAATAACTATGTATGGTGTCAGATGGGTACTACATTTATCGAGATGATCACTTGGCAAAATATATAAATATTTAATCATGTTGTACACCAGAAACTAATATAATATTGTATGTCAATCATAATTGAAAAACAAATTTTAAGTAAGACTCTAGAGCAAATAAACTAAGAGAGGTGTGAGAGAATGGTTTTCAAAAATAAAAAGACAATTTAAAATTCTAGAAAGTACAAACTCAAACTCTAAATTTAAAATAAAACACAAAAACAAGGAAAATATCCTCATTAGATGAACTGAATAGCATAGAGAGACATGAACAGTGAATCAGAGATGAAAAATCAAGTAGAATTATTTTCCTAGAATGAAGAACAACTGGAAAGACATATGAAAAGTATGAAAATGAAGTTAAGAAACTCAGAAGGTAGATCTGGAAGCTGCAACGTGCATCTAATAAGAGACAGAGAGAGAGAGAGAGAGAATGAATGAATGAAAATATCAGAAACCATAAAAAATAGTATTTTCATAAAGCTGAAGACATAAGTCTTTAGATTAAAAAATAGAACATATATATATATATGCATACATGTGTAACACACACATATATACATATGTATACATATATATGTATGTATGTGTGTGTGTGTGTGTGTGTGTGTGTGTGTATATATATATATATGTTACATATATGTAAAGGAAAAAGAGTCCATGTCAGAAACAGCATGGGGAAATTTCAGGACATAGATGATAAAGAAATAAATTGCAAAAAGTCAAGATTGAAAGATAGAATAAACAGACTACCTAAAAGAAATGAGACTTAAAAAGACATGAGGCTTCTATCAGCAATAATGGGTATAAGAAGACACTGAAAACAAACCTTAATACTGAGAGAAAATAGTTGTGAACATTGCATTCTCTAATCAGCCAGGCTGGCATTCATTTGTGAGGATAAAGTAAAGTATTAGCTATACTGCAAATGTCTAAAAACCTCACGACCCAACAAATCTTATCTGGAGAATGAACTCAAGGTAAATGAACAAAAAATATTAAAGAAAGCTGAAGCGCAGTGACATCAGAAAGATGAAGACCGGGAAACTCTAATCCCTTGTTCCTCCAAGGAAACACAGAATTAACAACAATGAATTGACCAAAATAGCTTTGTGGGAGCTCTATAAACCAGTTAAGGATTTGTAGCAACCAAGCAAATGCCCAACCAAGAAAAAGCCTTACAAAATGGTAGGAAATTTCATGGTATTTTTCCTCACACTTGCCCCATTCTCTCCCTGGCACAGTGCAGCATGGTCACGGGAAGCTGCCAATTCTTGATTCCTCTTCACGATAGAAGGAAAAGAAGAATTAACATCAAGGCTCCTCAAACTCTTCTGAAACAACTGAAGAGAAGAAATCCTTTCTAAACTCATTCTATGAGGACAGCTTTGCACTGACATCAAAGCCAGACAGAGATACTGCAAGAGATGAAAATCAGAGACTAATACCCCATATAAATGTCAATTTAAATATCCTCAATAAGATACTAGCAAACAATTCAATAGCGCATTGAAATTATACACCATGACCAAGTGAGATTTATTGCTAAAATGTAAGGATGGTCCAACATATGAAAATCAATCAATGAAATATACATTAACAAAATGAAGAAAAATCAATTATACGACTACCTTAATTGATGCAGAAAAACATCTGACAAAATTCAATACCTTTTCATAATAAAAACATTCAACAAACCAGGAACAGAAAGAAATTACCCCAACATGTAAAAAAAGCTATATATGAAAAACTTACAGTGAACATCATACTCCTGGTAAAAGATTGAAACTTTTCCTCTAAGATCAGGATAGAAGAGGATGCCTGCTTTCACCACTTTTACTCAACATAATCCTGGAAGTCCTAACAAGGGCAATTAGGAAAGAAAAAGAAGTAAAAGGCGGTCAAATTGGAAAAGACGTAAAATTATCTCTGTTCACAGATCACATGATCTTATATAGAAAAAGATCCTAAAGATCTCACAAAAACTTGAACTTATAAAGCAATTCATAAGTTCAAAGTTGCAGGACTCAAAATCAACACAAAGAAAACTGTTGCATCTCTCTAAACTAACAATAAAAAGAATAAAACACTTAGGAATTAACTTGATGAAGGAAAGGAAGACTTGTATGCTCAAAATGTTACTGAAAGAAATTAAAGAAGATGCTAATAAATGGAAAGACATCCTGTGTTCATGGACTGGAAAACTTAATATTGTAGAGATATCAATATTACCCAAAGAAATCTACAGATTTAATGTAATCTCTGTCAAAAACTCAATGGCAAAAAACAAAAACAAACAAAAAAAATCAACCCATTTTAAAAATATGATATCTCAAGAGACAAAAGCCAAAAGAATAATAAAAAGAACATGATTTGAGGGCTCACACTTTCTGATTTTAAAACTTATTACAAAGCTAGAATAAACAAAGCAGTATAGTACTGCCATAAAGACTGACACATAGACCAAAGGACCAGAACAGAAATAAACTCTTGCATATACAGCCAAATGACTTTTGACAAGCATTCCAAAACAATTCAACTAGGAAGGAAAAGTTATTTCAACAAATGGTGTTGAGAAATCTGTATATCCACATGCAAAAGAATGAAGTTGGATCCTTACCTAATACTATATACAAAAATTAACTCGAAATGGATCAAAGACCATTAGCTCTAAACATTAGAGCTAAAACTATAAAACCCATTCCCTTGGACCCTGGGCCAAAGGAATGCCTGATGGCCAAGAGGAGCACTGGATAAACTGACTATAAGAATGCCACCACCCCAACACTCCCTATGCAAAAATGCAGAAGTAGTTGATTTTACCTCCCTTCTAACAGCTTGCTTTCTTGCAGATGTCCACAACACTGTTCTGGTTGTGCAGTTGATCAAGATTTGACTGCTATACGACTTTCCTGGGTTGGCGATAATGAGCAGTCCACCATCTTGCTCCCACAGCACAGGCTCAAACATATTTACCGGGCAATGCAGCTGGAAAAGAAAGTCACCTGACCCTGAAATGGATGATTCCAAAAGCCCACCTTTTACAAAAAGCTGGCTTTGTCCCCAGCTTATAAAAGCAGCCAAGCAGAGCCAGCCCCCAAGTCAGTTCGGAGGACCTTCTTTTCCTCTGTGCTGTCTCCCTTGTGCTCAAGCATAAGTTTAATATTTGTCTGGAAATTTTTCTGGGGTTTCCTTTTGATTTCTATCTTGGGGAACCCAAGACCAATAATGATGGTAACATGTATATCCCAAAGAATTCAAAAGCAGAGTCTTCAAGAGATATTTATACACCTATGTTCATAAAGCAATATCCAAAAGGCAGGTGCAACTGTAACCGCACTGGAACCGCATGCAAACTTCATTTCTTTAATACAGTTTTTTTTTTTCCTTGATTCAAGCCTGGTCTTGCCCAGATAATGGCACTGTGACTCAGTTACCTTCCCCATCCTTGTTCTCACACCTTTGTAGGCCTGCTCTTTTAATCATTAAGCCTCAGGACATAAAATTTATTGAGCCTCAGGTCAATAATCACGAGGACAATAAGTTTTAGTTACTCTAAGAATAACATTTAGCCTTAGATGTTTCAGCTCTAGGCCCATCGAGGCAGAACAACCCCACCGGCTATGAGGCCAGATGGGATGTTGCCATGGCTGATTCCAGAATCAAACACAATGATTAATTACCCCAGCTCCATTTACTTGTCCAATCAGTAGCACCCATGATCCCCAACTCCTTTGGTTTCCATGACTATTGATTTTTCACTATATAATCTGAAATTCTGAGATACCTGGGGAGCCAGGTTGTTGAAAGCATTAGTGCACCTGTGTCTCTGGGACTTGCAACTCTCTAAAATAAATCCTTACTTTCTTTGCTGCAAAAACTGCACGAACCTCTTCTTTGACTCAGATGCACGCAGGCAGACAGGCCCCTTTTTTCCATAATACAACCAAATGTCCATTGATGAATGAATGTATAAACATAATGACACTGAAAAATTCCTATGGCCTACTGATGTTGTAGACATCAAAACATGGTAGCATAATGCATTACAAATACTTACCATTGTTACAATTGCCTACAGTATTCAGTATAGTAACATGCTGTACAGGTTTGTAGCTTAGGAGCTGTAAGGGAACAGAATTTGTTACCCCAAAATATGTCTATTTAACATAAGAATCATTTTAGGTTGATTAATTTTAAGAAATAGCAGACATGGGAGAAGCTCTGAAAACCAACTAGAAGTTACATTTACATTTGTAAGAGAAATCTTCATTTATAAGGGCTCCTCTCTTACTGTACCAGGACAAAGGGGAATGACCTCATCTCTAGAAACTTAATGGATGCAGAAGGCAATGACGAATCTGCATAAAAACCTCTGTGTGCTTTTCCGGGTAACCTTCCATAAATGACTTCCTGCCTCCCCCATATTTTCTTTCCTCTTCAGCTGCAGATGGTATTTAAAGTGGTGGCTTCAGCCACTTTGGTAAATAACTCAGTCTTCCTGGGTCTCTCCCGTGTATACAGGAGATACACGTTATTAAAATTTTGTTTGTTATTCTCCTGAGAATCTGCCTTTTATTACAGGGATACTTCAGCCAAGAATCCATAATGGCAGAGGAAAAATTATTTTTTCCTCCTCTACAGAGAAACAGGCTATACCACATAGCCTAGAAATGTAGTGTGGATGAAACAGGGGCCACACTGACATACTGAGAGGAGGCCTGTAATGTGGGCCTTACAAACTCAGAGACTGAAAATAACTACACCATATAGGGTGGTCTGCACATAAAAATTCCTAACTAAAAGTGAGTCATGGCAGATAGTCACATCCTAGGCCTGTAGCTTCTTTAACAAAAGTCCATCTTTACCTAAGTGAGCCTATTGTCCTTTTGCCTCTAAGCTAACATACCTTTGAAATGTCAGAGTAATCTTTTCCTGATGCCTGAAGGCACTACAGCCAGAGCAGGAGACCATAGGACTCTTCTTCGTTATTTGTTGCCTGCATACCACCTCTGTGTTGTAAATGTTTATTAACTATCCTGTAGCCACCAATGTAAAAGAAGTATGTGTCTCTGCATTTCATTTTTGTATCCAGTCCTAGATATCACCCCACTTCGCTTTCTCCCACCCCCTTAATTTAGCACCAATGGATTTCATGCAACCTTTCTTAAGTCTCTTCCTTTTATTTTAATGTATAAAATAAGCTGCAAAACTGCCATTCTCAGGAGGATTTTCTTAATTCTTTGAGATTTTGTCAATTTGGCTCAAATAAATTCATAAAAATTCTCTACAGATTTGGATGTTTCGTACATTGACGGTAGTATGCTATACCATCTAGGTTTGTATAAGTACACTCTATGATGTTCACACAATGAAGAAATCGCCTAACAACGCATTGGTCAGAACATATCCCAGTCTTTAGGAAGCGTGTGACTATACATGCAATAGAATATTATTCAGCATAAAAAAGGACAGAAATTCTGAAACATTGTACAACATAGATGAACCTTGAGGGCATTATGCTAAATGAAATAAGCCAGTCACAAAAGGACAAATACTGTATAATTCTATTTATATGAGGTACCCAGAGTAGTTAAACTCATAGAAACAGAAAATAGAACTGTGGTTGCCAGGGGCTGGGGAGGGAAGTAATGAAGAGTTAAATGTTCAGTGGGTACAGTTTTGGTTTGGGAAGATGAAGAAGTTCTAGGATGGATGGTGGTGATGGCTGCCCAACAATGTGAATATACTTAATGTCACTGAACTATACACTTAAAAATGGTTAAGATGGTAAATTTTGCATTATGTGTATTTTACAACAATTTAAAATATTATAAAAGACACTTAGGAGGATGAAAGGCCAAGCTACAAAATGGGAGAAAATTTTTACAAACAACATATCTGACAAGACTGATACATAGAATTTATAAAGGACTCTCAAAACTCAACAGTAGAGTTTGGATTAACATGGCGGAGTGAGAGACATCCCAAGATCTCTCTCTTTGAAACAACAATAAGCTGAACAGCTAAAACTCAACAAAAACCGCACAAACTGCACACCATCATGTCTGAGTGTGGGTTCTGTGCATAAGAGCTACCACAGGTCAGACCCTCGCGTGATGGGCAGACGACTAGGAGAAATAAAGAAGCTGCCTATCGCAGCCGCCTGAGCTCCCTGTAGAAAGAGGGGTAGAGGAGAAGGTGCAGCGAGTTCCCTGAACAGCCCTGCCTAGGAGTGCTGTGAGCTCCACATGGCCAGTGAAAGGGCCCAGTCATCAGGGCAGAAAGCAGAGAAGAGAGAAGGCAGAGAAACGACAGTTGAATTTTATCAGCAGTGGTTGCAAAACTAAGGCTGACCTACAGCCCGCAACCCCCAACCCAGAGGGGCCCTCCCCCCATAACCTCCGAGACTGAACACCGCAGAGCCCCAGGGGAATCTGAGCAAACACTACCGAAACTGTCGCGTACATTGACAGGGACCGAGATTGAGAGTAGTGAGCGTGATTAAACATCTATAAGAAAAAAAGGCATTATTAAGGCTTTATATAAAGCAGGGATCCAAGAGGCTAAGACGCCACCTACTGGAAATCAAAAGAAAAGCGCCTTCTTGCAGCAGGCTAAAGAGAGACTTTTATATAATAAATCTTCTTTCTGGAAAAAAAGCTGAATACACATCCATTAATGCCCAGGTGGAGAAATAGTCCATTAAACACCATGAACAACCAAGGTGACAAGGCATCTCAGAAAGAAAGAGAAAAATCTCCAGAAAATAAGCTTACAGGCATAGAAATATGCAACTTAAATGACAGAGAATTCAGAATGGTACTTCTGAAAAAACTCAGTGAGCTCCGAAAAGAGTCACATCAACAATATCAGGAATTGAAAAAACAACTAGATGAGCAGAATGAGTTCTTTAGCAAGGAGACTGAAACCTTCAAAAAGAACAGAATAGATGTTCTAGAGATAAACACACACACACACACACACGCACAAACAAACAAACAAAACACACACTGCAAGAGTTGAAAAATGAAGTAGCAAGCTTGGGAAATAGAGTTGACCAAATGGAGGAAAGGATCAGTGATACTGAAGAAAGAAATCTAGAAATCAATCAGAAGGAAGGAGAGAGAAACCGAAGAATGAAAAGCAATAAAAGAGAAATACAAGAACTAGCTGATACCATCAGGAGAGGAAACATAAGAATAATGGGAATTCTCAAAGGCGAGGAAAAGGAGCAGGGAGTAAAAAGCATTTTCAGACAAACAGTTGACAAGAATTTCCCAAATCTAAGGAATGAGCGGGAGCTTGGAATTCAAGAAGTCAACAGAACACCCAATTACCTCAACCCAAAAAGGTCTTCATCAAGACACATTGTATTAAAATTATCAAAAATCAATGACAAAGACAAAATTCAGCCAGGGAGAAGAAGATGGTAATTTATAAAAGAAAACCCATTAGATGATCGTTGGACTTCTCAGCACAGACCATACAAGCCAGAATGGAGTGGAATCAAATATTCAAACTATTAAGTGAAAGGAACTACTAGCCTAGAACAATGTATCCAGCTAAGCTCTCCTTTAGATATGAAGGAGAAATTACAGACATACAAAAATTGAGGGAATTCTCCACTATGAGGCCTGTACCAGAGAAAATACTGAAAGGCGTCAGCTCAACTAAAACAAAATGACAAAAAAAAAAAAATACATAATTAGGAGTAAGGTGACTATGAGACAAATAGAAGCAGAGGAGTATAATCCTTACTAAGAACAGGGCATTATAAGCTTAAACATTAAGAAGAGAATTGCTATAGCAAGATAATAATGAATGTCCAGCATACATAGGGACAAATTAAGACAACAAACACTGAAAAGCGGAGATTTCAAATATCAAAATTTGCAAAGAGGAATGGAGATAAGGCATGGCAGAAGAAAATGGACTATCGTATATATATATATGTATATATATATAATACATATACACACATACATATATATAACAGCCACTAAGCAATTTGCAAAAGAGGAATGGAGATAGGGGCGCGGAACAGAAAATGGACATAAGGTATATGACACATATACCAGACCCTCACCACACACACATACATACATATATACATATATGTAGCTATATAGTATATATATATATATATACATATATATATATATATATATATATATATATAAAACTAGTACCAGGAGTAATGGTACTAATATCAAACAAAATAGACTTCAAAATAAAAAAGGTAAAGAAACATAGTGAGGGACACTTCATAATGATAAAGGGAATCATGTACCAAGAAGACATAACATTTAATATCTATGCTCCCAATCAAGGTGCCCCAAAATATGTAAAGCAATTACTAACAGAACTAAAGGGAGAAACAGAGCAAAACATTATCATAGTAGGGGACTTAAATACCTCACTGTCAGAATGGATAGATCATCTAAACAGAAAATCAATAAGGAAATAACATCCTTAAATGACATATTAGACAAACTGGATGTAAGTGACATTTACAGAGCCTTCCAGCCCCAAACAGCTGCTTATACATTCTTCTCTAGTGCACATGGAACATTCTCAAGGATTGACCACGTACTGGGACACAGAGATAGCCTCAACAAATATAAGAGGGGTGAAATCATACCAACCATATTCTCTCATCATAATGCTTTGAAACTAGAGATCAACTGCATAAAGAAATCAGGAAGAACCACAAATATATGGAGATTACATAACATGCTACTGAAGAATAACTGGGTCAGAGAAGAAATAAAAAGATCAAGAGACACATGGAAATAAATGATAATGGTTGTACAACATATCAAAACTTTTGGAACACAGCAAAAGCAGTCATAAGAGGAAAGTTCATATCATTACAGGCCTATCTCCAAAAGCAAGAACGAGCCCAAATAAACAACCTAATGCTTCATCTTAAAAAACTAGAAAAGGAAGAACAAATGAGGCCTAAAGTTAGCAGAAGGAAATAAATAATCAAAATGAGAGCAGAAATAAATGAAATTGAAAACAAACAAACAACAACAACAACAACAACAACAAAAAACAGAAAAAATAAATAGAACGAGCTGGTTCTCTGAGGTTAATAAAATTGACAAATCTCTGGTAGACCCACTAAAGAAAAAAGACAAAGGACACAAATAAACAAAATCAGGGATGAAAGAGGGGAAATTATGATAGACACCACAGAAATACAAAGGATCATACAAGAATACTATGAAAAATTACATAACACCAAATTTAATAACCTAGAAGAAATGGACCAGTACTCAGAAAAATACAACCTTCCTAGACTGAATCAAGAAGAACTGGTAAATTTAAATAGACTGATCAGCAGTATGGAAATTGAAACAATCATCAAAAATATACCAAAAAGTAAAAGTCCAGGGCCAGATGGCTTCACCAGTGAATTCTACCAAATATTCAAAGAAGATTTAAAACCTATTCTCCTTAAACTCTTCCAAAAAATTGAAGAGGAGGCAATACTTCCCAACTCATTTTATGAGGCTAATATTACCCTGATACCAAAACCTAGTAAAGTTCTCACACACACACACACACACACACACAACTACAGGCTGATACTGCTCCTGAACATAGATGCAGAAATCCTAAATAAGATACTAACAAACTGAATACAACAAATATTAAAAGGATTATATACCATGATCAAGTGGGCTTCATCCCAGAGACACAGGGATGTTTCAACATATGCAAATTGATTAATGTGATACACCACATAAGCATATTAAGAAATAAGAATCATATAACCATATCAATAGATGCAGAAAAAGCCTTTGACAAGATACAGCATCCATTTATGATCAAAACACTTAACAAAATCAGTACAGAAGGAAAGTAACTTAATATAATAAAGGTCATATATGAGAAACCTTCAGCCAACATTATACTTAATGGTGAAAAACTAAAAACCTTCTGTCTAAGATCAGGAACAAGGCAAGGCTGTCCACTATTGCCACTCTTATGCAATAGAATATTGGAGGTCCTAGCGAGTGCAATCAGGCCAGAGAAAGATATAAAAGGCAGCCAAATAGGAAATGAAGAAGTCAAAATGTCACTATTTGTGAATGGCAAGATTCTCTATATAGAAAACCCTAAAGACTCCACAAGAACACTACTAGAAACGATAAGCAAATATAGTAAAGTTTCTGGGCACAAAATCAATGTTAAAAAATCCATAGTGTTTCTATACTTTAATAATCAAGTGTCAGAAAAAGAAGTGGAAAAAATCATTCCTTTTGCAATTGCAACAAAAAGAATAAAATATCTAGGAATAAATCTAACATAACATGTGAAGGACGTATATAATGAAAACTATAAGACCCTATTAAAAGAAATTGAAGAAGATACAAAGAAATGGGAAGATATTCCATGTTCTTGGATTGGAAGAATCAACATAAAATGTTAAAATGATCATATTACCTAAAGCATTATATAGATTTAATTAATCCCATCAAAATCTCATCGGTATTTTTAAAAGAAATAGAACAAAAAAATCATCAGATTTGTATGAAAGCACAAAAGACCCCGAATCGCCAAAGCAATCCTGAGAAAAAAGAACGAGGCTGGAGGCATCACTCTGCCCGACTTCAAATTATACTCCAAAGCGACAGTCATCAATACAGCATGGCATTGGCAGAAAAACAGACACATGGACCAGTGGAACAGAATCAAGAGTCCAGAAATAAACCCATATTTATATGAGCAAATAATTTTTGACAAAAAAGCCAAAAACATACAGTGGAGAAAGGAAAGTCTTTTCAATAAATGGTGATGGGAAAACTGGAAAGCCACCTGCAAAAGAATGAAACTACACTGTTGTCTATCACCACACACCAAAATTAACTCAAAATGGATTAAGGACATGAATATAAGACCTGATACAATAAAATGCATAGAATAAAACATAAGAACTAAACTCAAGGTCCTTGGGCTTAAAGAGGATTTTATGAATTTGACCTCAAAAGCAAGAGAAGTAAAAGCTAAAATAAATGAATGTGATGAGAGAAAGAAATTTAACTATGGGAGGTGAACACACAGTGTAAATATACATATGCCTTATTGTTAAAGGGTACAGATGAAACTTATTGGATTTCGTTAACCAATGTCACCATAAAAAATAAATTAATTTAAAAATATTTACGTAAAAGTTGTAGAAAAAACCCTCAACAATAAAAACAGTAATACAATTTAAAAAGGATCTGTAAATGGTGAATAATCACATGAAAAAATGTTGAACGTTGTTAGTCATTAGGGTAATGCAAATTAACACATAGATGAGATATCACTACACACTTATTAATTCAGCTTAATTCAGCAAATTAACACATAGATGAGATATCACTACACACTTATTAATTAATGATAAAAACTAGAAAATACAAACTATTGGCAAGGATGAAGAAAAACTGCATATCTCAAAACTGTTGGTGAGAATATATAAAATTTTCTGGCAATTTCATTAAAAACTAAACAAATACTACTATCCCAGCCAGCAATCTCATTCCTAGAGAAATCAGAGAAATGAAAACTTGTTCTACACAAAAACCTCTACACAAATATTCATGGCAGCTTTATTTATAATAGTCAAAAACTGTAAACAACCAAAATGTCCTCCAAAAGGTGAATAATTAGACAAACAGTGGTATATCCATACCATGGAATACTACTCAGGCATAAAAACAATGAAGTATATTGATATACACAATAAACAAACTGGATGGCTCTCAAGGACATTATGCCAAGTGAAAATAAGCCAATCTCAAAAGGTCACATATTATAAGATTCTGTTTATGTAACATTCTTAAATCAATAAAAATGTAAAGATGAAAACAGAACAGTGGTTGCCAGAGATTAGAGATGATAGGAGAGAAGAGGGGGTGGCTGGGACTATAAAGGGGAAGCCTGAAGGATCATTGTGGTGAGGAACAGCTCTGTATCTTGATTGTGGTGATGGTTACACGAATCTACTCACGATAAAATGACACAGAACTCTACACATGCATGTGCCAATGTCAATTGCCTGGATTTGGTAACGTATGATAGTTAACATTAGATATAAAGATTAAAGGAAACTGGGAGAAGAATACAAAGGTCCTCTCTATACTGTCTGCAACCTCCTGTGAATCTATAGTTATTTCAAAATAAAAAGTAGAGAAAAAAAAACTCTGTAAGAACATTCTTGTACTGAGATTTCTGTGTACATGTCTTTTTCTTTAGGAAAAGTAACGGAAACGATTTCTGGGTAAAGGGTTTACATATATTTACAGTTTTATAAATTGCCCTTCTGAAAACCTATACCAAAGTATGCTTGTCAGCATTAGTACCTGAGAATTCTCATTTCTCACACTATTGCCAACTGTGGACACATTCATAGTCTTTTGAGCCAACCTGATATGAAATAAAATAGTATCAGTTAATGAATATCCACTGATGACTAACAATGATTGAGAATTTTTTCTATATTGATTTATATTCTCATTTATTTATGAACATTTATTTTCACATTGATAAACCCTAAAAAAAAGATCATATCTTTGATATAAGAGCTTCATAGCTATTTGAAGATACAATCTCTCTGTTATTTTATATGACTTTTTCCCCTTTTGGTTATTCCCTTCTAAAATATATGCCAAGGAAATTGTTATGGGTAAAACTGTGTTCCCCCCAAAGAATTTTAAGTCCTAACTCTAGCACTTTGGCATGTGATTTTATTTGGCAATAGGATTGTTGCAGATGTAATTAGTTAGGATGGGGTCATACTGGAGTAAGGTGAGTGCCTAGTCCAATAAGACCACTGTCCTTATCGAAAGGGGGAATTTGGAAACAGACAGGAACAGAGGGAGACCTTTATGTGAAGATAAAAGATAGAGATGGGATTGATGTGTCTACAAGCCAAGGAACACCAAAGACTGCCAGCAAACAACCAGAAGGTAGGAGAGAGGTATGGAACAGATTCTTCCTCCCAGCCTTAGAAGGAATCAACATTGTCAATACCTTGATCTTGAACTTATAAACTTCAGAACTTTGAGACAATACATTTCTATTGTTTAAGACACTTAGTTTGTGGTACTTTGTTATAGACAGCCCTAGGAAACTAAAACAAATTATTACATAGCCTCCAATTTAATTGAGACAAGGCCATTAATTTTCCTTTATGGATTCTGCATTTGTTCCACTACTTAAAAAGCATTTCTTGTCACCAGATTCTAAAAATACTGATATGTTTTTCTTGTATCATGCTTTACTTTAAATTATTCAGTCTTTCAAAATATGTATTAATGTATGACATAAATTAAAGAAAACATTTCTAAAGAAAAAACAATTATCTCAGAATCATTTATTAATAATTCATACATTTTTTACTGATTTAAAATGCCAGAATTAGTATATAATAGATTATATTCATATATATCTAAGCTTATTTCTAGATGTTCTCTTTTGTTTTATGACAAATTTCAATTGAGACTGGTTGCAAAATATTTTAATTACTATGCCTTTAGGTTAAATTTTAAAATCTTAAAGTCAAATTTCGCCATTAGTATTCTTTCTTTTTTTCCTACCAATATTTTCTTGGCTATTCTCACTCATTCCTCCAGATAAGCTAATATTGTCAAACTTTTGGCATGTTAATTGTAATTATATTAATTTTATAAACTAAAACCAGGAGAACTGATAACTTTGCAACATTGACTTTTCCCAGTCAAGATTTGTATTAACAAATCTATATTTCCCTTTATAGAGTTTTGTTTTATTTGCATAGGTCCTACAGATTTCTATTTGAGGCTTCAGTCTGTAGATGCTTTAAAATAAGTTAATAGTTTCAAAGGTATCTCTTTTCCAACTGTATTTTTAATGATTATTTTAGTGGGTATGAAAATATATAAATACATATATATATAAATGTATGTTTCAAATTTCATCGAGATATTTTAAAACTGGGTCACTTTGATTCTGGAGGTTCTGGTCAAGAAGGCAGAGTAGGTAAATGCTGTGCTTGCCTCCTCCCATGACTGCATTAAAATTACAACTAAAACATAGAACAATCAACCTGGAGAACCATCCAAAGATTAGCTGAACAGAAGTCCTACGACTAAGGATATAAAGGAGAGGCCACCTGGAGACTGGTAGGAGGGGTGGGATGTGAAAGGGGCTGGCCCTGCACTCATGTGTAGCAGTCGAAAATTGGGAGAGATATCTTGGCTACAGAGGTCCCCCTGAAGAGCAAGGGGTCCCAACTTCACAATGGTCTCCCCAGCCCAGAGCACTAGTGCTGGAAGAGGAGCCCCCTGTTGCATCTAGCTGTAAAAATCAGTGGGGATTTTGTCCATCCAGGTGAGACGAAGGGTGGCTGGAAACCCAGATGTCCTTTTAAAGGACCCCCTCTCTCACTTTTAGGCACTCACCCTGGGCTCCAGCAGAGAAACAGCAGCTCAGGAGCTGCCAGAGACATATAGGGAGACACTGAGTGTGTGTCTTCAGACCGAGGGCTGGAGGGAAAGCCGCCATTGCCCTCGTGGTGCCTGAAGAATGACTACTTGAGATTTATTACTTGTAGGAAAATTACTGTTTGACTATCGCCATGGGAACAAAAGGCTTTTGATCATAGGGATATAACATTCTGGTAACAAGCGTTCTGCTTCTGTACTCCCCACTTGCACACCCCGACCTATAGGTTGACAGGTAGTGAATAGGAGAAAAATAGACCTTTGTGTTCAGACAGAATGCAGAATGGGATTTTAGGCTTAAAAACCCTGTATCTCTACATTTCGGGGCTGCTTGATTTGGGGTCTGCGTACCGCTGGCAGACCCAGCTGGCTGAATAAAGAGTGTGATTCCTATGACTCACTGATTCCTGGTGGTCCATGTGTCTTTCGGGGGCTGGCGGCTACAACATCCTGTGTTCAGCCGTCCCCCAACATGGCCAAACTTGAGTTTTCATTGGCCTGGTGAGTGCTGCTCACTACACCCTGATGACTCCCTGGGACTCCACCCCATCCAATCTGCACACAACCAGAAGTTTTTTTGAGGCTGCTGTAGATGGTGTTGGCCCATGCTGCAGTCTTTCTTAGACAACTCTTGCCAGCATGCGGACCTCAAATAGGTGGCAGCTAGGCTTGATGTGCTCTTGAGACTTTTACAAAGTGGCCCCAAGCTCAGCACTGACACCATTTCTGAATCTGCATTAACCCACTGAACACCACTCGACCCACACTGGTGACTTCCTGAGACCCCGCATCACTAATTCGTGTACCACCAGAGGCTGTTTCAGCAGCCTGTGGACAGCTGGTGTTGGTCAACACTAAAGTCTTTCTTGGACAACTTTTGGAGGTCTGCAGGTCCCAGGCAGGCAGCAGCTGACCTCAGTGTGCTCTGAGCCTTTTGTGGAGTGGCCCCAGGCTCAGAACTGGCATCAAATCTGAATCTGCATTAACTCAAAACTGAATCTGCATTAACTTGTTAAACACCACTCTCCTACAGTGGTGACTCTGATACCCTGCCCCACCCAAATCCCATACCACCCTAGGCTCTTTCAGAAGCTGCTTTCTGGAAAGCAAGCAGGCAGTGGCAGGCCTCAGGGTACCCTGGGCCTATGCTGAGTGGCCTCAGACCCAGTACTGGTAAAAACTGACCTCGGTTCGCAGCATGGCCTCTCCCACAAACCTCCAGATCCAGCACAGACAGTAACCAGCAACCAATGGTGGATCACTTTGTAGCTCCTACCAGATAGCCCTGGACCAGTCACAGGCAACGGCTGACTTTGGGCTGCACAGAAACCCCTCCTCAAAGGTACCAGAACCAGCACACCCGGTGGTTGGCTTCAAACCGCAACAGAACACCACTTGGTTAGCCCCACAAGTTGCACACCCAAAGGGTGGTCTTGGCAAGCACCAGAGCCTGCTGGGGTGAATCCTGCTTTGTGGGGTCAGCCCTTGCACAACAGCTTGTACCCTGTGGTTGTGGCCGATCCTCACAGCCAGTAAGTCTTAGGGTCAATCTAATCCACTGATGGGACAACAGCAATCAAGACTAAACTACAACAATAGGACATATACAACCCAGTATAAGGGGTACTACTGGAACATCAGGCTCAGGTGACAAGAGACTGTGCCACTGGGCCCCACAGGCCACCGTGCCAACTGGGAGACGTAGCAGATCTACCTAATATATATAAATGAACACAGAGAAACAGCCAAAATGATGAAACAAAAAAAACACGTCCCAAGTGAAAAAAACAGAAAAAATATCCAGAAAATGAACTAAATGAAATGGAGGCAAGCAATCTACCAGATATAGAGTTCAAAACACTGGTTATATAGATGCTTAAGGAACTTAGTTGTGAAACTTCAACAAAGAGACAGTAAACATAAAAAAGGACATAGAAACCATAAAAAATAATCAGTAAGAATAAAAGACTACAATAACTGAAATAAGAAATACACTGTAAGAAATCAACAACAGATATGAAGCACAGGATTCAACCAGCAATTTGAAAAGAAAAAAGAAAAAAGAATTTAAAAAGAATGAAAATAATTTAAGGGGCCTCTGGGACAACATCAAGCGTAACAACATTCACATCATAGGAGTACCAGAAGGAGAAGAAAGAAAACACGGGGTTGAGGATCTATCTGAAAAAATAATGACTGAAAATTTTCCTAATCTGGTGAAGAAAATAGACATACAAGTACAGGAAGTACAGAGAGTCCCAAACAAGATAAATCCAAAGAGGCACACACCAAAACACATCATGATTAAAATATCAAAGGTTAAAAACAAAGAGAATCTTAAAAGCAGCAAGAGAAAAGCAGTTAGTTACCTACAGGGGAGACCCATAAGACTGTCAGCTGATTTCTCAACAGAAACTTTGCAGGCTAGAAGGCACTGGTATGAAGTATTGAAAAGCAAGTGATGAAGTGATGAAAAGCAAGAAACTACAACAAGACTAGGCTACCCAGCAATGCTATCAATTAAAATGGAGGAAGAAATGATAAAGAGCTTCCCAGACAGGAACCTGAAGAAATTCATCACCACCAAACCAGTAAACAAGAAATGTTAAAGGGACTTCTTTTAAAAAAGGGAGGAAGAGAACGTAAATACGAATAATAAAATGGCAATAACTACATAACTATAGTCATTTTAAATGTAAATAGATTAAGTGCTCTAATCAAAAGACATAGGATAGCTAAATAAATAAGAAAACAAGATCCCCCATACATGTGCTGTCTACAAGAGACACACTTCAGATCTAAAGATATACACAGACTGAAATAAAGGGATGGAAAAGATATTTAATTCAAGTGAAAACAAAACAAACAACAAAAAGCTGGGGTAACAATACTAATATCAGAAAAAACAGACTTTAAAACAAAGGCTATAATAAGAGACAAAGAGGGACACTGCATAATGAAAAGGGGATCCAGCAAGGGGATATAACCCCAGTAAACATTTGTGCACCAAACATAGGAGTGCCTAAACACGTAAAACATATTAACTGACACAAAGGGAGAGATAGACAGTAATACAGTCACAGTATGGGACTTTAACACTCCAATGACATCAAGGGATTGATCTTTCTAACAGAAAACCTACAAGGAAACAGCAGCTTTAAATGACACATTAAATCAGATGGATTTAATTGATATTTTTAGAGCATTTCACCCCAAAGCAGCAGACTATACATTCTTTTCAAGTGCACATGAAACATTTCCAAGACAGAAAACATGTTAGGCCACAAAACAAGTCTCAATAAACTTAAAAAGACTGAAATCATACCAAGCATCTTTTCTGAAAACAATGTTCTGAAACTAGAAATTAATTACAAGAAAAAAACCTGAAAATCATACATATACATGGAGGCTAACTAACATGCTACTAAACAATGATTGAGTTAACAATGAGATCAAAGAAGTCGAAAGATACCTTGAGACAAATGAAAATGAAGACACAGAGATCCAAAATCTATGAGACAGCACGAAAGCAGTCCCAAGAGGGAAAATCATAGCAATACAGGCCTACCTCAACAAACAATAAAAATCTCAATAAACAATCTAACCTCACACTTAAAGAAACTAGAAAAAGAATAGCAAACAAAGCCCAACGTGAGTAGAGGTAAATAAATAAAGACTAGAGCAAAAATAAACAAAATAGAGTCTAAAAAACAATACAAATGATCGATGAAACCAAGAGCTGGTTCTTTGAAAAGATAAACAAAATTGAGAAACTTTTAACCAGATTCATTACGAAAAAAAGAGAAAGGACCCCAGATAAATAAAATCAGAAATTAAAGAGAAGTCATAACTGACACCACAGACATGCCAAGTATTATAAGAAAACACTGTGAACTATTATATGCCCACAAATTTGACAACCTGGAAAAAATGGATAAATTCCTAGAAACATACAATTTTCCAAGACTGACTCAAGAAGAAACAGAAAATCTGAACAGACTGACAGACTGATTACTACTAACAAAATCAAATCAATAATAAAAAAACTCCTCACAAACAAAAGTCCTGGACTGAATGGTTTCACAGGTGAATTTTATCAAACATTCAAAGAATTAACACCTATCCTTCTCCTATCAAACTATTCCAAAAAATTCAAGAGGATGAAGGGTTCCCAAACTCATTTTATGAGGTCACCATTACTGATTCCAAAGCCAAAGACATTACAAAAAAAAAAAAGAAAAGAAAAACTATAGGCTGATATCCTGATGAACATAGATGCAAAAATTCTCTACAAAATATTAGCAAACTGAATTCAGCAATACATTAAAAATATCATACACTATGATCAAGTAGGATTTATTACTGGGATACACGGTTGGTTCAATATCTGCAAATCAATTAATGTGCTACGCCACATACACAACACGAAGGATAAAAAATATATAATCATATCAATAGATGCAGAAAAAGGCTTTGGCAAAATCCCACATCCATTTACGATAAAAACTTTCAGCAAAGAGGGAATAGAAGGAACACAAGTTAACAAAATAAAGGCCATCTATGACAAACCCATAGCTAATATACTCAATGAGGAAAAGCTAAAAGTATCCTTGAGAGCAGGAACAAGACAAGGATGTCCACTTTCACCACTTTTATTCAACATAGTATTGGAAGTCCTAGCCACAGCAATCAGACAAGAAAACGAAATAAAGGCATCCAAACTGGAAAGGAAGAAGTAAAACTGTTATTTGCAGATGACATGATACTATAGATAGAGAACCCTAAAAATTCCACCAAAAAACTATTAGCACTGATAAATGAATTCAGTAAAATAGCAGGGTACAAAATTAATATTCAGAAATCAGTTGCATTTCTATATACCAATAATATATTATCAGAAAAAGAAACTAAGAAAACAATCCCATTACTATTGCATCAAAAATAAAATAAAATAGTGCTCACTTCGGCAGCACATATACTAAAATTGGAATGATACAGAGAAGATTATCATGGCCCCTGTGCAAAGATGACACACAAATTCATGAAACGTTCTATATTTAAAAAAATAAAAATAAAAATAAAATAAAATAAAATAAAGTAAAATAAATACCTCGGAATAAATTTAACCAAAGAAGTAAAAGAATTGTCCTTGGAAAACTATAAAACATTAAAGAAAGAAATTGAAGAAGATACAAATAAATGGAAGCATACACCATGTTCATGGATAGTATGAATTAACATTGCTAAAATGTCCATACAACCCAAAGCAATCTATAGATTCAGTGTAATCCCTATCAAAATACCAATGGCATTTTTCACAGAACTAGAACAAATAATTCTAAAATTTATATGAAGCCACAAAAGACCCCAAATAGCCACAGCAATCTTAAGAAAGAAGAACAAAGTTGGAGGTATTACATTACCTGATACTATACTACAAGTCTATAGTAATCAAATGGCATGGTACTGGCATAAAAACATATAGATCAATGGAACAGAATATAAGTCCATGCCTATGTGGCCAATTAATCTATGACAAAGGAGGCAAGAATATACAGTGGGTAAAGACAGTCTATTTAGTAAATGGTGTTGGGAAAACTGGACAGATATGTGCAAAAATATGAAACTGGACCATCTTCCTATACCATATACAATAAACTCAAAATGAATTAAAGATTTAAATGTAAGACTTGAAACCATAAAACTCCTAGAAGAAAACATAGGCAGTAAATTCTTTGAAACTGCTCCTAGTAATATTTTTTCTAATGTCTCTCTGGGCAAGAGAAACAAAATAAAAATAAACAAATGGGACTACATCAAACTAAAAAGGTTTTGCACAGCAAAGGAAACCATCAACAAAATGGAAAGACAACCTACTGAATGGGAGAAGATCTTCACCAATGATATATCCAATAAGGGGTTAATACTTAATATTTTAAAAAAAACTCACACAACTTAACCCCACAAAATTAACAATCTAATTCAAAAATGGGCAGAGGACCTGAATAGACATTTCTTCAAAGAGGACATGCAGATGGCCAACAGACATATGAAAAGATGCTCAACATCACTAATCATCAGAGAAATGCAATTTAAAACCACGATGAGATATCACCTCACACCTGTCAGAATGGCTATCATCATCAATAAATCAAAAACCAACAAGTGCTGGTGAAAATGTGGAGACTGCAAATTGGTGTGGTCACTATGGAAAACAGTATGGAGGTTCCTCAAAAACTTGAAATAGAACTACCTTATGACCCAGCAATTACAGTTCTGGGTATTTACCCAAGGAAATCCAAACCACTAATTCAAAAAGATATATTCACTCCTATGTTGATTTCAACATTATTAGCATTATTTACAATAGCCAAGATATGGAAGCAACCTAAGCGCCCATCAATAGACTGGATAAAGAAATTGTGGTACATATATACAAAGGAATATTACTTGGTCAATAAAAAGAATGAACTCTCACCATTTGCAGCAACATGAATGGACCAGGAGGGTATTATGCTAAGTGAAATAAGTCAGACAGAGAAAGACAAATATCATATAATCTCACTTATATGTTGTGGAATCTAAAGAACAAAATAAACGAACAAACGAAACAGAAACAGACTAATAGATGTAGGGAACGAGCTGCTGGTTGCCAGATGGGAGGAGGGTTAGGGGGTGGGATATAAAAGGTGAAAGGATTAAGAAGTACAAATTGGCAGTTATGAAATAATCATGGGGATGTAAAGAAAAACATTGGAAATACAGTAAAAAAATGTGGTAACTTATGTATAGTGGCAGTTGGGTACTAGACTAATGAGGGAGATCCTTTTGTAAATTGCATAAATGTCTAACCACTACGCTATATATCTGAAACTAATATAAAATAATATTGAATGTCAACTGTAATTGAAAAATTTATAAAGGGGGGTGGGGAGAAGGGTGAAGGAGAATAAGAGGTTCAAATTTTCACGCATAAAACAAAACAGTCATTGGGATGTGGTGTACAGCATAAGGAATACAGTCAATAATATTGTGATAGCATTGTACAGTGTTAGACGGTTACTGGACTTATCATAGTGATCACTTTTTTAGGTATATAAATGTTGAATAAATACGGTGTATACCTGGAACTAATATAATATTGTGTTAGGTACATTTTAATAAAAATCTTAAAAAAAAAAGGGTCACTTTACTGAGCTTATTAGTTTTAACAGGTGATTTGCTTAGAGTTTTCTAGGGAGATAAGCATATCAATGCCAAGTTTTTCTCCCCCTTTCCAATATTTAAGGCTCTCATTTGCTTTCCGTGGCTTATTACATCAGCTAAAACATCCAGAACAATATAAATAAAATATTCTTCTCTTTCAAGTTGCACTAAGAGTATTTTTTAAAATCATGAATGGGTGTTGAAAGAAAAACTCATCTATTGAGATTGGAACTGAATCACGGGCTGCCAGGATGGAGTAGTGGGAGAGACTGAACTGACTGTAAAATGAAATGAGAGAATTTTTTAGGGGAGATGGAAATATTCTATATTTCGGTTGGGGTAGTAATTACATGGGTGTATAGATAGAAAGATAGACAGATAAATTTGTAAAAAGTCAGTGACCTATACATGTAAAATTTGTGAGTTTTTATTGTAATAATTTATACCTTAATACAATGATTACAAAAAAAAAAGAAAGAGTGTTGAATGCCTTTAATGTGATGATAATGAGGCTGTTCTTGGATAGACCACTGTAATGAATCACACTAATCATTTTTTCCTCTCCATATTTTATGTTTTTTAAAAGAAATACAAGACCAAGATATGATCATTATAGGGAAGTGTTTAAAATGCAGTCAAGCATTATGAAATAAAAACGTACCACCTGAAATGCCAATATGGCAGAGATAGCCAACATTATTTTTTCCCCTCCCAAACACTGACCAATATAATTGTGTGTGTGCGTGGGTATGTGCATATGTGGGCATGCATGTACATGTGTGTGTGTGCATGTCTGCATCATGTCACTACTTGCTGCTTGAAACATTTCAAGATCCTACAGTGCTCTACATGATCTAGCCCCATGGTCAGTTCTTTATTATTGCTACAACAAATCGTTGCAAATTTAGTGGCTTAAAACAACAGAAATTTATTCTCTTACAGTTCTGGAGGCCAAGGGTCTGAAATGAGTGTTATGGGGCTAAAATCGAAATGTCAGCAGGGCCTTGTTCCCTCCAGAAGCTCTAGGGGAGAATCTGTTCTTTTGCTTTTTCCAGCAGGTAGAGCTACATTTCTTGGCTTGTAGCTCTTCCTCCATCTCCAAAGCCAATGGCAGAGCATCCTCTCTCTGGACTCTGTTTCTCTCATAGGCCTTCTTCTCTGCTGTCTGAAACTTCCCTCTGCCTCCCGTTTATAAGGACCCTTGATGACACTGGGGTAATCTAGGATGCTCTCCCATGTCAAGGTCCTTAACTTAACTACATCTGCAAAAACTTCTTCCATGTAAGTAACATTCACAGGTAAGCTGAACAACAGCCCCCAAAGATTTGGGCATGGACATCTTTGGGGGCTGTTGTTCAGCTGACCACCCGTCACCTTTGTCTCCAGCCCCCTGTTCCAAGTAGCCCCCATCCCTTGCCCTCTGCACTTCAGCTCTTCTCTCAGTTTCTTGAACATGCCGTACTTCATCTTGCCACAAACCTTTTTCACATACTGGATATCAAATGAGCATCAGAGAAGAGGAAAAGAATCAATTCCTGGGATAGCTGGGAGAGGTGAGAAGTGTGGCAAAGCTAGAAACCATGTTAGAGCCCAGAGGAAAATACCTCTGGTTGCAGGCATTCGAGGAGGCCCTCTGGAGAATATCCACCCCATCACAGAGATCGTTAACAGCATTCAATCCTCCATCAAGCCTGCGGTGCTCATTATGTCTTCACTGTGAATGTGTGGAGCAGGGTCCAGGCGGCTGAGCAGGGGCAGCACACAGACTTGGGCACAGGGACTCAGAGCCCTATCTGACATTGGGTTAAATGAGAAAGCCGTCTCACCAGTAGATATGACTGGCCATGGAAAAATAGGACAGGTTGGGAAGAGTGACCAGATAGAGCATCATGACAGAACAAAACCTAACATTTGTCTTTTCGGAGAGTTCGACCCACCCACCTACTAGCTACTTCCGGGACACCTGGTGGTATGGAGATGTCCTTCCCTGCAGGTAGGTGGCCCTGATGTCCAGATATCTACTTACAGCTGTAGAGAGTCGTGATGCCAGTGTCATCTCCAGGTTCCCCTTCAGGCCCACGAGGGGTGGCACCAACGTCAACAGGTCTTTAATCTCCACAAACACGGGCCAGTGCTGATGGAGACAGAATAAGAAGCTCAATCCACACACACATATTGGCGTATCGTGGACATTTCAAGAAAATGTTACTTTTCACTCCCTATAAAGTAAATGAATAAGACTAACTAGTTTCAAAAATGGCTTTACACTAAATACAAAATAATGATGAAGCCATGAAATTTTCCTAATACTATTCAGTGAACACCACCAGTGGCCTCAAGAGCCCCTTTCTCTCCCTGGTCCTTAGCACCTGGGAAAATTGGGGGTGAGGCTGGGTCTAGCTTGCAGGCATGCTTTGTCGGGTGTGCACAATGTGTTTATAGAAATAAGAATGAATCACCAGTTTTAAAGTGGGGAGGTTCTCATGAATTGGGACAGCCAGGGCTGAAGGGTGGCACTGCTGTATTAAGGACAGAAACTCCCAGGTGGCCCCAGGCCTGCTCTGCTGCTCTCAGGCACTGTGGCCAAGTACAAGTTTCACTGAGTATCATATGGGGACTCTGGATTTGTCAAAATAGATAGAATGTACCTCTATCCAGATCTCTATCAAACATAAAAAATAAAAATTAAAAATAAAAGGAATGAAAGGGAAGTATGCTTCAAGAAAAACCAGAAGAGAAAAAATTTCTTTGTGAAGTAAAAACTATTCCAACCTATTTAACATGCAACTAGATTGCCTGCCACTCAATTTGTAATGCCCCATCTGATTCTACTGATTTATTTGACCTCCCAGGCCCCTATAGATACCTGTGACCCCTATACTAGAAGCTCCTCCTGGTTTTGGAATGCTAGAGCTGAAAAGAAAAAAACAACTGTCAGCTAGGACACAGGAGGCCTACGGTCCCCCGTTCCCTAAGACTAGAGCTGTGTGAAAGTGTGCAGATCCACTCATCTTTGGGGCTCTGGAGAGTCACCTATAAAACTGTGCAATAAGACATGTCGCCAGGCATGGACGTGAAGGGATTGGGCCACGTCCTTTAAAGACTCATTGTTTATGGTTTCTTTACACCTTAGTTTCTCTCTTTCGCTTATCTACAAACCTGTGAAATTCAGAGTGCTTATCAGCTCTGATAGAGTTATAAGTCTGCCCTCTCCTAAAAGTTCAGAAGAAAATCATGTCACCAAGCATGGAGGTGCCACCTTTATGTCAGTCCTGATCTTCAGGAAGCATCTGGCCCCAGGGCAGCTGTGTAACTGTCCTATCAACTACCACACCCCATCCAGCAGAGCATGGTTTACCCTTTAGTTCACAGGCATAGGCACTCCCCAGTGACTGGAGTCTTGCCTCCAGGCAGCGTCCACCACCCTATATCTCCTCTTATGTGATCTGCAAGCTGACATGTTCCTGTGCGCTATCTTTCCCTGCCTACACATAAGACCAAGTACCCACCAACCCAAAAGTAAAAATAAACCCTCTCTCTCGATCTGCCCTGCCATGGAAGCCTTCCCCATCTTTCTCAGCATCACCAAATTTTGAATGAGTTCCCGTCATCACTCATCATAATTCAGGGCTGTGCAAGCCTCTGACTGCCCCCGGCACCCTGCAGCAATGCCCCTCTCCATAAAGAAAGCAGTGATCTTCAAATGAGTATCCGCTGGCTCTTCTAACCTCCTTTCCGTTGCTCTCTCTGTGCTAGGGCATCTTCCACCCCACCACGCAAACATGTAGTAGACTCCTATTGTGTGCCAGGCACACCTCTGCGCTCTCCACCCTGGCTTCCATGACCATATCCCCTGTCCTATGCTGATCTTTCTAATCGTTCCATCTTGGCCTCCAAAAAGGGCTCCTCTTCCTTCTCCTGACCTTTTAATTTTTTTAATTTAATTTAAAAGATTGTATTTCCTTTCCCCAGTTAGGAAGACTACAAAGTTAGAAATTTCACCAAAGTTTAATAATCCTTGATTCTTCAAAATGGGCATAGACTTTTCAACTCTGGATAGTTCTCAGGTTTCATGATAGCTTTGTGTGACTGACTCAACCAGAACTAATACACTTTCTCAAGAAAAAACAATCTTGATTATGAAGATTCCAACTCCACAGCGGAGAAACTCCCTGTTAAAGGACAGATTGAACCAAGCTGAGGACAAGATCAGGCTGCCGCCAAACCACTTATTGCCCTGTGGCACACACGGCTCTTGACCTATCCTTTCCCACCCCTGGATTCATCCCAGCCCATCCAAAGTCATCTTTCTCCAAACAGTAAACCCCCGAGTTCAGGAGGCCAGAAGTTGTAGACCTCCCGACCTTATAAAATCCTGATTTTCCTTCACGCTTTGTCTTCAGTTCCTTTCTGTCCACATCCTCTCTTTTCTAAGGCTTGAGTTACCTTCCATTGCATGCCTTAGGTTAACTTCCCCACAGTCGCCTCACTCTCCATCAACAAGAGGAATAAAGTAGTGAATGCTAGAAGGTAAACCTTAATGCAGGGGTCCCGACCTCTTTGTAAGTGGTTACTTGGGTGTGGGCTGGGACATAACCACAGGCAAAGAGATTTGAGAAGTCATGGCATCGTATAACCATGAGGGGTCTATTTTGGGACAAAGTCAACAAATATGGAATGGTAAAGCAGAAAAACAGTAGGACTCTGGATACTGGGTGACACTGTTAATCCAATGAATTAACTAGTGCTGCAGCTGTCTGTTATGCAGACTTCTTTACAGGAATAAATGTTTTTAATCACTTTGAATTAGATTTTCTGTTACCCACAACCTAGGCACCCTGATTGATGCACTGGGCTTTGTGCTGGTGGCTTACAATGTCACCAGCACAGATCTGCCTTCTGAGTGTTCTACCTGCTGACCCAACTGCTAACAAAACTCTGGACATCCCACAGGACCCTCAAACTCAGGATTCCAACTTGACTCTCCTCACCAAACTCTACTTTGTCCTACCCCACCATCATAGTTCCAAGCATCCTTCCTGCTTTGCCATCCAGGACTTAATTAACTCCTCATGTTCCCCAACATCTTGACATCCAAGTCTTCATAACTGTCTTAAATTCTGCCACAGCCCTCACAAGCAACTTTAAAGACATCTGTCCCAGGCACTGGGGAGGCTGAAATCAGTCAGCCTTGCATTGGGGAGCTCTGAATCATGACCACAGCCTCCCAGCTTTCCCCTGCAGCCTGGAACCATACCCTCCAGGCCATCTTTGACCCCGCTGCCAGGGTCGACTTTTGTTGCACATCTATGACAATGTCACAGAGCCCTTTATAACTCTTCATTGCAAATTCCACTCCTGGACATATACCCAACAGATATGAATCCTTGTGCTACCCCTCCTCGAAATATACACAGGAATGTTCCTGTTCTTAGTAGTATCATACCTTGAGAATAGCCAAAATGAACCCACAGTATTAGAAGTCAGAAGAGTGGGTTAGGTTGGGCGGAGCATGAAGGAGCTTGCCGGGGGCTGAGAATGTTCTTGACCTGGGTGGTGGTTACTGAGGTGCATTTCCCTTGAGATGATTCATCAAACTGTATACATATGAATTGTGCAATTTTCTACACTTCTGTGCTATACTTCAATAAAACAATAATACATGACACATATTATTAAAACAAAGAATGACAACAAAATCAACAACCCCTCTGCTTTCAGTATACAACTCAAACTTCTGAGCAGAGCCGACAAGGCCCCTCACTGTTTACCCAGTGCCCCGTCTCCATGACAGTGGCCACTCATGTTCCTCACTCTTTGCAAATGCGCACTCTCATCTCTCCATATCTATATACACACTGATCCCTTTGCCTGGAATGTTTGTTGATTTCTCACGTCATCCTAGAAACTGCTACATTATCCTTTAAGGTCCAATTCCAACTGTCCTGCTAACTGTAGATTCTCTGACTCCTCTAGTAAGAATGGATTGTTCCTTCTTCCTTCACAAGTAAATGTCTGCTCACTGCCTCCACTCCCTCACACTCCTTGATCTGAGGAGCATGTGCCTCGTTCACTAGACTACAAATGCCAAGAAGGCAAGAGCTGGTCTGTTTCTACCCACCACTGCACCTCCAGGGCCCAAGAGCAGCTGGCAGAGTTCAACAAAATATGCTGAATGAATGAAGGAGGAGCCCGATTTATGAGTTAATTCATCTATCTTACTCTGCGTTTGGTTATTAGCTGTTCAAAGGCAGGGACCCTGATTCATCTCCAATTTAGTGACAAGCGATCACACTCTAACAACAATAAAAATCACTCTTGTGGACTCCAGGTACACATGTGTATATATAAACCCCAAAAAGGTCTGAAAGGACATGCTCGACCTGACAATACAGGAAATAAACTGAGACTGAGGGCTGTGGTCAAAGAGGGCTTAACCTCAGCTAAGATATTTATTTTATTAATAACTATAACTGAAAATTTTTTTTTTAAAAAGCAAACTAATACTCTAGCCACTTACTAGGCCTCAGTCTCCAGGTCCAACCACAGACTGAACTCAGACCCCAGAAAGAGAGAGACCCCTGGGCCCCAGATTGAGAGGAGACGAGGCCAGCACGCAACCAATGCCCTTGGTCTCAGGACTGCACCAGGGAGAGCCCACAAGGCATGCCTGCTGAGCCAGGTGGTCATGCTGACTGCAGGCTCATAATTCCTGAGGCCCCAGAACACGGCTTCCTGCTGCTCCAGGCAGGAACCAGCCTGGGTACAGTTGGAGCCAGGAGCCAGGATCCTGTCCCTTGTTGTGGGGCTTCCCTTTGGAATGGTGTTGCCAAGGCTGCTTCCTGCACTGCTGAGTGGTGGTGAACAGGGAGGTAGCGGTGCAGGCTTGGGAGCCAGGGAAACTCAAGTGCCCTTGAACCTCACAGTACCCTGGAGTCACGGGAACCACATCTGCTAAGTGGTGAGAAGGAATGGGACATGACTTCCAGAGCTATTTTCTCTTTCTCCCAGCTGCTGGACCTCCCAAAGCTGAATGGCTCAAGACCAGAATCTGCAGACAGCCTTCCCCATGTATACTCTGGGCCTGTCTCCCAAGATACTCCTTTTTCTCCTTTCTGGTCTCCTAGATGGCTCTTTAATGCAGAGTCAGAAAAGGTGTTCTGCCCTCCAGCTAGACTTTCTCCTGGACTGGCATCCTGTGCCACCTCTGCAGATGGTCAGGCACAATTTCCACTCCCCCTACTCTCCATATTTCACCAAATCTTCCAGATTCTGCTGAGCTTTCCCAACTGACAACTACCCTCCCAGGTTGCAGCAACTGAGGGACACACAATGGGGTGAAGAGGTTCTGAGCCATGCTCTACATGAGGCAGCTGTAGAAGGTCAAAAAGAAGAGACTCAGGGCAGAGAGTCTCTCCCCTCAGTATCCACAGGAAGGTAGTAGGAAAGGGGTGACAAACTCTTAAAGCAGCCCCAGGGGTGAAGCTAAGAAGCAGGAATGATGGGTATCCAGGTCTCAAGCCCAGATGAACACAAGTTTTCTAATAGCGAGCTGGCCAGTATGCTTCTCCAGACCGAGGAGGGGTGAGTGTCCCATCCACTGAGATATGCAAGCAGAGGCTTGCGATGGGATGCCTCCCATCACAAGCAGGGGTCTCTTGTGATGGGAGGCATCACAAGCCTCATTCAGAGACCAGTGGGCCAGGGTGGGTGTTGATGACCCCTCTCCAATTCAGACAGGTGTACTGGGAAATGCTGGATGGGCATTAATAAAAAGATGCTGTGTGTACTGAGGAAGGTACAGTGTTATCTGGGATGTCCCCGTGGGTTAAAAAACTAAATTTAAATTTAATTTTACATGTTAAAAAGCACATCATGTACTATAATCCCACATATTTATGTGTTTTTCTGTTCTTGATAGATACATGGCACAATGTTGACATGTGACAAGTGAAGGTGCCCACCCCCCTTCACTTATGTACACTTTCTAATTTATCTAAAATAACACACTAAATCTAAAAGAAATGTTTAAGTAGACAGAGCAAACCCTCAGTGATTAAAACAGCATTACCTTAGCCAACCCCAGGGCATAAACACACCAGGAGAAGTGAACGCCAGAGTGTGTGACAACTCAAGGGCCTCCCAGCAAATGCCTCTACCCTATGAAGAACACCATAGCCGCTCGCTGCCCTGGACCCCCAGCCCAGGCTCTGGCCCTTATCCTCTCATGGAAAATCCCCATGGAGATTCTGGATGCTGGAAGTTGTAATGCCCATCACCCTTGGGCCACAACACAAGGTGCACTCAGTCATCCATCCTCACAATTCTGCAAGGTGAGTGTATTTATTAGCCCCATCGGCAGATGGGGAAGCTGAAGCAGTAGGATACTAACAACAGTGAACAAACAGCATAGCCAGGATTTGAACCCCTCAGGCCCTGCCTAATGAGCCTGCATTTCCTAGAAGGAAAATGGTTTGAGCTTCTGGGGCTAATGTAGCTCATGAGGGCTTATTTTCAGAGAGGGTCATCAGAAGCTTCTGTAAATCTCAGATGCAGAGGTTCCTGAAGGATCCTTCTGCCAGCACCATTGATACTGGGACTCCCAGGCATTGAGGCTGGACTCAGGGCTGCAGTCCCACTCAGCGGCCTCTTGCAACCCCCGGCCTGTCTTATCTGTGATGCCTAACCCAGGGCCCCACGCTGCCTCTCAGACCCCCAGTACGCACTTGGATGGTGTCCATCACCAGGCCAGCAGTCATCATGCCCAGGCCCGACAGCAGAAGGGGTACCATGATCTGGCACGTGATGGTGAAGACGGTCTCAGGGAAGACTCCATAGGGGGACCGAGTGAGCTCACAACTGAAGCCTCGAAGCTTCTTGCCCTGAAAGCGAAACTCCAGATTCAGCTGGGTGACCACCATGGTCAGGCCGTCGACCACATTCCCAGGAGCAAGATGTCCAGGCCCAGGGAGCCCTCCGTCCTTTGTCCGCCTCACCCTCACCAGGATACGTTTCCTAAAAAATCCGTAAAGGTAGAGTGGCCAGGTGCCCTGCACCTAGGGAGGGTTCCCTAACTGCTCCTCAGCAGAGGACCAGAGCAAACAAGTGAGGAGAAAAGGCTGGTGTAACTCAGAGCCTCATTCAGGGTCTTGGCCAGCTCCTGCTGTTCGTCCGCTCTCTGGAGATCAGGTTTTCTTCAGAGAGTGGCTGCTACGTCAGCCAGGACCTCCCTCGGCCAGCTGCCACAAGGAGGATCACTGTCTCTCGGCACGACCTTGACAGCATCCAGCCCTCCGGCCCATGCTGGCGTGGGCTGAACCCAGATAAACAGAGCCACGTGAGACCTGGCCTTGGTCAGGGCCACACAGAGGCCTGCCCACCTCTGCATGCGTGCCCTGGGCGGCCTCTACTCTTGGCAGATAAGGGCCTGGAGAAATCTCAGCATGAAGGACTCACTCCTCAGACCGGGTCTACAGCCTTCTGAGGGTCTGCAGGTCCCCAAGAAAGAAGCCACGTCCTAGGGTTACCTCAACTTCGATGTCCAGGGGCTCATGGCCACACGAAGAAGCTGTGTTCACAGAGGAAATACAGCCCTGTCTTTTCAAGGACCCAGGAGATTTGTAAATGTGCTTCAAAAAGGGCCATACTCTCATCTGCTACAAAGGTAAGACCAACCTGGCCCAGAGGAAAAGGGGTTAGGGTGCTGCCTCTAACTCCCAGGGATTCTATTGTCGGGTGTGCCCACTGTGCATTCCACAGGTGCCAGGGACAGAATGTCCAGGCCTGAGGGCAGATTGGAGCAGGGATCAAGGCCAGCAGAAGCCCAAAGCTGCGGACCCCAGGGGACCTCACCTAGATCAGGCCCTGGTCTAGGCCTCACCTCTGCTCCTGTTCCATGGCCCTCTTGGGCACTTAGCGGGTTCCCCTGTCTATCCCATGCTCAAGTCCCATCCCCTTAGCCTGAAGTTCATAGCCCTTACCAGTCTAGATTTTACTGACCTCCCCAAGTGTATCTATCCCCTTTCTTTGCTAACTTCAGCCAATGTCTCAAATAGCTGTTTCCCTCAAGCCCCAGATATTCCTCTCACTATATCTTTCTGTTCATTTACTCATTCACTCAATAGATATTTTTAAGCCCCTCCCAGAATCCAGATATAAGAAGTGCTAAACTTCTTCAGCACTGAGAGTTGGAGTTCTGTCTCTTCTCCTTCAATCTGCTGGACCAGCAGAACACAGTGGAAGGGATACTGTGTCAGTCTGGTTCTGGACCCATATCTTGAGAAACTGACAGCTTCCACTTCTCATCTCTTGAGATGTTCATGGTTGGATACCCTACCACCATGCTGTGTGGATGCCCAAGCAGACACATGGAGAGGCCACACGTAGAGGTTCCAGCCAAGAGCCCCAGCTGAGGTTCCAGTCGACAGCCAGCAGCAACCCTCATGTCATATGAATTGTCATGGGTTGGGTACAGTGCCTACCTAGCAAGCCATCCCTTGAGGATGCAGCACTGAGCAGACGGTCTTTCTCTGTGAGACCTACCCAAACCCTTGCAGATTCGTGATCAAACTGAATGACTGGCTTTAAATAAGCCATGAAATATTGGTGTGATTTGTTGCATAGGACTAGATATCTGGGACATTTGGGGAACCTCATCCCCACCCTTGACTTTACTCATCTCAGATAAATCAACAACTCCCAGACCTCTCTCCCCAGCCCAGATCTCTACCTTGAGCTATTAAACTATGTTTACCCCATTGAGGAGAAGGACAAGTACCTCAAACTCAGTCTTTTGTGATCATTTCTTCTAAACCTCTATCCCCAAGCTTCTAGCCTCAATGAATGGTTCTGCCAGAAACCCAAACTTCACTCTGACCGCTCCTCCCCTGACCACCTCAATTCCACATCCTTCATCATGGCCCTTCCTCCTAACACGTCTGCCCACCAATAGTAACACAAGCTCTTCACACTAACATCCCACGATACATCTCAAAGTCACTTGCTTGTCCAAATGTCATCAGTAATGTCAAGTCATCACTTGAAAAAGTCAAGATTTTGTGGCCAGGCATTCGAGGACTTTCATAATTTGAGGGAAAAAAAGGCATCCATTTGGCCCTCTGCTCTTTCTAGTCCCTGGTCATATACTGCACATCACAGAAGGAACTTCCTGCAGACCCTCCCATGAGCCATGGCTGTGCTCACACTGTTCCTTCTGCAGACTCCACTTATGGCCCAGGCCAAACTCCTGCATGGCTTCATGGCCAACTGAGGCACCTCTTTGTCTTTGAGGCCTCCCCAGCTTCCTGGCCATCTCCTTCCCCAGAATTCCCAAAGTACTTTTTCTGAACCTCTCTGAAAGCACGTTCACTTCTACCTAACGCTAGCATGAATCGCACATGCATGTACTCTCCTCCCTTCCTGGACTGTGCTCCTCTTGAGAATGGAGTCTGGTAGATTCACTGCTACAGAAGAGAAATTATTTATTCATTTACTCCATAAATTAGTACTTAAGGCCTAATATTTGCCAGACTCTGGTCTAAGTGCTGTGGTGCCTATGTTAGTGGAACAGACATATCTTAGAGCTTTCCAGTGTACTAGATAATCATAAAAATGAGAATGTAATAATGATCTGTGAGAAATGCTAAGAAGGAAAGCCAAGGAATGAGGAGAGCGTAGAGCAGAGTTAACTACACACAAGAACACAATGGCCAGCAAATAAATGAACAAATGAATGAAATGACAGATTTTCAGTTCTATTCGTGTAGCTTCTCAATACCCTTTCACAATGAATTATATCATGTTCAATCACTAGACTCTCAAAATATCTCCAGGATGTTCATGAGCAAGGATTGCCTTCTACAGGCCCTGAAAGGTTTGCCCAAGATCATACCCCAAGTCAGCATCAAAGGCAGGACTATGACTCCTGACTCCCAGGGCAGGCTGCCTCCACTGCCCTTTCTGCTGTCCACTCTCCGCCCCTTCCCCTGTCTGTTGCTGCCTGCCACCTGTGGTTTAGGTCCACTGGTTCAAACAAGAGTCTGAACCAGTCAGAGGCTGAGAAAAATGGTGTATTTCTGAGAAAAGAGTTGCAAAAGTTAACTGGTTTCAAAGACCTAACTAGTTTAAAACAGAACCCCTCTCAGTGGCCTGAGTGAGACACTAACCATACCACTTCCAAGACACACAGCAGGAGAAGTCCCAACAAGTGATCACTTTCTTCTACTTTTGGCAATTCCTGTGATTTCTTTATAGTTTTGAATGTGATCATACATCATAATACAATCTATAATTGGACACAGTAGAACCCCGAACCATTTTCATTAGTACAAAAGACATGGAAATAGATAATCATTTCCATAATTTCATAGATTCCTGATTAAGTTATAAATTATAAAAAGTCTCTCATTTTTGTTTAAAAAAACAAATGAGAAATTAAGATAAAGACACACACTCACACGCACACACATACAAGCAGTAAAAAGTTCAGAAGGATATATACAAAATCTTAACAGTGGTTACCTTTGAGTGGCAGAATTACAAGTGACCTTTATTTTATAACTTTCTGTACATTCTATTGTGGTTATTTGCTTTTACAACCATCAAAACATAAACTGTCATCAAAAATAAATAAAAGATATCATTATGTGAGAAAAATTACTTCCCCGTGCAACTTGAGAACAAAATATGTCAACACGGTTTATTGGGTCATAATCTAGAAAATCAAGAATGTAATTTTAAAAACCGTTCAGTAGCACAGTGGAAAAACTCAAAGAGCTTAAACTAGATTCTAGGGCTGCACCAGGCAGCAGGTGAAATCTGGGTCAAGTATCGGTGGTTTCTTGGGTGGCCTGTAACAATTCCCTGCCCCTCTGTTGGCCTCTAACCCACCCACAGCCCCATAACTTGAGGGGTGGGACTATATCAGTAGTTTTCAGTTCACTATCCATCAGAACTACCTGGGAGCTCCTGAATGTGCAGCTCCGGCCCCAGTGCAGATCAATGAATCAGAGCCCCAGGCTTGCGACATCAGAACCATTCATCTATTCCAACCCCTTCGATTTTTAGGATGTGTGTCATTGTAGAACAGTTAGGTGGGTCCTCTGAGGGTGGGCAGAGGGCTCTAGAATGCACATCGCCATTCCTAGCTTTCACTTCTGATTCTTCAATGGGAACTGCTTATTTTCCCAGAAGCACACCTTCAAAACGGCCTACTATTCTTTTCATGGGTCACCTTGAGCCTGGACTAGTTCAGAGCCAAATGGTCATTCTTAAATGCTTGAATTCTTCCCCACCCTATTAAGTTCTCAGAAATTGAGCCAATTACATTTTTAATAACAGGAATGGTTCTTTATTTTCTGCTTCTGATTTGACTAGTAGAACCCACCCATAAGTAAAAATGAACTGAGTACTCGCTTCCACCCCCTCACCAGCCTACTCTCATGCAGTTTCTCCAAGCAGCTCCTCCAATGTTACTCAGGCCTCACTCCAGTGTCTCCTCCTCAGAGAGGCCTTCTCTGGCCTCCCTCTCCAAGGCTGAGGCATATCACCCAGCTTTATTGTCTTCATAGCCTTTTCTGCTACCTAACATTGACTTATGCATCTGCTATCTGTCTCTCTCCACTTGACTGTGACAGCCATGAGAGCAGGGACTGGTGGTCGTGTCCACCACAACATCCAGGATAGTGCCATGGCACACATACACGTGTTGCATGAATGAGTGAATGAATGAACAAATAAAAAGAATCACAGAAATAAAGAGAAAAAGAAACCCAGTCAACCTTGTACAGGTTGAGTGGTGTATAAAACCTAAAATTATATTATGATTTGCTGCCTTGACAGCTGGTAAAACCATGGCCTAACTGCAACTTCCCCTCCTCTCCTGCAACAGTAGATAAGGTCACCTAGCTAAGCAACCTCCTTATCAGGAGTACTTGGTAGCTTCATGATTATCTTTGAGTAGTGGATTTTAGTTCCTGCCAGCCAACGGAATTATTCAAACAATACTATCTCACCTCCCACAGTAACCAGCACATACTTCAACCTATTGTTACCACAGGGCCTGCCTCCCACAGCCCCTAGCAATTTGCTCTGCTCCCCAGTACAACTCCTGTGGGGTACTGCATGGTAGGCAGTGTCCTCCCTTGCCTGTGAGTACACGTGGCTGATAGACTTTGTGATCTCATCTGTCCAGTGCTGGGGTTGTGTGTTCAGCCATCGCTATAATGCTAGGGCAGGAATCCCTCCCTCACCAATGAGGTACAAAAGAAGAGATCAAAACAACAGTTAGCATTAGGACTGACCTAGGACACCTGTCAACTTTCACTAACTGCTCTTTGCCTGACATGGTGAAGGCTGCCTGGGATGGAGCCACTAATTGCTGGCCAGCAAGTACATTAGCTTGTTCCATATTGGGTCATCTCCCCTGGGGACTGCCAATCTTCACCCATCCTACAGTGTCGTCCTAGCCCCCAAGGCAAGACCTATTATTAAATGACCATATCCCAGAGTGAGGTGCCTTTGGGTACCATCTGTGTTTGGCAGGTGCTCTCTAGCACTTCTGACATCTAGTCTGACTTACAAATTGGCTTGACAAAAATAAGATTCTATGGACATCCCCCTCCCCCACACCATTAAAAGAATTAATACAGCCCAATGTAAGCTAACACAGGGCCTTCAAGGATTGAAAATTTTCATACAAGACCTAACTTAGTGAAGGCATGATTACCGCCACCGTTTCTTCTTTTAAAAGTCCAATTTGGCCTGTTCTTAAACCTGGAAATAACATAGGGTGTTTCACCACAGATGACCACAACCTTAATGCTATAATTCCATCCATTGAAACCCCCATTCCTTATATCTAATGTTATTGAGATTACTGACTCCATCCAATCAGTAACCAGTAAATATTTTGCTACTACAGATTTGGCTAATATGTTTTGTTCAATGCCTATTTCGATAGCCTCTCCACCACAGTTGACCTTCAACTCTGAAAGGACATAGTATATCCTTTCCAAGCTTCTCATAGGGTACCTCACCAGCTCTGCCACCACACAGACTTTGCAGGCAAGATCTTAACTTCATGCACTTCTCCAAGAGCACAGGTCTGACATTACACTGAGAACATCCTTCTCCAAGAAGACTCACTTGACACACTCATTAAGGACATCCAAATACTCACAAAAGAATTCACAAGAAAAGGATGGGCCATTACCCTACATGTGGGGCATGGCCTGCCACCTTTGTCAAATTCCCGAAAATTTTTTGGTAAACCGAAGACAACTCTATCCTGACACTGTCAAAAAACAGCTATTGATCTCTCGGCATCCACAACATTAACACAAGCCCAACATCTTTTAGTCCTTTTTGGATTCTGGAGGTAACACAGTCTTTACCTACAAGTTTTACTTATGCCCAGTGATGCTGTCACTCGCAAAGCAGCCTGCCTTGAATGGGCGGTGCCAACAAAAGGCTCCAGAATCTGTCCAACTTAAAAGCAGGCACTCCTATCAGTGCCTTCAGAGACTTTCACTGCAGCAAGAGGCTTTAGCAACCTTCACCCAGGCATCTTGGAGTCTCTGGGCCATATAGGATAAGTCGCCAAGGACTTATGATACAAGAACTCTCTTTGCTCTCTTTGCCCGCACTATACAAAAGAAGAGCAACTGCTAGCTGAATACTGAGCGCTCCTGAAAAGAGACTCTCACAGAGTGTCCTGAGACCCTCTGTACCCAGCTGCCCATTGAGCTTTTAGAGACACAGCTGCCTAGGCCTCCTTAATACAGGAAGGAGCAACACCTGGGCCCTCTGGCATATCCCACCTGTAGGAGGGTGGCCTCCTCTGTCCTCAGTTCCTTGCCAGATGTCAGAGTAGGTTACCTCTTCCCCAGGCTCCTTGGCTACATGGGGAGCTCCCTTGAGATCAACTGAGTAAGCACTATTAACCTAAGAAATGTCCAGACATATGCTAAGATGACATATGCTAAGAAGCAAGATATCAAATGCTCCTGAGAATAACAGTTTTGCAGCTTCTTTTATGCATTAGAAATTAAGGAGAGAACAGAAAGATTACCTGGAAGTGAGATAAAGCAAGGTGGGGGGATTAGATTATAGCATAGTTAACAAGATTATATGCTCTCGAGAGGGTGGATACAGCTTACTTCAAAGGTGTGTTAACCTAGATGCACAGAAACAATGGACAAGGATTGCTTAAGGCAAAGATAAATCTTTTACTAAATTATATGCCTGGGGCGTGACTACCCATCACAACCTACTCAGTTAGGAATTTATGATCAGATCACCCTGTAAGGTTACTTTCCATAGAATCCCTTTTTTTAATCCACATATTTAAGTTATAGGTAGCAAATGAACTCCTGCTGAGGGGATTGATAAATCTGGCATTGATTAATGCGGATTCATGCTTCCTGGGGATACACACTCTTTGTACCACCACCCCTACGGGTCCCCCAACTGCAGTTATTGGCCACAAAGGGGAATACATATAAATTCACACAGGGCCCTCATTCCCTCCTGGTCAAGAGCATGCTTCACTTGTTAGGGAGGCAGTTCATCTGCCCCTGAGAAGTTGCAGTCACAACCGAGGTTTAAGTTGGTGTCAAAGCATCAAAGGTCAGTGTGGTGTAAAGCCTAAAATTAGTAATATGTACTATTGTGACATATGGGGAAAAGCAGGCAGGGCCTGAATAGCCTAACCACATGGCCCCTCCTACTCTTTTCATGGGAACTGTGCCTCCTTATCCCTGAGTAGCGGGTTCTAGTTCCCTGCCAGCCTGTGAACAAGCCAGTTACACCCTCCTGAAGAAACCAGAGGCTCCCCTACGCTTCTAACACCACACAATACCTCCTACAGACCCTTCAGGTTTACACTGCTACTGAGTGCACCCTCCTTTGAGCCCTGAGTGACACACTGGCCTCTCTCAGGCTCTAAGTGCATGTGATTGATAATATACTGTTGATCTCAACTGTCCAGTGTTAGGTGCCTGTGTTTTCAACCATCCCTACAACCCTAGGGTCAGGATCCCTCCCTCACCAATTGGGAAAAGAGAAGGCAATCACAAAAGGCTAGTCTCATCTTCTGGGTTGCCCAACCCAGTCTCCAACCTCTTCCCTCACAAAACTCCGTAGCTCCTTGCCTTTCCCTTTAGCCAGTTTACTTGTCCTCCCTGTCTTTCTAGGCTGCTACATGTCTTTACTAAAAAATGTGATCTCTCCTCTTTATCTCTATTCTACGCACGTGGGGCCCATGGTTCTTGACCACTCTGTAGACCAACAGATGTCTGAGGACTGCCAGTTTGATTTTCCGATATACGTAACACAATGAAGCCGACTCATGACAAAGAGTGGAATTCTGTCTTCTTCATATGAACATGTCCCCTAACCTCATAATATATGCTGCCTTGTGTGGGCATGTAGCAGCTGGAGAACTGTATAAGAGGCAGCTTCTGTTTCTAAGGAGGACACAGGCTCAGAGCCTTAAAGGAAGACTATTAATCTGATATATATATATCTCACAGCAAGAAACCCACCAAAAGCAAAGTCAAGGGATAAATGACCTTAATATATAAAGAGCACTTAGGTATCAATAAAGAAAAAGATACCCATAGGGGCAAAGAATATAAATAGAAATATCCAAGGATATTCATCCTCACTCACTCATAATAAGTGATGTGAATTACACTACAATGCACATGGCTGGCAGCCCTTGACCATGGCCTCAATGTAACTGTAAATCTTTACTTCTTTAAGATAACTTTTTTCCTTCTCTTTCCCCTTGATTGAAATTGGCCTTCTGCTCACTTGCTTCTTTTCTTTCCTTATCCTTCCACATACTGGACAACCACTCCCTTAATCATTACACCCTTAGGTCAGCATCAGTCTTAGGAACAAAGCCTCAGGTCCACTGACCACAGATACAAGTGTTTCTGTCAAACTAAAGATAACATCTTGCAGCTCCACACTCATGAAAGTAGAACAACCCTACTGGCATCCCCTTGAAACCAGACAGAAGACACCATGACTGATATCAGGACCTGATGCAATGATCAACTGCCTTTTACCCTAGCCCTGACCAATCAGTAGAGCCCATGATCCCAACTCTCTTAGCTACCATGACTGAATTTTCCTCTATATAACCTATCCCCTAGAGGCCATTGGGAAGCCAAGTCTTTGAGTGGTAGCTCATCCGTGTCTCTGGGCTTGGCACCATTTCCTTAAATAAACCACTACTTTCTTTGCTGCAAACTCCTGTCTCTTTTGGCTTTGACGCATGCAGACAAAATGAACTCCTTGAATTCGGTAATACCAAAGATCCTTGCTGCCTGTACTGACACTCTTGTGTTATTCCTTCTCTCAAGCGTGGGCTGAGCTTAGCAACCTGCTTCTAGCCAAAGAAGCAAAGATGTTGCTTCTGTAATTAGGTTACTAAATACAGTGATTTTTGTCTCGCTAGCAGACTCTATTTCCTTCTCAGACCACGCATTGATGATGAAGCAAATGCCACGTTGGAGACGTCCACAGGGGAAAGAACTGAAGGTGGCTTCTGGGCAATAACCAATGAGGAACTGAGGCCCTCAGTCCAACAACCTGCCAGGAGCTGAATCCTGCCCACATCATGTGAGTGAGCTGGGAGGATGACTACAGCCATGGCTGACGCCTCAACTGTGGCCTCATGAGAGATCCTGAAGCAGAAAACCCAGCTAAATTGGATCTCAGCCCACTGCAACCATGAGATAATAAGCGAGTGCTCTGTTATGTGGCTCAGTTTTGAGATCTTGTTACACAGCAACAGAAACTAAGACAGTGTACAATGAAAGGCAATTTCCCATCTAACGGAGAGTGAAAGATCAAAGAAGCTGAAAACAGACTATTCTGATGAGTATGGTGTTAGAGGGAGTATGACTGGTCCCACCCCCAGGGTAGGTGATCTGGCGATGTCTATAAAAGTCACAAATACATGTACTCTTTGACCCAGCAAATCTATTTGCAACAATGTATCCTACTCATGTATAAAATGTCAAGGTTATTCAATGCAGCATTTATTAGGATACTATTTTAAGCTGCTCTTATTGGCTGAATTGTGTCCCCTCAAATTGAAGTCTTAACCCCCAGTACCTCAGAATATAACTGTATTTGGTGATAGAGCCCTTAAAGAGGTAATTAAATCAGAATAAGGTCATTTTGGTGAGCCTTAATCCAATATGACTGGTGTCTTTAAAAGAACAGGAAATTTGGACGTAGGCACACACATAGGGAAGATCATGTGAAAACACAGGGAGAAGACAGCCATTTACACACCAAGCAGAGAAATCTTGGAAGGAATCAGGCCTGCTGACACCTTCATCTTGGATTTCCAGCTTCCAGAACTGTGAGAAAATAAGTTTTGTTGTTTAAGCCCCACAGTATATGGTACTTTGTTATGGCAGCCCAAGCAAACTAATAAGTTGTTAAATTTAAAAACACATGAGAGGGAAGTGGTTAAATAAATTCTGGTATATCTATATGATAGGATACTGAACAATCATTTTAAAAAAGAAGCAACTCTTAATATACATATAAAGAATAATCTTCAAGACATATTGTAGAGTTAAAAAAGCAGAGCGTTCAATGGTTTGAATATGCCACCACTTGGGTAAAAGGATGAGAAAAAACATACAGAGACAGATGAGTAGATATAAAAACTCGCTTGAACATGCATAAAATAGCTTCAAGAGAAAATACAACTACCTGGAGCCCACTGGTTGTCTCTAGGTAGACTGGGGAGCTTTGTCCTTGTGCACACTTGTGACACTTTTGAACACTGAACCAGATAAATGTTTTACCTTTTCCAGAAAAAAAAATTAGTAAAAAAGTTTCAGTCTCTACTCTCAGGCAGTTCACATTCAAACTATGTAGAGCATCAGATCAATACACAAGGTGAAAGGAGATGGCAAATATCCCATCAGCTGTAGAAGCAGTGTCCCACATAAAGGTGAAATGTTAGGCTGGCATCTGAAGAAAGGCTCCATGAAAGACTACCTATGTAAATGGGATCAGGGAGGATGACAGGAGGCCTCTCTACTTGGGAAGGAAGATACAGGGAGGGGAGGAGACAACACAAGTGAGGAATGCCAGCACCGAATGGGCGGAGCTGTAGGATGGGGGCCACGCTGGCACCGAGCCAGTGGGGCACCGCTGCCCCTTTTCATTCTTCTCCACAGAACACAACTGCACAAAGGAACCCACATCGCAGGGCAGGTGACCCTCTTCTCTGCTTAGCCCAATCAGGCCAAGCCAAGTATGGCCATTCCATTCCCTCTGCCAGGGCTTGATTTTGAAGTGGACGTGCATCAAATCTGGCCAGTGAGAAGTTGAGCGCTCTGTTGGGGGCTCCTAGGGAAGTGTCCTCATGCTTAAGCAGGAGGAACCAGAACAGATGTTCCATTCTCATCTCTCTGGACATGATGTGGCTGTGAGGACAAAGCTGTCCCAGCAGGAATATGGAAAGATCGTGGGTCCTTGGAGGCATCACTAGTCAGTGATGCCACCACTTTCTAACCCTGAAATTATCCTGTCCTGGAAATCTCATTTTGGGAAATGACACATTTCTTTCTTATTTAACCCACTACAGGTCAGGTTTTCTAGTGTTTGTGGCTGAAACCAACCTAACTGATACAGCCAAGGTGACTCCAGGACACTTAGATGTCCATTTTAAGAGTTTGGATTTTATTCCTTTTGCAATAGAGAACTCAACAGAGATTTTAAAAGTCAGAAAGGTCTGCATTGTAGAGATCCATCTGACATAGCATTCAGGCAGTGACCCCCCGCACCCCCACATGGGGTGCAAACAATCCAATGGCACATGAAAGAAAAGCCAAAATAGATATTCCTGACTAATTTTTACCTTTTCATATGAGTTCTTAAAAATCTGCACAGCACTATATGTGATAGATTATCAGGGGCAACTAGAATAGCAGCAATAAACCCTCACTGGGTGCTTTCTAATGCCAGGCAGAGTATTACAAGCATTTTACAGTCCTCTTAACAACAGTATAGGGTCATTTTTAATTTACAGACTAGAAAACTGGGAAACAGAGAGCAACATGTGTAAGTGACATAGGTCAAACTCAAACCCAATTACTTTAGCCCCAGATTCTGGGCTCTTAAGCAACACAGTATATTGCCTCTCCACATGTAATTTATAAACCTATGTGTAAATGTGTGTGTGTCTGTGTGTGTATACAATTTCTAAACTAATGTAGAGGGGATTTATGTATATGAATGTGTATATAAATATATATAAGTCAAAATAAATATACAGATGTGATATATACATACACGTATCTCAATGTGCATGTGTGTGAGGGGAAACATGCTCAGTGATGTTATACTAAAAGAAACATTCAGTAAAATAGACTTCTTGAAAATTGCTAGTATTGAGAATGAGTTGTAGGGAGTGAGACCAAAAGTAAGGAGGGTGGTGAAGAGGCTGGCGTGAGGTGTGCCAGTGGGATGGGGAGGAGGGAATCCATGGGAGAAAATCTTTGGGATGTGGAACTCCTCATACATAGAAGCCAAGTGCTGAGGTGCCCTTGAGGTTAGAGCAGTGCTGACTGCCACGTGCTAAAAGGGGCTAGAGGGCCAGGTCACTGGGATAAAGAAGGCGGCTGAGAATCTAGAAGTCACAGAGAGCCCAAACATAGGGAATAGAACTGAGCAGGCCTTGGATAGGGACTCCAATTTGAGAGATAACTATCATGGGGCCTGACAAAGTCTAGGTGGAACCTGGGAATGGAGCTGGCGGTCACCAGTGCTGTGATGTTATGAACTGGACAGCTAGGGTGTTGGGAGGGTCACTGAGAACTCCAGTCGGGGCCAGACAGATAACAGTGAAGTGGGATGGTGGGGACTGTGGCAAACCAGAGAACACAGACACCTAGAGCGGCCAGCAACCACTGATGATGGCCACGAGGGAATGTGGGTCCAATGTTTTATGAGTTGCCAAGTTTTCAAGAGAAATAGGAATTCGGATTTTTACATGAAATCTCCTGATTTTTAAGTGTTGCTTAAAAAAATTGAAACCCCCAGCCTTACAGCTAAGTGGCAGAGTGGGACTCAAACCTTGATTGTTTCCAAATCAGTGAGGGGTGGGGCACAGAGACCGTGGGCACAGGGTCCCTTTGGCACAGAGCCCCTGCAGCAGTGAGTAAGGCAGAGGTGGAGACTGATGGGCATGTGAGCCCTGCTTCTCCAAGCCTGCCCCACTCAAGACAATCTTTGTTCTTAGCTGGTTGCCAACTAATAGGAAAGATCAAGCAAGTAATAACTTAAAGAATTTTGGGTACTATGCTTTTCCAGGGAAGACTTTTGAAAAACATGTTGATGAAGGAAATGGGGCTTTGAAGGTGGAAGAACAGGAAAGGTATGGTACATGGGTAACTATTTTGTCTGATAGCTAACTCTAGTTCTTCACTCTATGGGATTTGGTAAGGTATAAATCAGGGCCCCTGCCTCCCCCTCAAAGAGTGATGACAATATAAGTCAGGTTGGCTGAACAGAGAATGCCATCCCTCAGGGAATGATAATTGGAATAGGAGTGGACATTTGACATCAGAGTTAATTTTTTGAAACTAGTCTGGATATTGACAAAGAGACCACTTTCTCTCTCTCTCTTTTTAAAGCATACATACAAAGGATAGACTGCCAAAGGCTACTCTCCCCCAGCTCTAGGTTTAGAATCTTGCCTGAAGATGAAACAGAGCTAAGAAATAGAGAAAGAGCCAGCATCTTGGTATTATTTAAGCACCTGGATTATGCCAGGCCTGAAATTCAACTCCTTAGACAATTCAATTATATACGCTAATAAATTATTTTAAAGCTTAACTTAGGTTAAATTTAGTCTCTGACATCAGTGGCTAAAAGAACCTCACGTGACTTACAGAAAAGTTGTATTTGAGAATAGAAGGCCTTGCCTCGTATTCCTCAAGCCGAATCCACAGTGCAGCTGTCTGCTCTCCAGGTCAACAGTAGACAGTGCCCCCACCACCACTGAGTTCCCCCTTACCTGGAAGTAGTTCAAAAGTATGCCAGCCCAGGACAGTCCCAGGCCTGCAAACATGAAGGGCACTGTCACCTGAAGGCCAATGGACAAGGTGGTCTCCCTGCTGAGCTCGGTCCCCAGTGGTTTAGAAGCCACCTTTTGGCTTTCCGGGACACATAGAAGTCCATCTCCTGAGACTGTAGGGAGTCTTCCTGTGCTAAGGGTGTGTGGCAGCACTAGCTCCTCTGGTCTCCTCTGTCGGGTCTCTGTCCCATCCATGTGAACACAGCTAAGCCCCTGGTAGCCTTAACCTGGGAGACACAAAGCAACAGGGGTTGTAGGGCAGAATTCCTGACCCCAATGGGGCCAACACCCTGCAAGTCTTCAGGCCCTTCTGTCCACCAGAGGTTCGCATCATTCTCACTAATCCACAGCCTTTAACTTGGTGCCTGCTCTACATGGCTTCCTGCAACCCTAATTTACAAAAATTTTTATTTAATATGCACATGTTTGAGGAAAAAAACAAACATACAGAAAAGAGCATTAAAATATATGAATTGGAACCAGCAAAACTGGTGGTGCAAGTGCAAGGACCCCTGAAAATTCTCTCCTTCACAAAAGCAACAGGAAAACTGGCAAAAATTGTCAGAATCAACTTTTTCAGAATTCTGGAAATTAATCAAAGACTTAGAGCAACATAGGTAGTATTTACTCAAGAAAAAATGCTGAATCTCAGTAAGAACAACAACATTGTAATGTCCAGAATGTTTTAACTTGCCTTAGTCCCATCCCCTGCTCTCTGGCTCTGCAGCAGACTTAATTAAAAACCAACAGCCTGAAGAGAAAAGAATGGGCTAGAGCACTTTTAAAGCCTCACTCTCAAAGAAATGTCATTATCTGGCCTATCAGGTGGTTCACTGATGCCACTTGCAGACTGTATTTCACCTGACCTGTAGTTCACTTAGTATAAAATGGCTTTTCCCTGAGGGATATTTGTTGAAAAAAATTATAGGCACTTTGTGGCTCCCTGAAGCAGTGAATAATAGTTGGGGTAAATAATACACTATCCAAAATCCTAAAAAGAAAAGCCGGGGAATGAAATGCCTATATGGGTTTTAAAAAGTTCCTACACTTTTCTGGGAATTTAGAAGGCCACCCATATTGAACTAGGAATATGCTAAGGAATTGCTTGAGAAGGTCCTAAGCTTTTACCCCTGGATGATTTGGAGTCTCTGCACAAACAGAAAGTGAAGGCTAAGGCAGAGTTGTAAGTAACTGACTAAATGTTAAAGGTATGTCCCCATAAGCACACAGAGCCCCTTGGCAAAGACTGGGAGACTTACTGGTTCCAGGCATAGCATCCAAGAAAATCTCTAACCAATCATTACCTGACCACTAAGCATGGTTCCAGGCATAGCATCCAAGAAAATCTCTAACCAATCATTATCTGACCACACCTTCTCCAAAGGAAATACCAAACAGTATAAGAGACCACATACAATAAAGAATATAGACTAAAGGATATGTTCAGAAAAGTCACTAAACAAAAAATTACTATAACAAGCAGCAATAAAAAGAAACCCTAAGAGGGGAGAATCTGATTTCCAGAGTTGTCACATTAAATAATTTTAAATGTCCGGTTTTCAATTAAAAAAAAAAAAAAAAAGACATGCAAAAAAACATGAAAGTATGGCCCATACACAGGAGGAAAAAGCAATTAATAATAATTATCCCTGAGGAAACCCAAACATTGGACTAGGTAGGCAAAAACTCTAAATCAGCTATTCTAAATGTTTAAAGAATTTAAGAAACCACGTTTAAAGAACTAGATGAAAGTATGAAAATAAACTCTAACCAAATTGGGAATATCAATGAAGAAATAAAAAATATTTTTAAAAGAGTCAAATAGAAATTCTGGAGTTGTAAAATATAATAGGTAAAATGTAAAACTCCCTAGAGGAGCTCAACAGTTGATCTGAACAGAGAAAATAAAGAATCGTTGAGCTTAACAATAAGTCAACAGATTATCCATTCTAAAGAACAAAAAGAAAATAGAAAAGGAAAATGAAGATGTCCTCGGAGACCTGTAGGACACCATCAAGCACAGCAACAGATACATAATGAGAGTCTCAGAAAAGGAGAGAGTAAAGAGGTCTAAAAGAATATTTGAAAACATAATGGGCAAAAGCTTCTCAAATGTGATTTAAAAAATTTCCATATTTGAGCTCGACAAATTTCAAGTAGGATAAATTTAAAGAGATCCGCACCAAGATACAGCATTGTCAAACTGTCAAAAGTCAAATACAAAGAGAATCTTGAAAGCAGGGAGAAGCAACTCATACACAAGAGATCTTCTATAAGATTAACAGTTCTTTTCTCATTAGAAACCGTGGAAGCCAGAAGGGTGTGGGATGACAGTTTCAAAGTGCTGAAAGAATAAAACTTTCAGCTAAGAGTTCTATAAGCATCATAAGTATCCTTCAAAAAATGAAGGAGAAATTAAGAGATACTCAGATAAACAGAAACTGAGAGAAGTTGTCACTAACACACCTTCTCCAAAGGAAATACCAAAGGACATCTTTCAGGCTGAAATGAAGGGACCTAAACAGTAGTTCAAATTCACAAAAAGAAATAAAGAACAATATAAAGGTAACCATGTAGGCAAATGTAAGAAACAGTATAAATGCATTTTGGGGGGTTAGTAACTTTTTTCTCTTATCTGAGTTAAAGACAACTGCATAACATAGTAATTATCAGTAAGTGTTGATAGGCACACAATCTATAAAAACTGCAATTTGTATGACAATAAAAGCACAAAGAGAAAGTGTACAGAGCTATACAGGAACAAAGTTTTATATACTAGTGAAATTAAATTGCTATTAATTTGTATTAGAATGTTAATGTTACAATTAGCTAAGGTGCTAATTGTAAACCTCAGGGCAACCACTAAGAACATAACTAAAATATATATGTATATTTTTAAATGACACGAGAACAAATATGATACACTAGAAAATATCCATCTAATTCAAAGAAGGCAGTAATGGAAGTTAGAACAGAAAAAAACGCAAAAGACATAGGAAATGAATGGCAAAATGGGAGATAAAAATCCTAATCAGTAATTACATTAAATAAAAATGGCTAGGTTGAGGAGACAGGAAAAAATGGCACAGATAGAGTCTTTGTTCATCCCTCTTGCAACCACATCAAAGTTGTGACAGAAAAACAGAGCAAATGGCAAGAAAAGTCATCAGAGATCTAGACAAACAGAAGCACTACAACTAGAGAGAGAAATAATTAATTACCTTGCAATGGTAAAAGGTGGGAGGAGGCAAAAACGCAAGTCTGCCCGGTCCTAAGCGGCTGAGTGGGACAGAGGCTGCAGATACCTCTTAAAGGGGCCATGTCTGTGAATGGTCTTTCACGGTGATGGACCTGCTCATTCTGAGCACCAGTGATGGGTTGGCTGCACAGGGGGCAACAGGGACTTATAGGAGAACACTGAGTTGTTGGAGTGAGGGCCAGAAGCGAGGCTCTCTCCCAGATAGAAGTGCCCGTGGTATCCATTGTTCCTCTGTTGAGCCTTCCCCCACACCCCGTGTTTGGACACAGCGCCACCATAGCTGAGGCATCACCAATCTGGATAACAGAGGTCTTTCCGACCAGAGGATTCCTTGAAACTCCGCCTACCCCAACTTGAGGCCCCACCCAAGCCACATCCAGTTGAGTCCTCGGAGAGTCCAGTGTTCCTTGCTGAGTAGCACCAAGACTCACACTGGTGGCATCTGGCTTCGGTTTCTGATGTGGCCTTCCGCGGGAACTATAGGACAGCATCTTTGGATTGCTTACTGAATCTTAACAGGTAGCCCTGGAGGGGCACAGGCTGGGGCTAAATTTGGCCTGCAGCTAAACCCCTCTCAGGACTGTGCCACTGGACACCTAACATACAAAGCCACGCTAATAAGACCGGGAGATTTAGAAGCTTTGCTTAGTATATAAAAACAGACACAGAAAAGCAGCCAAAATAGGGAGACAAAGAAGCAGAAACCACATAAGAGAACAGAACAGAGATCCTGGAATAATGGAGTCTAGCAATCCAACAGATACAGAGTTTAAAACGCTGGTTATAAAGATGCTCAGTGAACTTATGGGAAGTGTAGATGAATTCAGTGAGAACTTTAACAAAGAGATAAAAAAACATAAAAATGGAGATGGAAATTCTAAAAGGGAATCAGTCAGAAATGAAGAATACATTATCTGAGATGAAGAGTGTATTAGACGGAATAAACAGAGTGGATAAAGAAGAGGATAGAACAGCTGATACAGAGAATGGGGAAGCCAAGGACACTCAATCAGAACGGCAAGAAAAAAGAAGCCAAAACTATAACACTAATTTAAGGAGCCTCTGAGACACTACTAAATGTAAAAACATCCATGTCATAGGGGTACTTGAAGGAAAACAAGATGTTGAAGAGCTATTTGAAGAAATAATGATAGAAAACTGCCTTCGCCTGGTGAAGGAAGTAGACATACAACCCCAGGAAACTATCATAGAGTCCCAAGAAAGAGGAACCCAAAGAGGCCTACACCAAGATACACCATAATTAAAATGCCAAAGGTTAAAGACAAAGAGAGAATCTTAAAAGCAGCAAGAGAAAAGCAGTTAGTTACCTACAAGGGAGAACCCATAAGCCTGGCAGCTGATTTCTCAAAAGAAACTACACGGGATAGAAGGGCTTGACACAAAATATTCAACATGATGAAAATCCAGGAACTACAACCAAGAATACTTTATCTGTTAAAGCTATCATTTAGAGTCAAAGGACAGATAAAGAGCTTCCCAGACAAAAATAAGCTAAAGGAATTTATCAATACCAAGCCAGTATTACAGAAATTGTTGAGGGACTTCTTTAAGAAGAAAAAACATGTATCAAAACATGAATAAAGAATGGTAATAACTACATTCCTATCAACAAGTACTTCAAATGGAAAAGAATTAAGTGCTTCAAATAAAAAATAGAGTGGCTGAATGGATAAGAAAACAAGACCCCTACATATGCTGCCTACGAGAGATTCACTTCAGATTAAAAGACACACACAGACTAAAAGTAAGGGGATGAAAAAAGATATTGCCTTGATCGACCTAGAAGGTATTGTACTGAATAAAATGAGTGAGGTAGAGAAAGACAAGTATCACATGATTTCACGTACATGTGAAATCTAAAGGACAAAATAAACATCAACAACAACAAAAGCAGAAATAAAGTCACAGATACGGAGAATATTTTGAGGGCTACTACATGGGAGGGACGTTGCGGGGGGTGGTGAACAAAAGCAAAGGGATCAAGAAGTACAAATGGATAGTTGCATAATAGACATGGAGAGGTAGAGTGTAGCACAGGGAAGATGGTTAATAATGTTGTATTAAAATGTAAGGGGAAAAGGGATACTAAATTTAGTGGAGTGATCTCTTTGTGAGTTATGTGAATCTCTGATCACTATGCTGTACAATGGAAATTGGTATATTATTGTATGCCAATTGTAATTGAAAAAAAACCTCATTGAATTGTACAATGTAAATATGAGCAACTAATAGTCTATTATATTTCAATAAAGGAGGAAAAAAACAAAAATAAGTTTTAAAACAAGCAAAAAATGGATAGGTTAAAAGTAAAAGGATTTTAAAAGACATATCATGAAAATAGTACCCAAAGAGAGTTGGAGTGCCTTACTAATACAAGGCAAAATAGACATTAAGACAAAACTGTCACTATAGACAAAGAAGGACATTTGATAATGATAAAAAGTTCAATCTATCAAGAAGACATGACAATTATAAGTATATATACAGCTAACAACCACGAAACACATGAAGCCAAACCTGGCAAAACTGAAGGTAGAAAAATACAATTCAACAACAATAGCTGGAGACTTCAATACTCCACTTCCAATAATCAATAGAACAACTAGACAGAAGATCAGCAAGAAAACAGATGACTTGAACATTATAGGCCAATTAGATAAAAAATACATCTATAGGAACACTCTACCCAACAAGAGCAGAATATACATTCTTATAAATGCACATGAAACATTCTCCAGGACATGCCATATCAGGCAAAAAACAAGTCTCAAATTTAAAAGGTTTGAAATCATATAAAATGTGTTCTCCACAATGGAATGAAATGAGAAAGAAATAACAAGAGAAAATTTGGGAAATTCACAAATATTTCAGACAACACACTCTTAAATAACTAATGGTCCAAGGAAGAAATCAGAAAAGAAACTGGAAAATTATTTGTGTAAATGAAAATTTAAATACAACATACCCAAACTTATAGAATCTGTGAACTCAGTGCTTAGAAACAAATTTATAGCTATAAATGCCGATATTAAAAAAGAAGAGGTCAAGTTAATTTTTCACCTTAAGAAACATGGGAAAGAAAAGCAAAGCAAAGTACATGCCACCCTCCCCCTCGCAAAAAAAATAGTAGAGGGCAGGAAGTAATAAAGACTAGAGTGGTGATAAATAAAAAGTGAAAAAATAAAATAAAATAAAGAAAATCAACAAAACCTACAGTTAGCCCTTTGGAAAGATTGACAAATTTGACAAACCTTTACCTAGACTGATGAAGAAAAAAAGAGAGAAGATTGAAATACTTAAGAGGGTACATTACTTCCAAATTTACAACTATAAAAATAATTATGAAGGAATACTATGAATAACTGTATACCAACAGATTAGAAAACCTAGAATGAAATGGACAAATTCTTAGAAATACACAAAAACTAACTCAAGAAGAAATTTAAAATTTTAATAGACCTATAATAATAAAAATATTGAATTAGTAATAAAAAATATTCTCAAAGAAAAGTGCAAGAGCTGATGGCTTCACTGGTGAAGTATATCAAATGTTTAAAGAATTAAAACTAGTACATCATAAACTCTTTCTCCAAAAACTAGATGAGGAGGAAATACTTCCCAACTTGTTCTACAAGGCAAGTATTACCCCAATACCAAAATCAGACGAAGAAAACCCAAGAACACTACAGACCAATATGTCTTATGAATATACACACACAAAAAAAATCAACAAAATATTAGCAATATGAATTCAACGACATATTAAAAAGCTTACACAACATGACCTAATGGGACTTATCCCAGGAATGCAAAGTTGGTTCAATAAACAAAAATCAATAGAATAATAGGTGAGAAAATATGATCAGCTCGATAGACTCAGAAAAGATATTTGGCAATATCTCACACTCTTTCATGATAAAAACACTAAAAACAATAGAAATAAAAGTAAATTATCTCAAGCTGACAAAGGCATCTATGAGAAAACCAGTTAACATACTTAATGGTGAAAGGTTAACAGTATTCCCTCTAAGATTAGAAACGAGACAAAAATGCCTGCCATTGCCACTTCTATTAAACATTATAATTAAAGTTCTAGCAAGTACAGTTAGGTAATAAAATGAAATAAAAGGCATCTGAATTAGGAAGGAAGAAATAAAACTATATTTACAGATGATGTGATCTTGTACATAGAAAATCCTAAGAAATACATATACACACAGCACACAGACACACACACACACACAAGTATTGTAGTAAATAAGTTCAGCAAGTTTAGAATATAAGATCAATACAAAAAATAAGTTTTATTTCTATATACTAGCAATAAACAAATGAAAAATTAAACTAAGAACACAACTGCATCTGAAATAGCATCAAAGAGAACAAAATACTTAAGAATAAATTTCACAAAAGAAGTGTAAAACGTTTACCCTGAAAACTAAAAATTATTGTTGAAGGAAAAATTTAAAAACCTCATAAAAAGAAAGATATTCTGTGTTCATGGACTGGAAGACTTAATATTGTTAATATCACAATACTCCTCAAATTGCTGTCAATATTCCAGCAACTTTTTTTGGAAAAAGTGACAAGCTGATCCTAAAAGTCAAATGGAAATGCAAGAGACCCAGAATCCAAAGCAAAAAAAAAAAACAGAACAAAGTTAGAGGACACACACTTCAAGATTTCAAAACTTAACTATGAAGCTATAGTAATCAAAACAGTATGGTATTGGCATAAGAACAGATATATAGATCCATGAAATAGAATTAAGAGTCCATAAATAATCTCATGCATCTATAGTTAACTGATTTTCAACAAGATGCAAAGACCATTCAATGGGAAAAAAATAGTATCTTCAACAAATACTGCTGAGGTAACTAGATATCTACATGCAAAAGAATAAGAGATTTGGATTCCTACCTCAAACCATATGTAAAAACTCAGAAAGGGTCAAAGACCTAAACCTAAGAGCTAAAACTATACAACTCTTAGGAAAAAATATAGATATAAATTTATAGATGTAAATATAAAAAATATAGATATAGATATAGATATAAATATTAAAAATATAGATATAAATCCAAATATAGTTTGGATTTGGGTTATGGTTTCTTACATATGATATCTAAAATACAAACAACCAAAGAAAAATTAGGTAAATTGGACTTCATCTAAACTTAAGTTCTGTATTTCGAAGGACATTATCAAGAAAGTGAAAAGACGACCCACAGAATGAGAGACATCATTTGCCAATCACATATCTGATAAGGAACTAGAATACATAAATAACATTTACAGCTCAATAATAAACCCAGGTTAAAAACTGGCAAAGTATTTGAATAGACATGTCTCCAAAAAAATACAATAGCCAATAAGCACATTAAAAGATGCTCAACATCTTTTGTTGTTAGGAAAATGCAAAACAAAACTGCATTAAGATACCACTTAGCATAATGTTTTCAAGGTTCATCCATGTTGTTGCATGAATCAGTACTTCATTCCTTTTAATGGCCAAATAATATTCCATTGTATGGACTGACATTTTGTTTACCCATTCATTAGGTGATAAACATTTGGGTTGTTCCTACTTTTTGGCCATTATAAATAATACTGCTATGAATATTCACATGCGAGTCTTTTCGTGAATGTGTTTTCTATTCTAATGAATTATACATTTTAAAGGGATATTTTATGGTATAGGATTTATATCTCAATACTATGAGTGAAGCCCTAAACAATATAGTAACGTTTTATTTACTTTGCAATTTAGTTCAATAAAATCACACTCTTTACATATCTGGTTTCTGTCACTTGACATTAAGTCTGTGAGATTCAGCCATGTTGCTGAACCCATTTTTATCTCATTGCTATATAGAATGCAAATGTATAACTATATGACAATCTACTCATCTATTCTACTCTTGAAGGATGATCACAATTTACTTTTCTTTCCAAAAGAAAAATAACTTTATTGATTTTTATTACAAATGTAATGTATTCATAAAAATATAATTTAGACAATACAAAAAGGTATACATAAGAAAGTTTCAATCACTGACAATTTTACTGTTCCAAAATAACTAATGCTAAGTCTAGTGTATATCCTTCCAATGTACACACACGCGCATGCACGAGCTCACACACGTTCTCACACACACTATATTTATATATTTTTAAAATCAGTGTTCTAGATCCTGTTTTTTTTTTTTAAATTTAATAAAATGTGTATATCTTTCCACCACTATTTTCAGTATGTCATTTTTTGCCTTCTCTTGTCATCTTTGACAACTGATCTCAGTTTCAGGCAAGGAATGAGGTGGTGGGCTTACTCTTCCCAATTGCTGGTAAAACTTTTTCCAGAGGATTTATAGATTCAGGAAAAGCAGAGGGAAGAACTCAGCAGGGACATATAGCTATGTGTTTTTACTTGTAGCAGCATATAGCAGAGTGTCACCAGTGGCCCCCTCTCCTCCTTCCCATTGGCAAAGATAGTACACTGTTGAGTAGCAAGTTTATTAAGTCAGCAGAGGAGATGCTGGGCCAGTGAGGACTGAGTGAGGAAACAGTGAGTAAAAGGGCACGGGAGAAGCCTCACATCTTCAGGGGGCACCTTAGAAGGTATAAATGGTTCCTGCCTACCAGCCTACAGAACCTGGGCCGAGCAGGCTTCGCTTGACTTAAACAGGCAGTAAAACATGGAAACAAAGACAGACTTATTCTAACATGACTCCCACCTTCCGAAAGCATTTGCAACAGCTAACACTAGGGACAGGAAATGTATGCCCCTCTATCTGCTCCTTTGGCCACACCTGTCTCCACCACTGGCCAGAGGAGCTGTCCTCACCTGGCTGGCCAAGGCCCAGGTCATTTGTCAGGGCCTAATGGCAGGAACCCAGTAGGCTTCTTGTGCTGACTCTCTAAGCCTGATCCCATGGGGGTGGACTAACCACTTTCTTTAAATTCCTGTCGCATTCTCTGTAGCAATGCTGGTAAACTGAGTCAGGACCATGTGAGAGGCCTGGCCACAGTGGCAAGAGCATAGAGAGGAGGAAGGCTCCAGTTCTGCCACCAAAGGGAGCAGCATAAGAGCAGTCAACAGGGTCTCTGGTGCCCATTCTGCTTCCCTATGTGGCTCCCTTGAAACCACGGAGAGGAAGAAAGCTTAGTAGAACAGTGTTAAGTATATAGACAGTGCCATATACTTAATCTCTTTAAAAAAATAATAGACACCACTACAATGAGGCATGTGACACTCCTTTAGTCCTCACAAGACCCCAGGAAGATCTGACCATTACTGCTTCTGTTACCCAGCAGAGGAAACAGGAGGTAAAAACTCAGCTGGGCCAGCCTCAACCCCTGTGCTTGGAGCCCTCCTCAGTTTCTCCTCCTACCTCTGTGGAATCATCAGATGGGAATAGAAACTTTGCTCTAGGATTTGCCTCAAAAATAATCTCCCTTGACCTCAAGCTACCCTCTAGTTCTTACCCCATTCTCTCTTCCCCTTCAGGATACGATTACAAAGACATGTCCTGCACCCGTCTCTATGTCTCACCTCACCCTCTGTGTGCAAGCACCCCTTCTGCTCCTCCCAGCACAAAATGCCCCTGCCAAGGCCAGCGGTCCCCTGCACAATGCCAAACAACCCTTAGACCTCAGAGTGTCCAATGTCTTGGCCAAACTCACTGTGGCATGAGACACCCAACAACTTGAGACTTGCCCACCATGGCTTTCCTAAGTCTTTTTCCTGTAGCTGTGCCCCACACCTCCTCCTACATAGGACTGTAGCCCCTGCTCCTTTTCGTCCCTCTTGATAAAGTCCTGACCACCCAGACGATGCTGCCAATCATCAAGAACAATGCTCTGTTCGTATTTCTGAAAGTAACTGCACTGGGGCAGCTAAGGCTAGCTGAACTTTGACCAAGATCTTCCTGCTAACACCCACAAAACATTCCACCCTCCTTCCTCAAGTCAGAACAATCTTTTGGAGTCTTCTTGTGCCTAGTATTCTACAATAAAGACTATGTTAATGTGCTCTGGCTGATTTTCTTTCTTGTGTGACTCCTTGAGACTTGTTCTTCCAGCTTAGGGTTGCCAGATTTAGCAAATAAAATGTGACACACTTATGCTGAAAAGTGATTCAGACTACCTACCAAGCTAAGAGGCATCTCAAATATGGCAAGTCTAATGTAGAACTCCTGATTTCCCAATTCTGTCTCTCTGAGCCTCTTCCTTCTTGTAAAAGGCACCATTATCCACTCAGCTGGTCAACGCAGGAGAAAGGTCTTGGTGTAGAGGAGAAATAAAGACATAATCCTTTGGATTTTATATATGTGTATACTGTTTGGACTTATCTCTGATGAATATGCACTACTAAAAAAATAAACAACTTTTTTTTAGAGCAGTTTTGGGTTCACAGAAAAATTGAGGGGAAGATAGAGATTTTTCATATACCTTCTGCCTCCACACATGTGCAACCTCCTCTATTATCAACATCCTACCCAGCAGTGGTACATTTGTTACAATAGGAGAACCTACACTGACACATCTGCGGCAGGTGGACAGTGAAAGCAGAGGGCAGGAGGTAAGGGCAGGGCAGCAAGCAGGGCCTTATCAGCCAAGCAAAGAGTTTGTTTCTTTTTCAGGGTGAAGTGAAAGAATTGGACAGGATGATGATGTAATAATGGTTACGTTTTCCCCACTAAAAAGGATCAGGTCCAGGAGTGATCCCAGATGACCCCCGTGGTAAGAGTCCAGAAACCCTAGGAAGATGGACCCTGGTATATGCAAAAGTAATAGTGAAATTACATACAGCCTAGAAAAACAACACTGAGAAGAAATAAGAGTGATCATAAATATAAATAATGAATATAGACATTTATATCCATGATACTGGATTTTTTTCTAACCAGTTTTAGTGTAAGTGAACTGATTAATTTTGAATCCATTATAATATATTGTGCATATTGAAAATATTACAGGAATTTGATATATTATATTTGTGCCTTTAAGTGTTCAGAAGATTTTGATTAAATAGACATACATGATTAATGTTTAAATGTATGCAGAATTTGTTAAATGTCTAAGTTGTGATTTATTAACTATGAAAAAAATTGGTGTGTGATCATTTTGAAGAATGCAGGCTCTTGGATACCTTTTAAAATGTTGACTGTTCAACAAGTATATTGAAATAATGAATTAGGTGTTAACAAAGTCAGTTAGGGATAAGGCCTCTCTGTATAGGTACTTAGACATCCAGGCCTATGGACAGCAGCAAAAAGAGGGTATCCAGGTGTCCAGCTTTTTCTAGGCTTCCTTCATTGGCCAGACAGGCCTGAGCAGCAGTGAAGTGGTCAGTCAAAAGGATTTTTGACCCTTAAACAGGGGTTTGAACCTCTAAAGGTTCAGGGAGGGAAGGTCTCTACTGCCCCCCACCAAAAAAAAATCCTGAAAGCAAAAACCAGAGAGAAAAAAATGATTAATTCGACTCCATCAAAGTTTAAATACTCTGTGGGACAAAAAATTGTCTCTAAACAAAATTAAGAGCCAAGCAAAGGTCTAGGGAAAATGTCTGGAAACAACAGAAGAGACAAAGAAACAGTGTGCTCTCCTCCCCTCCCCCACCCGCAAAATAAATAAAAGACTTCAACACAGCCCTGAGGGACAGAAAAAAAAAAAATAGAGAAACAGGTGAGAGTATAAACAACAAGTGCTCAGCAGAAGGAGAAAGACAAGTATCTAGTCAGTACAGATAAGACTAGAGGTTGGGAAAATGATTTAAACCCAGCAGCAGGAGGCCCTGCCTCACTATCAGATGGCCCAAAGGCCCAGGAAGAGAGAAGAGACCCCATACTGAATGGAGGGGAGGTGGGGAGGGGAGGGGACTGGGTCCACCTCTATGAAAGACAACTTGGCAATGACCGTTCAGTACCCACATGTCCTCACACCCCCAAAGCACAACCGTGGTGACTCACTGACACAGGCACACAAGAACAGCCCAAGAGTGCTGACAGCAGCTGTGCTGGGAACCTGACAGCATAGCCAATGCTGTGCTCTGTGCTGTCCCCGACAGGGAACGGCATTGTGTGGCTGTGCAGGCAGTGCAGCGGCGCTATAGGCACAACACAGAAACAGCTCCTGGAGAAACCACTGTTACATGAGGAAAGCAAGCTGAGGAATATGGCGTCTAAAAACGTCCCACACTGTCCTGTCCTGTGGTCTATCTTCATTAGGCATGTGCGTGGGTACACAGGGAACGGTCTGGCCAGGGGTGACTTCAGGAGGGAGGAGAGTCACCTAGGATAGAGGCCCCACCTCGGTCAGCACCCTGTGGTCATTTCTACCTGCTCTATACCCCCAACAGAGTGAGGACACCGTGGTCCACCAGCAGAGACCTCACATCCCCGTGGATGGTGGTCAAAGGCCCTCAGCTTCATTGGGAATATTGGAGTGTTTCATAAAGAGAATGTGCTGAAATGTCACTTGGGTCAATAAAAATAAGTACAGATGGACAAATCAGGTCCTGAAGGACTGGCTTGCTAGTAAGGGAGGTTCCTGTTGCGAGAGTGGGCTGTGGAGGAGAGTGGATTGTGGATGCAGAAAAACCCCTCCTTTAGCCCATAGGGAGGGGATGAGGCTGGGAGGAGGTTGCAGAGACTCCAAGGCAGAGATCCTACCCAAGCTTCCCTCCAGGACACACACAAGGGTCAAGGTGCTACAGGATAGCCACCCCCCCGCCCCCTACAAAGTACCACCCAGCCAAGATGTCGCTAATGCGGTATGAAAACCCTGCATAGGCTGTACTGCTTGGAGCTCTCCTTCTTAGGGTGCAGGTCTTGAGAGGAATCAGGCTGAGGACCAGGGTCCATCAGGGCTGCCCAGATGAGTCTGTGAGGTCGATACTGTTCTTCCAGGTGCCTCACAAGAAGTCTGTTCAATCAGACAGAGGAGGACACTGACACTGTGTCACCCAGTGAGGTGGGGATCCAGTTTTGGACCCCAGGCCTCTGGGAAGCCCAGTGCTAACGCATCAGGTCCTTAACACCTCATACAAACTAGTGGGAGGCAGAACCATTCCTGACCTTTCCGGGGTAAGAGGTGGAGGAGGTGGGCTAGGATACTGTGAGACCTCAACCCTCTGGGCTTCACAAGTGGCTTGGTTCAGTGGGAGCACTCTCGACTCTCCCCTTCCTAGATGTGTGTCTTTAGAAAAGTTAAATGTCTGTATCTCCACTGCCTCATCTGTTAAAGGGGGATAACAGGATCTACTTCAATGGTTTGTGATGGATAATGCATTTGCATTACAGGATATCTGGCTGATCCCATCCCCACTTCAAACCCATCAAAGCTGTTTTAGATCAGTGGTTCTTAAACTACTGCAACATCAGAATCACCTGGAGCAGCAGTCCCCAAACTTTTTGACATCAGGGACCCGTGTTCCTAAGAGAATCTAATGCCTGATGACCTGAGGTGAATCTGAGGCCGGGGATGCTAACGCTGGGGAGCAAATACAGATGAAGCTTTGCTTGCCTGCCCGCTACTCACCTTATGCTGTGGCCGGGTTCCTAATAGGCGACAGAGGGGTACCAGTCCGCAGCCCTAGGGATTTGGGGACTCCCTGACCTAAAGGACCGTTTAAAGACAAGCATTGCTGGAGCCACCTGGGTAGTTTCTGATTACCTGGGGTGGGGGGCTGGAGAATTTGCATAGGGAGCAGGACATGCTATATGTAGGGTGTGGAGGAGCGAGCCTCAGCGCAACCTCTAGAAGAGGATCTGGCCCACCCCCATGCTCTGGGTCCCCTCTCCAGCACCCCAGAACCCCCAAAACCGAAGGCACTGCCCCCGCTCTAGGCCTTCGGTGTCCCCTTACCAGGTACCCCATCCACCGGCCCCTACACCCCCTACCTCCTGTAGCCCCCGCCCCAGGCCCCCCTATCTGGTTTTTCCCAGGCTGCAGCCACCGCCGCCGCCCTTCCTTTCCTCTCCCCCATCCCCGTTTTACCTCATCCTTCGCTATGTCCTGGCTCTAGGACCCTATCGGGCGCTACCCTCGCCCGCGCTTCCCATCCATCCGACCCCCGCTTCCCTGGTTTACCACATCTTCCACGCTCCGCATGCTTCCCGGGTATGCCGCCATCCGGGATACCCTGCGGCCTGCCCCACCCCCGACATTTACTCAATCTTCCGCGCAACGCCCGCCTTGGGATCCCTTTGGACACCATTCTCCACGAACCTCCGGCCTAGGGCACCCCGCCCCCCGTCTAGCGCAGGGCCTCGCTTACCGGAATCCCTGCCTGGCGGTGGCGTTCAGAGGGCCGGCCCAAGAGGCGGAGGCCGCGCTCAGCCCGGGGGAGGGTTCACAGAGGAAACGTCAAAGACCAAGTCGTCCCCCAGCCGAACCCTCCCGGCGCCATTCTCGGCCTGTGGGGCGGGGACCTGAGACCTGGGGGTGTAGGCGGGCGGAGAGCGCCGGAAGGCTGGGCCGCGGAGACTCCGCCCTCAGGACCTTAGCTCTGAGTCTTTGCGGTGGGGTCAAATGTCAGTCCCAAGCTGGGATCATCATCCTAGCTGTGACTCTAAACGACAGTATCCTGAGCATGCCAAGTTCCTCCCATCCTTTCTTGCAGTGAATGCTCCCAGCGATTTTTGGGTGGAGCTTCTCTCTGAGGCCGGTTTACAAAGAAGGAATCCCAGTCTCTGGCTGAGAAAGCACCTAGGAGAAAAAGGAGAATGAGGATTTCTTTAAGGCAGGGGTGCCCCGCCCCACCACCACCCTCACCTGTCAGTGCCCTGTTAGGAACCCGGCTGCACAGCAGGAGGTGAGCAGATGCGGGTAAATCAGCAAAGCTTCATCTGTATTTGCAGCTGCTCCCCAGCGCTAGCCATCACTGCTTCAGCTCCACCTCAGATCATCAGGCATTAGATTCTCATAGGAGCTCTGGTACCTGGTGCCAAAAAGGTTGAGGACCGCTGCTTTAAAGGCTGTGTGAAGACCAGTCAGTCCCAAGGCACAGATGCCTGGCCTGCAGCCATCAAGTCTCCAGGATTAGTGTTTTGTTGTGGTGGTTAACTTTTTAATTATGGAAATGTTCAGACATATAAAAGTCAGACAGTAAAATGGCCCCACACCCGTGGGCCATCTACAGTTATGTTTGCATCTTGCTTTTTTTTTTTTTTTTTTAATCCTTCCATGTTCCTCCCCACACATATATTTTTTTTTTCCTGGAGTAGTTTTAAAGTAGCAGTCCCCAATGTTTTTGGCACTAGGGACCAGAGCTTCTATGAGAATCTAATGTCTGATGATCTGAGGTGGAGCTGAGGTGGTGATGCTAGCGCTGGGGAGTGGCTGCAAATACAGATGAAGGTTCACTTGCTTGCACACCACTTGCCTCCTGCTGTGCGGCCCATTTCCTAACAGGCCATGGACCAGCACCTGTCCGTGGCCCAGGGGTTGGGGATCCCTGTTTTAAAGAATCTCAACAGACATATTTCATCTTTAAATATATGAGTATGTTTACTTAATTGGTAGGGTCCGATTTTTCAAACATCCCTATAATGCCAGTTTCATACCTAACAAAGTTAACGATAACTAGTCCAGTTCAATTTTCCCTAATTGACTCAAAAATATCTTTTGACTGCTGGCCTGTTCTAACCAATATCTAAAGAGGGATGATAGATTTTGGAGGAAGGGGGACTCAGGCAAAGTTCACCTGCAGGGTTTTACCAGATGCCTGCTCATGCTCACAGAGCCAGACCATTACTCCCACCAGAGGGAAGTCTGAGGGGTAGAAATGTCAGGTGCAGATATAGGTCAGATATTTAACAAGACTTAGTAAAATATTGCATTATATTATCTCAACAAAAGACAGACAACTTTGCATTTTAAACACAAGAGGTTCCCCAGTTTCGCAGACATGCACGCATGAATACCTTATCCATTTTTTTTTTTTTAAACAAATGTGCAGCTTTCTTGACCTATAACTGGTTTTGGTTCTGCCTGCACATGTCCTCAGGCACCCGGGCTTCAGGAGGCCAGTCATTTTCTGGCTCCTCCTGCCCTCTCCATGGAACAAGGGGTCATGACCATTGGTAGCCAGTATTCCTGCCCTAAACTTTCTACACCATGCTCCAGCTACCTGGGACCTGGGAATTTCCAATGGCCCTAAGCCTATTTATAGGATGTGTACCCAGATCGGTGCTTCGGAGAATGAACAGGTTGGTGGACATGGGCTGTCTCTTCCCACAGGGCCACATTGGAACTCCAAGAAGTCCCAGAATTCCGCATTTAAATCTGAGCTTCCAAGATGCTTTGGAAGTACATTTGTCAAGGCCAGAAAATAGAATAAACTCTCTTTACAGTGATAAAATTTATGACAGTCCTTAACCTGAACAGAAGTGGAGAGTTGCTGTGGGAGGAGCTATCACACCCTATGTCATCATGAGAGTACAACAAGAACTTTTTGTTTACAACAGAGCTCTATTTTTATAATAGCTTCTTCCTTTATCTTTCTCTTCCTCTCTGTTATGTACTTCCTCCATCTTTGTCTGGTTTGGTGTGTGCGTGTAACTTACCATGTCTTCACATACTGGATTCTATCTTTTTTTTTTTCCCTGAATAAATCCTTTTTGGTGACAGAATACCTAGTAGACTTTCTTTTTTAGTTGACTATAGCTTCTTGGTTTTAATTATAATTTTTATGATTTAAACATTTGCTTTGTGGGCACCCATTTGGATTCTTGCCCTGGGTTCTGTAATTTTGAGTTGGGCCTGTCTTGTTTCAATATAATTATGGATACAAGAAACATTTTATTTTCTTCTTAACTCTAATGCAAGACAAATAAATGGCAACTAGTGGTTGACCTCTCTTGACCTGAAAAATAAAACAGTCAATTATTTACCAACAAAAATGGGTTTATGCAGGAAGAGCAGAGAGAATTGTAACTCAGAACAAGTAAACTATAGCAAAAAACATAGGTAAGTACAACAAACAAAGGAGAGGAATGGTATCTTATGGAGATAAAGGAGGAAGTTGGCAGTGGTTGTTTTGAATGAAAGCCATTGGAGGAAAGCTAGAGTTCAGGATGATGACTGCTTCTCATTGGCTGAGTTGTTGGGGTAGTCAATTTCTTATAAGAGATGCAATGTACATCTTTTCCTCTTGGGGCCGGTAATTGATGATTCTTTCCTGTTGAGGATTTCTTAAGTCGACAATCCTTCCTGTAATTGATCTCAAGTGATATTGAGATTTCCCATTATTAATTTTCATACCTCACTGGTAGAGAAAATACAGGGAGAACATAGTACTCTCGCCAAGAGGACATATGCAGCTAAGCTCCAAAGGATGGTTGCCATGCCAGGACATAAGACCCATTCCTTGGGATCTTGGTAAATGGCAGGCAATATGCACCCGTTCTTGCAAACTGGCTAGTGCCCCAGTCACTTCCCCTCACCCACAGGCATTTATAAGTGCCCAGAGTGCTGGATCAGGAGTCCAGAGGCCTGGCTGGATTCTAAGCAGTGAGTAGCTTTTGCAAAGAGTTACTATGCCCAAACTGTAACTTTTAGATGAAAATTTAAGATATGTAGACACAAAAGACATTTGTTAATGATAAAGTTCTAATGTTATGGACCAAATTGTGCACCCCCCACCCCCCACTCCCCCGCAATTTGTATGTGGAAGCCGTAATCCTTGGAGATGGGGACTATAAGGAGGCAATAAAAATTAAATTAGGTTTTAAGGGTGGGGTACTGACCTAATATGACTGGTGTCTTGACAAGAAGAAGAAATGATGTAAAAGAGCTCTCTTTCCCTCTCCCTCTCTGTGCCAACAGAGAAGAGGCCCTCTGAGGACCAGTGAGAAGGTGGCCATCTACAAGCCAGGAAGAGAAGACTCACCAGAAACCAAGCCTGCTGGCACATTGATCTTGGATTTCTAGCCCCTGTGAGAAAATACATTTCTGTTGTTTAAGCCACCCAGGGATTGGCCACTACCTTTGCGCATAGTGGCTCAGAGCTGCCAGGAAGAAAGATAGTATTACCACTAAGAATCCAGCAGTTTGCAAAACCGTGAGCATGAACAAAATGTTCTTGCTTATTAGGTTAATTCAGAATATAGCCCCTCCACATACTCAGAAGACTGTTGGCTGCCTGGCCAGCAGCCAAGGAAAGCAGTACACAAAGAACTTTCCAGCAATGCCTGTTCTCAAGGATGTTTTCTGTTGCTCCTATGGATGTTATCTGCTCCTGTAACCAAGCAGCACATCTTACTCCCATCTGCTTGAGAAGACGGCTGCTCTCCCCATGAGATTACCCCTTCCTCTTCTTGTGTGTATAAAAACATTGTTTTGTTGGGGTGCCCTTTCCTGCAGCTCCAACCAGCCTCTGCTGAAGCTTCCCTGCCCCATGAGTAATAAATGGCATGTCACACCCCTCTGGTCCTCCCTGGTGGTTTTTCTGGAATATCCCACGTGCAGATACCTGGCCTGGAGCTCCTGCATTATAATTGGCGTAGTCGGCAAGGTATTCCAGAAAGTACCTGGTTGAGTTAACCTCCAGTATGAACATGTCTGGCAGGAGTCCATCAAGGGCACTCCCAAGTCTAGGGGTGGGGGGTGCAGGTGAGGGGGATTCCAGGGTAGGCCTCTAGTTCCATATTGTTCGAGGTAGCAAGCCTTTTAGATTCTTAGGCCCTGCCAACGGAATAGGGGGATACCCCCAGCATGCCCACAGGCCTCTTACAAATTGTATGGAAAGTAGAGGAATTTTGTTCTTTTAGAAGAAGGAGCTGCAGGCAATAGCGGCCGCAGTGGGCTGGCCCCTTCTTCAGGCACTACATAATAATTAGCTATATTCAAAGAACATTGTAGCAGATGCTCTAAAGATCCTAGCAAATTTACTAATGAATTTGAACAAACTTACTATGATTTATAACTTAACTTGGCAACATTAAAGGTCTTATGAGATTTTTCTAACTCTATGTAATTTTCAAGGTCTCATAGATGGCCTGAAATATAAACGCAGCCGATACTACTTGAGACGGAGATTATTAGAGAAAAAACTAACAACAACAACAAAAAAAACGGGGCACTTTTAAAAGCAAGTAGTCAGTCTCAGCAAGCTGCACCCTACTCCTGCCTTTTTCCAGTTTATGTAAAACTGCCAAGGACAAATAAAATACTTCCAGAAGTTACAAAATATATTCACAGATTTGCCAATCTAAAGATGTTAATTATTTACTTTCTAACTGCCATTAGACATTAAGGTCTCTGAGAGTTGAAACATTTGTATTATAATAGAGAGGGAAATGGATTTGTTTAGTAACAGAAAGTATAAGGTACAGAGATTTATTTTAAAAGAGATTAAAGAAAGTTTATCCTAAAATTAGTTGTTTCTAAATAAATACAAAGGCAAACTGAAGGGATAAAGAAAGTTGCAGGTCTGTGAAGAGAAATCTTAAAAGAGGAAACTATATATAGTTAAGCTAATGCAACATTACAGTTAGGTTCTTTCTACTAAGTAAGACAATGTTTCTTAGGCTACTGGTCTGCTACTAATACTATGAAAAAGTTTTCTGAGTAAAAAACAAAGATTCTGTGCTTTATTACAATAATTTTCTGTGCTTTATATTGTCTTAACCAGTTACCACCATTATAGGCACGTTAAGTATAGAATTAGGAATTTACCATTTTGTTCTAGATTAAGCTAATACATGTTTCCCCACAGACATTCACCCAGACAGTCAAGATCAGTTTTCCTTTACCTAGGAAGGGCAACAATAGACCTTTGCTGTCCTACCCATAAGGTCTCTCCATAACCCCACTATCTGCCGCAGTTTCGTAGCCAAGGATTTAACTAGCTGGGCTAAAACTGCCACCATACAAATACACCAGTATATTGATAATATCATACTAATCTCTAACTCTCTTTCAGACTTACAGCAGGCTGCCCCAGCCTTGGTGACATACCTGCAGGAAAAGGGATATGCCATCAACAAAAACAAGTTACAAAGTCCTAGCTTGTCTGTCAAATTCTTAGGAGTAGTCTTGTCAGGTAAGACAAAGGTGATACCTATGGTGATAGTAGATAAAATTCAGACTTTCCCCCAACCCACCACAGTTAGACAACTATAGGAGTTCTTAGGCCTCCTAGAATATTAGAGGGTTTTCATCTCACACCTAGCACAATTACTATGTGCCTCCTTTAGCCTCTTGTTCACAAGGGGGCCACCTAGGATTAACGGGAAAAACAACAGATGGCCTTTATGGCCACCAAACAAGCGGCAAGGATAGTACAAACAGTAGGTGTCATTGATCATGCATGCCTGTGTGAATTAGATATACATATCACCCTGGATGGCTATGCCTGGGGGCTCTGGCAATGGCAGGGATGGACATGTGCCTCCACTAGCTTTTAGTCTCGACTCTGGAAGGGCGCAGGAGGATGGTTTAGCCCCATTGAGCAACAAGTCAATGCAGTGTACCACACTCTCCTGGCCACCAAAGCATTAACCAGACTCATTGATGTGGGAGTAATAACCACCTACACTGTTATGGGGTGGGTTCATAACATGGCCACAAGGCCCAAAAGTTCAGTGGCCCAATACTCCACCTTGGCAGAGTGGAGTACATACTTACTACAACCTACTAAGCTCTCTACCAGCCCATTAATTAATGAACTACAACAGGTTTTAGAACCAATAATCTACTGAGCTCTAGCCACCTTTAAACTTGTTCCAGACATACCAGAATCCACCATCCAAGAAAGGAAACCCTCTATCCTGGAAGACAGTATACTGATGGCCCCTGTAAGGGTCAACCACCTACATAGTGAGCCATTACTTACCAGCCTGTAACAGACAGCATATAGATAGATGAAGGGACTGGACGCAGCAGCCAACAAGCCAAACTATGTACTGTTTAGCTTGTGATAGTTAATAAAATGGGTCCCCTAACCATCTGCACTAATAATAGGGCTATCTACCGTACGTAGGCTGACTCTTGTAGCTACCCCAGAAGCAGGTAGATCATCAGCAAGTGACACAGTGGCCCCTTTGGAGTGAGACATATAGCAAGACATTTACCACCTTAGCCAACACAAAATTATCACATTGTATCATGTATATGGACACCAACCTTTATGGTACCTGGGCAACACAGCTAGCCTGCATACAGTAGCTGGAGGAAGCACCTATGGAAGACACAACCACCTAGTTACACAAGAAGATAAAGTATGCAGGCCAACGGACCACGGACTTGACCACATACCCTAGCGCAGGCCAACAAAACAACCTACTCTTACCGGCCCCCCAGGACTAATTCCCAGGAAAAACAACCCTACACTGGCCTCGGTCAGCACAGATAGGACCCCAGTAGTACTTCCCAGTATCCCCTTAGGGAGAGGATCTAGAGAAAGATTTAACTTTACAACCGAAGTCACCACCTCTTGGTCCCTATGTCTTATTTAGCATGCCTTGGGTCCATGCCAGACTGGGCTCAGTATCCCCATCCAGGACAGACCCCTGTCACTGTTACTCTCTTAACCCAGGACTGGATGGTAGCATGTGTCCTCCTGGATGGAAAAGGGCAGGACTTTATCTTCCTAGTACCTGTTAAACATGTGTCATGTCATCCTTAGTCTTGTTGCAGGCAACACATTTCTGCAATGGGCCAGCACGATGGCAGCAGTGAGCAATTGCTTAGTATGTTAGATCTACAGAGAATTTCCAACAACATTAGCTGGTCTCCCCTAGAAGATACACTTGGCTAATGCCTCCACCTGGAATAGCTATGCAAGTGGATGAGCACAGAGACAACTTTCAACACCATCCAATAACGTATATATGCCTTGGTTCAAGAGCAGCTCAATTGCTCCTGACCCTAGATAAACTACTCTACCTAGGATAGTTTAGGATGACTGATGGCCCTCCAAATAGAGGTCCACCAGCCTGCCCCCTTGTATTAAAAGGCAGAATAAAATGTGAAATTCTATGTAGCACTCCATAAGATAGTTGCCAAAAACCTTCTGTCAGAACACCACTGTACAACCGCTAATAACAAGTAGGGTATCATCCTTATTCGAGAATCCATTAATATCCTAGCTAATCACACTGCCACAGCTTTAAATTCTACCTGACAAGCCATCTCCCTCCTCAATAACCAAGTATCTCAGACAAGGAAGGTAGTACTTCAAAACTGCATAGCATTAGACATATAGCTACCCAAAGTGATATTTGTACAATTATTCATATAGAATATTATATGTACATTCCTAACAACTCTCATAATATTACCCAAACCCTTGCTGCTCTGACCAGAGAGGCTTTTCATATTATAGCACTTAGAGTGGAACCCCTCACCACCTAGTTGTTGTCCCTATGCTTGTAGGGCCGTTATCTGGTAACAGGACTACTTGGCTTATGTTTACTATTGTTAGCATTAGAGTATAGCCTTTATTGTATTTGTAGTATTTGGATACAATACACAAATACTCTAATCACCCAGAGACTCCCTGTATGGAAGAAATGACGCAAAGAATGTAAGATAGAGAAGCTATTTTGGGGTAGATTGTAGAGTTAATTCAGAATATAGCCCTTTCACACATTCAGAAGACTGCTGGCTGCCTAGCCAGCAACCAAGGAAAGCACTACCAAAGTTTTCAGCAGTGCCTGTTCCCAAGGATGTTTTCTGCTGTTCCCGTGGATGTTATCTGCTCCTGTAACCAAGCAGCACATCTTGCTCCCATCCGCTTGAGAAGATGGCTGCTCCCCCAATAAGATTACCCGTCTCTTTGCTTATGTACATAAAAACATTACTTGCCTTTGGCTGGGTACCCTTCTCTGCAGCTCTGATCGGCCTTTGCTGAAGCTTCCCTGCCCCGTAAGTAATAAACAGCATACCACACTCCTCTAGTCTTTCCTAGTAGTTTTTCTAGAATATCCCAAGTTCAGATTCCTGGCCTAGAGCTCCTGTGTTACAATGCCGTAATGGAAATAGCACCTTGCATTTTCCTAGGACTTTCCAGTACATGTTCACATCTGCGATATCACAGAATCAATGTGATAAGTCTGAGGGGCAGGCCATTCCCATTTTCCAATGAGGAAACTGAGGCTTGCCCATCAGGGAGTGTCTGGCAGTGCCTAACTTAGAAGGTAAAGGATGCTCCTGCCCCTGTTAGTAAACCTCGCTACAGCAGACCTGGAGATTTTCACCACCCTCAAATTGTTTAACAGCCAGGGATTGATTTGCTGTCTTTGTTAAGGTACATGTATAAAGGCTTAAAATATCTGCATAGGGGCATGGACTCTGGGTTGGCCTCAGAGAAGCTGCTGGGTCTCCCTCAGGAGCAACTGGTCCAGTATCTAGGACCTAAGGCCACAGAAAGGAGCAGCCTTGCCAAGGACAGTTAGTATACACGCAGCTGCTGCTGCCCAAGTGCTTCCAGGACCTTTGGGGATAGGACTGCTCCCAGGGCGGCCGGGAAGACACCTCAGGGTCCAGACCTGATGGTCCTGAGGTGACTGAGCCTGCTGATAAAAATAGTCATGCAGGTTTTGCTGACTTTACTTTGTAGAGAAGCTGGCAAAAGAGAAGGGATTTGGGGTCAACTACTCACCAGGCATGAGAGTGTCGACCTAAGAAATGTCCAAACCTGTAGAGAATTGTAATGAGTTTATTTAAGACAAACTGACAATAATTGCCGGGAAGCAAAATCTCAGGGGATTAAGAAAATGCTCCAAGAAGGTAGTTTTGCAACTTATTTTATACATTGAAATAAAAGGAGGTGTAAAGAGGGGTAGATAAAGGGGTGGGAGAAAGCAAAGCTGGGAAATCTCTGGGATTGAATAAAAAGTAAAATGGAGGAGATACATACTTCTTTTATATTGAAGGGTACAGGAGAGTTAATAATTAACATTTATAGCACATAGAGATGGTATGTGGGGGACAGGATAACAATGGGTGGTTCTGTGGTCTTACGCTCTGGTACATTGGGTTGTGCCCTGAGGGGTCTGACAGTACAAGGATATGTTATCTTAGATGCAAAAAGACAACACGCGGGCTCACTTACAGTAAAGATTGACCTTTGTCAAGAAAGCAAACGACCCAGGATGTGACTACCCTCCATGACCTGCTTTTAGTTAGGAATTTTTATGTTCAGACCATTCTATGTGATTACTTTCAGTCTCTGGGTTTGTAGGGCCCACCATTCTGGCCTCCCCTGAGCTTGTCAGATTTAGTGCATGGCCTCTTTTTTTGTCCATAAGAGCCTAATGAAAACTTGAGATTGGATAAAAAGTAAATAAAGTCTCCTTACTTGTAACATTCAGGTCATTCCCTCCCCAGGGCTTCCAAAGGCACAAGAGGCCTGGGCCACTTCTATGCTTGGAGGTTGGCAGTATGTTAAAAAGATGAAGACTTGCCAACATGGGCTTACAAAACTTGTGGCACATTTTAAATGCCAACATATGTGATATTATGATTTGTAATAAGAAATATATATTTAGTCTTCATTCACTGTTTCTGTCACAGAACTGCTAAAACTTGGAATTTCCTATAATGAGAGTGATAAAAATATCTTTTATTATGTAAATGAAGTAACTTTTGGACCCTGCCTAAGGATGGGGGCTGGATACCAGGAGAATCAACCATTTGATTAGAAGATTAGAACTTTCAGTGCCACCTCCATGAAGCTCCAGGAAGAGGAAAGGGGCTGGAAGTTGAATTGATCACCAATGACCAAATAATTCAATCAAACTGTCAATGTATTTGTCAAATATTAAAAAACTGAGGCTGTAAAATAAATCAAAAGGTTATTTGTGGCCTTAAAGGATTCTAATCCCAGAGACACAGATTTAGAAAAGACCTGAAACATTTTCCAGGGAAAACAAAGAAAACCAGAGCTTATAAAGGTAAAAACTATAAGTTATAACAAAGAAAGCTTTTCCTATTGGCTGTGTAACATGGTGTGATAACTAGTTCAAAAAGTATTGGTCCTGGTGGTGAGATGCTGAGACAAGCAAATTCCAGGATGTGCTTCTATAGCAAAATGCTAAAGTTCAAAAGTTCAAATCTCATTCAGGTGTGGTTGTGCTTAAGTCTGATTTCCCTAATGGCCTTCTGACTCCATTTGAGGGTCCCTTGACATCAGTAGCTCCATTTTAGATGTTTCCGTTCACATAACAAAGCCTCCATGAAACCCCAAATGGAGGTTCAGAGAAGTTCTGGGTTGGTGAACACATGGAGATTTTTGAAAGTGGCATGCTGGAAGAGCATGGAAACTACTAGCTCCTTTCCTCATACTTTGCCCTATGCATCTCTTCCATCTTGCTGTTCTTGAGTTATAGCCTTTATAATAATCCTGAGTTCTGTGAGCCACTCTGGCAAATTAATCAAACCTGGGAGGAGGTCATGGGAACCTCTGATCTACAGCTGGTCGGTCAGAAGCACAGGTGATAACCTAGACTTTCGATTGGTATCTGAAGTGGCGGGAGCCAGTCTTGTGGGACTGAGTCCTTAACCTGTGGGATCTGACACTATCTCCAGGTAGACAATGTAAGAATTGAGTTGAATTAGACATCCAACTGTTGTCTAAGTCGTGTTCTGGCTCACCGCCCCCCTGCTTCCTCCACCTCAGTCCAACCACTCGACACTCACATTGTAATTGGGTGCAAAACCTTTTAACATGACATACATTAATGCTTAAAATATAAAATATAATGATGATGCTGGAGAAATCGATGGAGAGGGAGTCCAAAAAAGGACCCCGACCTGGAGCTCCAGTGACCAGGTTCTTGTCTTATGCCACGAGAAAGAATTCAAAGGCAGGACAAACAGAAAGCAGGAGAGTGCGATTCTTATTAAATTGAAAGTACACACTTAAGAGAAAAGTGCAGGCAACTAGAGGCGGGGGCGGGCAGGGCGGGGAGAGAGAGTGAAGATTGAAGAGAGCGCGCGTATGTCTGCCCTGAACTGTCTGAATTACAGGTTTTTGTTTTCTTGAGGGTGGCGGGGGGATGTCCCAAGGCCATCTGTCTTGTCTCCCGGCCTTGGCTTGTTTCTCTCTCTCACATTTGGAATCAAAACAGGGAGAGGGCTGAGTAAGGGACTAAGGATGAATTCCAGAGCCATATCCTGGAGGGGGTGGGTGATTTCCCTAGGCTAACTATCCTGCCTCAATGTAATATAATTATGCTAGGATTAAATCATTGCGGGTTTTATTAAAAATTCTAAATTGTTGTGTACTATAGAGTAAAAAGGCAGGTATTTAAAGTTGTATAAAGTGTATTTTTTCCTTCTATTTATAAGTGGTATCTCAGCTTTGTGAGTCACCTCGTTTGCCATTGATATTACATCTATGCTTGGGACAGTTTCAGTTTGGGAAGTCTGTGGATGGTTGGTGGAGATGCTTGCACAATAATGTGAATGTACTTAATATCACTGAATAGTACACTTAAAAATGGTTAAGATGGTAAATTTTATGTTATGTGTGTTTTACCACAATGAAAAGAAGTCTATGGAGGCTTTCATTAATGGGCAATGCCAAAAACACTTGTGCTCCCCTAAGACAGGCCCTGATCAGCTCTCACCTACTTTGCGACTGAGTCCCCTGGTTTGGTGGACCCTGTGAGAAAAATCTGAGTTCAGGTTAATACTCCAGAGCCTGGGAGGAACCTTAGCTCTCCCACTGCCTATGTACTGAAGCACTTATTACTTTATTTAAAAATATCTTTCCTTTATTTCTCATTTATATTAAAGTGAGGGCAATATATTAATTTTAATTAGATTATGTGCATAGGTTGGTAATATGATCTATGGATCTTGTTGCAGGATATAAAAAGTATATATCTTATATTTGTTGTATAAAAAAATGTTAGAATGGACAGGGTTAAGAATCATTAATTTAATTCTTCTCCTAGTGTTTGACATTTGGTTGCTTCAATGCATATGTAAATATATATATAATAGTTTTATTACAGATTATAGCCAGAGGAATACCCATCTATCACTGTAGCAGTCGGGATATGCTGTGTCGAAAAACAAGCCTGAGCTGTCAGCAAATGTTTCTTTCTTGCTCTGCTACACGTCCATTGAGGGTCGGCAGAGGATCTCTGCTTATTGTAGTCACTCAGGGTTTCAAGCAGGCAGAGCAGCACCCTTTCAAATATTGTTGGTTCCCTTGTTGGATTGGAAAAAGGATCTTATTTTTTAGCCATTAAATGGTCTGGCCCAGAAGTGACTCATTTTGCTTCCCCTTACACCACATTGGCCAGAATTAGTCATGTGGCTCCACTGCCTGCGAAAGGAACAGAAATGCAGTTTTCCATGTGTCAGGAAGGCAAAAAGAAGTGGATATTGGTAAAGAACACTAATGCCTCCCATTAGTCATTTTAATTAGCTCCTCTGGATATATTTTTAGAAGTGGGATTAATGAACTCGATGCTCTAGATTTCTATTAACAAAAGGCTTTTCAGGAAGTTTTAATATGTAATTATTCTGAAGTCTTATCACCAGAATACTTATATATGCTTTGATATATTATCTGCAAATAACAATAATTTGGTCCTTGTTTTTGCAATATTTGTCCTCATTCCCTGCTATATTGCAAAAACTTCTTATATGATTAAGAAACAATGGTGATGCTAAGCAATGATGTTCTTTACCTGAATGAGAATATACCTACCAATTCAGCCTTAAGTATGAACCGTGCATTGGATCCTTTTATGCATGGAGTCTTGTCCTAACTTACTTAAGCTGTTGCTGTAATTATTGTTCCCTCTCTCCCCTGCATTTTCATATTTTCTCTCTCTACTGAAACATTCCTATCAGTACATAGCATGTTGCATGCCATTTTTTCTAGCCCTTTTTCTGCAAATACTCTGACAGAGCTGTCTATATTTCTTTTCCATGTTTCCTTCCATTCTCCTTGGATCTTACTCTAGTCAGGCTTTTGTACTGACCACACCTCCAAAATGGCTCAGGTCAAGATCACCAACGACCTCCATGTTGAGAAATCCTTCCGTTCTCCTTTTATAGTATTTGGCACAGTAGGTCAATGCCTCTCTCCTTAAAGGCCCTTTCTGCACTTGGCTTCCAGGACATCACTCGCTTGGTTCTCCTCCTACCCCAGTGGCCACTCCTTCTCACTCACCTTTGCTGGCTTCTCCCCGTCTTCCCAGTCTCAATACTAGCAATGCCCAGGGCCTCTTCTTAGTCTGCACTTTCACTCTATCTATACAGATGCCCTAGCCAACCTTATGCAGGGTCATGGCCTTAAATACCTTTAATGATGATGACACCTAATCTACATCTTCAGCCTGGACCTCTCTCCTTAATTCCATCTATGTAATATGTCTCTTTGACATGTCTATGTGATGAAGATGTTGAGTATTTTGACATTTATGTGTTTGATCTATATTTTTGGTTTTGTGCTATCTTAGTTAAGTTTGGGCACTAGAAATGTGATAGTTCTATAGAAAGAATTAGAAGTATTTTAATCTTTTTCTATGTTCTGAAACACAGATATGGAAATCATTTTTTTAAATTTTATTTTATTATTAGTTTCAAGTATACAGTACATTGGTTAGACATTTATATAGTTTATAAAATGATCCCCCTAATTGCTATTTCTTTTCTCTGGCTTTCCACCTAGCTGTTACATTAATGCTAACTGCATTCCCTATGCCATGCTCCCCATCCCCATGACCATCTATCAACTACTGATTTGTACTTCTTTAACCCTTCACCTCATTCTCCCAGCCCCTCAACCTCCCTTCCCTCTAGCCATCCCCAGATTGTCCTCTATATTTGTGAGTCTGTTTTTGATCATTTTGTTCTTTTTGTTCCTTAGATTCCGCATGTAAGTAAAATCATATGGTATTTATCTTTCTCTGTCTGACTTATTGCACTCAGCATAATAACCTCTAGGTCTATCCATGTTCTCACAAATGGTAGGATTTTGTTTTCTTTAATAGCTGAGTAATACTCCATTGTATATATAAATCATAACTTCTTTATTCAGTTGTCTGTTGATGGGCATTTAGGTTGCATCCATATCTTGGCTATTGTAAATTGTGCTGCCATGAACATAAGGTCTTTGGCTATTGTAAATTGTGCTGCCATAAACATAAGGTCTTTATGAATTATTGTGTTGGTTTTCTTTGGATAAATACCCAGAAGTGCAATTGTTGGGTCCAAAGGTATATCCATTTTTAATTTTTTGAGAAACCTCCAGATTGTTTTCCATAGTGGTTGTACCAATTTGCAAACCCACGAACAATGTATGAGAGTTCCCTTTTCTCCACATCCCCACCAACACTTATTCTTTGATTTATTGATGACGGGTGTGGGACGATAGCTAATTATGGTTTTAATTTGCATTTCTCTAAAGATTAGTGACCTTGAGCATCTTTTCATATGTCTATTGGCCATCTGTATTTCCTCTTTGGAGAAATATCTGTTCAGGTCTTCTGCCCATTTTCTAATTGGATTGTTTGTTTTTGTTGTTGAGTTATATGAGTTCTTCATATATTTTGAATATTAACCTCTTATCAGATGTATCATAAGTGAATATATTCTCCTATTCAGCCAGTTGTCTTTTTGTTCTGTTGATGGTTCCTTTTGCTGTACAAAAAGTTTTTAGTTTGATGTAGTCCCATTTGTTTATGTTTTTCTTTTGTTTCCCTTGCCTGAGGAGATATATCCAAAAAGAAATTACTGTTAGCAATATCAGAGAGTTTACTGCCTATGTTTTCTTCTAGAAGTTTCATGGTTTCAGGTTTTATATTTAAGTCTTTAATCCATTTCGAGTCTATTCTTGTATATGGTGTAAGAAAGTGGTCCAGTTTCTTTCTTTTTCCTTCCTTCCTTCCTTCCTTCCTTCCTTCCTTCCTTCCTTCCTTCCTTCCTTTCTTTCTTTCTTTCTTTCTTTCTTTCTTTCTTTCTTTCTTTCTTTCTGCATGTATCTGTCCATTTTCCCATCACCATTTCTTGAGGAGACTGTCTTTATCCCATTGTATATTCTTATCTCTTTTGTCATATATTAAGTGAGCATATAGGTATGGATTTATTTCTGGGCTCTCTATTCTGTTCTATTGATCTGTTGTTATGCCAGTACCTTGCTGTTTTGATTACTGTAGCCTTGTAGTGTGGTTTGATATCAGGTACTGTGATTTCTCCAACTTTGTTCTTTCTCAAGATTACTGTGGCTATTCAGGGTCTTTTATGGTTCCATATAAATTTTAGAATTATTTTTTCTAGCTCTCTGAAAAATGCCATTGTTATTTTGATAGGGATTGCATTGAATCTATAGATTACTTTGGGTAATATGGCCATTTCAAAGATGTCGATTCTTTCTACCCATGAGCACGGTATATACTTCCATTTGTCTGTATCTTCTTCAATTTTCTTTTTTGAATAACTTATAATTTTCTGAGAACAGGTCTTTTACTTCTTTGGTTAATTTGATTCCCAGGTATTTTATTGTTTTCAATGCAGAAATTATGTATTTCTTCATAGTTAAAAAATGTTGCTGGTCTGAACTGAGAGCTTCTGTTAGGGGTAGTGATTAATGCTGCCCACTGATCTTCTGTTTCCCTTGCATCCGAGATTGAATTTCCTGCCCTCTGGATTAGGTGGGCTCTGTGGCTAGCATGGGCCAGTTAGTTGGAGGCAGAAGCAACACGTCATTTCCTGTGAAGAGCATTTAAGTGCTAACACAAGGCTCTCCAGGGGTCTGTCTCTCTGCATGGTAGATATCAATGTATTGGAATAAGAGCTCTCGAACAGAGCACTCGACAATCCATGATGGACATGTAGCATAAGCAAGGAACGAGGTTGTCGAGTTGTTAAGCTAGCCAAACCTGAATAATACAAGAGATAACTCTTTGGTGGCTTTTCCATGGTTTTCCAAAAGTTAATGAATCTGGTCAGGTTCTTGACTACTTCTTGAAACAATTTTGGTAACATATTTTTTTTCTAGAAGATAGTCCATTGCAGTGAGAATTTAGAATGATCAACATACAGTTTTATTCATTTGGTCAACAACTATTTATTGATCACCTAATGCAAAAGGCCCTGTACTAGGCACTGGGAATAGTGAAGTAACTGTGTTCTGATCTTATCTTTTTATTTAAAGTCAGAACTCAATATTTATTTATTCAATGAACAATAACATTTTAATGTAAATTAGAATTTGAAAATTATTTAATCCACTCCATGAATTATACCAAAACATTTATCTCGTTCTCATTGAGTGTTAGGCATTTTCAAAACACCCTGACTTTCTACAGAAGCGGGACCTGAAGCAGAGAGGATGAGACACATTTATCAATCCATTCATTCCTAGTTACTTTCAAAAGCTCCCTATGTACCCTGGCTATGTTTCTAAGAGTGAATTGGTCTCATGTAGGCATTTCAGGCAAGACTGGTGCTGTTTGTAGATGATGTGAGTCTTCATCTTTTTAATATAATTATTGTTAAACTCTTTACCTGTTTGTAATGCAGTTTGTAAGGGCACTTCACTCCTTGGCCCAGCTCAACAGACACCACAGCAGCCCATGCTATGGTTAGAGTACCTATCGGACATTCATCAGAGAATAGAAAACAGACATCTCATTGCTCAATGTGCCTTACAAAGTTCACTTGGAAGAAGCAGTATTTTAGGAGGATTACTAATGAAATGTACAGTCCAGCCAGATATTTTATGTTTGGACTTGCATAACCAGAACTGTAACGTTCTTTGTTCTTGTGCTCTGCTCTGCCTATATCTCCTTGGGTACATGAACCATCTCCTCTTTGGGTTTGCCCCAAAGGGTCAGTTCACAGGAAAGCACAGGAAACAATGAGCAATTGTTGACTTTGTGGGGATAAGGGGAAAAGAGCTTATATGATATATCCCCATGTTTTCCCTAAGACCATTCTCCTCTCTGCTGTTTAGGGTATCCCCGCTCTTATTTCCCCCACACCCTTGCCAGCTCCACCTCCTCCCTTCTCTACCTCATTCCCACACACATTTCAAAGTCGTCTTCCTTTTATTATGTGGAGCAATCTTGTGATCATATTTTGATCCTAAAATCCTCAGCAGCCTCTTTTTACTACATTAGAAAATTTCTTCTGAATAAATGGAAGGCTTTTCTTGAAAAGACTTCTAGTTCCATTTCCTTGGACTCATCAAGTCGGATCAACAGAGCTACAGTTTGGACCATGGCGGTCTGTCCACCTGCACACTTCTACTTCCACTCAAGTTGGAATAGTATATACTCCAGCTCTATTACAAGTACAGTTGCTTGTACTGGTTGTGGTTTAATGTGTGCTCAGCCTACTTTGGGGCAGGTCAGAAAAAACAGCTTGCTGCAACTTACTACCCTACTAAAAAAAAATGTATAAGACGGTCATCATCACATTATATATATATATTTTTTTTAAGGAGAACTCATAAAGTGAATTTCTCTACTCCAGAAAAAACTGGTTCATTTCTGTCCAAGGATACCATGGATTAGATTACAAGCATTCTTTACATCTTAGTGGCTAGAAACTCTGAGCTAACTTGTGGTCCAACTTTAGAAGGGTATATTTCATAATACACAGCTTAAATATCAACCACACACATGGTTTTATCTTTCTACTGCATTCTTCTTTGTCCCAATTTACTCATGCATATTTTTATTTTATTTATTATATTTCTAAACTGCCTCAACTATTCTGTTAATACGGTGAGAAATCAATGCATTTAAAAATTACAAAAACAGAGGGGTAGAATTTTATGTTTTCCATGTAATAGTCTGCTGGCAAGTGGCCTTGGTTAATGTACGCCTCCATAATGTTGGAGTTTTAGACTTCTTCCATCATGTGCTGCTCCATCCTTCCCCCCACCTGAGGTGCTGCCATATCCACATGGTTGGAAAATGGCCACATCATGTCCACTGGGTCTGCCTCTAGCCAACTCAAGGAGAGGAAAAGAGGGAGAGTGACAACTAACCCTTCTCTTAGAGGGTGTGTCTGGAAGTGGCACATATCACTTTCACTTGAATTCTGTTCATATGACTGGGTTTCATGACCATTGGCTAGCTGCAAAGGGGATTGGTAATTCTGTCTTTCTTTCAGGCAGGCTTGTGTTTAAACACTCACAGGTGTAAAATTTGTGGGTTCTATGACTTATGAAATGAGACAAAGAAAAGGAAATGGGAAATAACTATCAGTCTTATATCCTTACTGTGAGATAATAGAAAATATATATTGGTCTCTGCCCCTGGTTACTGGCACACAGCTCCTAAAACTCTCGTAATTCTCTAAGTGATATGAGCACTAGGAGCATCTTTTGTTATAATGAAGTGATCCTGAATGGGCTCCTAGATGGCTCCTGGATGAAGGCTGATCACCAGAAAGACTAAGCCATGACGAGAAGCTTGGAATTTTCAGCACTCCCATTCTCATTTCCCCAGAGAGAGGAGAGAGGCTGGAAATTAAGTTAATAATTGATGGTGCCTACATGAGAAAGCCCCCATAAAATCCCAACAATACGGGGTTAAAAGAAGAAGAAATCTGCACCAAGAAGATGACACACCCCAATTCCATGGGGACAGAAATTCCTGTACTTTGGACCCTCCCAGATCTCACCCTATGTATCTCTTCATCTTGCTGTTCATCTGTATCCTTTATCATATCCATTACTATATAGTAAACTGGTAAATGTTAGTAAATATTTTCCTGAGTTCTGTGAGCTGCTCTAGCAAATTAATCGAACTTAAGGAAGGGGTTGTGGGAATCTCCCAATTTGTAGTTAAATTGTATGGAAGTTGGAGGTAACCTGGGGACATATTACTTATGATTAATATTTGAAGTGGGGTGGCAGCAGTCTTGTGAGACTGAGCCTTTGACTGGTAGGGTCTGACAATATCTCCAGGTAGACAGTGTCAGAATTGAGTTAAATCATAGGACACTTAGCTATTGTTGCAAAGAATTGCTTTGTGTGGGGAAAAATCCACAGTGTGGGGAAAAAATCCACACTCGTTTGGTGACCAGAAGTGTCAGAAGTAAAGTATTCTATGTAAAACAATTTTTCAACCTGTGGATATTGCAGCACCTTGGGTAGGCAGAGGGATGAAGTAGCACACACAGGTGAGAAATACATTGGAGGGGAAAACTCGGTGATTTTTCTTATATGTTTACCTTATAGTTTCAAGATAATTCTTGAAGTAGAGGAAGACTAGGAGCCCAGTAGTGCATATCTAAACCAGAGGTCCTAAGTAGAACTGTAGTGGGTGCCCTGGTTAAAACCCAGCTCTAGGTGTGTATGAAGAGGGGAGAAAGTGTTTCTTGGCTTGATTTGGGTTTGGATAGTCTCAAGGCGTAGTCTACCCTTCTGCTGTGAAGGCCTCTTTGCAGGGAAGCCAGAGCTGACCCCTCCCTGGAAGAACTTCAGCAACTTTTAAGACTGATAATGAAATAAATCATGTTAATCTTAAAAAAAAAAAAAGAAGAAGACTCGAGGCCAGGCTCTTCAGGAGCAATCCACTGGTGGGGATGAGCTGGCCTTGCATGGGCTGGCAGGTGGGAAATGGTCAAAGAAGTGCCCTCAGTGGGGCCTGGCTGGCTTTCAGGACTATGAGTCACTTCATGCAGTAGAAGTTATTAATTATTCCTGACTCTCTAAGAAGGTCTTGTGAGAAGTTGCAGTCTGGTGGCAGTGGTACTTGTGGTGTCAAGAGGAGGGCCCATTTCATATCTGGGGTGTAGTAGACACATGGGAAGTAATGGCCCAAAGCTGGAACAGTGCCAGCGAGGTAGACGCTTCCCCAGACCACTGTAGCTAAGGCCTGACAGAAAGGGAAGTCCCAAGTGGGCCTGGCCCCCAGCTCTGGAAAGATCTAGGGACTCAATACTGGGGGCTCAAGGAAGGAGGAGTTACTCTGTAGGAAGAGGGGGCTTCAGAGTCCTCACCAGCAATTTCAATTAGCTGTGTGATCTCGAGCAATTGAACTTCACTGCTTTAATTTTCTTGTTTATAAATGGGGATAAAAATAGTTGAGCTAGTGGAAGGATTAAATGAGACAAATATATAGAAAGAGTCTGGAACCCCACCAGGCATCTAGTTAGTACTCAATGAACTATTGTTTGTTACTAGCTATTATTATTCCTCACAGAACCCACTGTAAGACTATATTCTGAATGGAAGAGAAGAGATAGTGGAGTAATGGAGGAAGGCCAGGCTTGGGACTGGGGAGGAGACAGAGTCTGCTAGTAGAGAGGACTGAAGAGGCTCCCAGACAAGCAAAGGTTGGGCCAGGACTCCCACCACAACCAGGGATCTGTGGAGAGAGAAGGGGGCCGTTGGAGGCTGTGGATCCCAGAGGGGCAGAGCCAGGTGGAGGTGAGGTTGACATGTGAGGTAAACTGAGGCAATAGCAGGTAAGTGAGGTTATAGCATTTTGGACTTAGGGGAAAGGGTGCAGAGTGGAGGGTCTAGGCTCCTGCAGGGTGAGAGGGTAACATGGAAGAGAGGAGAAAGTACAGGGGGAAGGCCACTTGGCCAAAGGAATTCATAGAGAGACACAGAAGATACAAGATAGGGTAAAAAAATGACTTTTTTACTTCTTCATTCCCAATTTGAATGTCTTTTTTTTCTTTCTCTTGTCTGATTACTCTGGCTAAAACATACAGTACTTTGCTGAAAAACAGAAGTGAGAGGGAGCATCCTTATCTTGCTCTTGATCTTAGAGGAAAGGCTTTCAGCTTTTTACCATTGAGTATGATATTAGCTGAGGGTTTGTCATATACGGTCTCTATTATGTTGAGATAGTTTCCTTCTATACTAACTTTATTGAGTGTTTTAATCATAAATAGATGTTGTATCTTATCAGATATTTTTTCTGCATCTACTGATTTGATTTTATCCTTTATTTTGTTAATGTAGTGTATCACATTGAGCAATTTGCACACATCGAACCATCCTTATGCCCCTAGAGTAAACCCCACTTGATTCTTTATATAGAAGAACCTAAAGACTCCACCAAAAAGTATTATAAATAATAAATAAATACAATAAAGTTGCAGGATATGAAATCAATGTACAAAAATCCATTGCATTCCTATATACTAATAAGAGAATTTTAGAAAAAGAAATGGGAAAAATATTCCATTTGTAATTGCAACAAAAAGAATAAAATACCTAGGAATAAACTTAACAAAGTATGTGAAGGAACAATACACTGAAAACAACAAGACATTGTTAAAAGAAATTGAAGAAGACACAAAGAAATGTAAAGATATTCCTTATTCTTGGATTAAAAGAATCAACATAGCTAAAATGGTCATATTACCAAGGCAATACATGAATTTAACCCACTTCCTGTTTGACGCGAGAATACTTGCCAGCAGCCCTTGCAGCTGCAGTGTTTACCCTGAAATAACTCACAGATTATAGTCCTAACCTCACCCCCAAAAGTTTGCCATGAAATATCTCGCTTTTATTATTATTTTTGCATTGCTCTAGTATATCGCTAGTCTTTGGAAATGAATGACACCATTCTATTTATCGCTTTCTGTTTTTAGTAGTGGAATTTCCATTTACAACATAAAGTAATTCTCGATCGCTGAAAATGTCAAATCCTAGAAAATGTAGCATTCCTACACGTGATGTTAATATCATTCTCGAACAATTGGTAGCAAGATTCATTTGATGAAACTGATTTATGTATACATTTCTTTTACATTAGGATTAGAGACAAGTTTTGTTTAAAAATAACTCCAAGAACAGTTTTTATATTTTATTTTCACATTGAAAAGTAGTCAGATTTTCTTCAGCCTCAAAGAGCATGTTTATGTAAAATTAAATTAATGCTGGCAGTGGGCTGCGCTTTTTTTTTTCTACATGGGAAATGGGTTAATATAAGTCTCATCAAAATCTCATTGACATTTTTAAAAGAAATAGATCCCCCCCCCAAAAAAAAATTATCATATTTGTATGGAACCACAAAGACTCCAAATAGCCAAAGCAATTTTGAGAAAAAAGAACAAAGCCAGAGATTTCATACTCTTGACTTCAAATTATACTATAAAGCATATATTGTAAAACAATAATGTTTTTAAAAGCATAGTATTGATAGAAAAACAGACACACAGACCGATGGAACAGAATTGAGAGCTCATAAATAAACCCACATATATATGGGCAAATAATTTTGAAAGGAGCCAAAACATGCAATAGAGAAAAGAAAGCCTCTTCAATAATTGGTGCTGGGAAAATTGGAAAGCCACATGTAAAAGAACTAAACTAGACTGCTATTTGTCACCATACACCAAAATTATTTCAAAATAGATCAAAGACATAAATATAAGACCAGAAACAATAAAATACGTAGAAGAAAACATAGGTACTAAACTTATGAACCTTGGCCTTAGGGAGGATTTTATGAATTTGACCTTAAAGGCAAGGGAAGTAAAAGCAAAAATAAATGAACGGGACTATATCAAATTAAAAAGCTTCTGCACAGAGAAAGAAACCATTGACAAAACAAAAAGGCAACCAACAGAATGGGAGAAGATATTTGCAAACAATACCTCCGATAAGGGGGTTAATATCCAAAATATATAAAGAACCCATACAATCCAACGACAACAACAAAAACAAACAATCCAATTAAAAAATGGACAGAGGACCTGAACAGATACTTCTCCCAAGAAGACATACAAATGGCCAACAAACATATGAAATGTTGCTCATCATTGCTAGCTATTAGGGAAATGCAAACCCAAACCACCTCATACCTGTTAGAATGGTTATTATTAACAAGAAATAACAAGTGTTGCAGAGGTTGTAGAGAAAAGGGAACTCTTATATTCTGCTGTTGGGAATGTAAATTGGTATAGCCACTATAGAAAACAGTAGAGAGGTTCCTCAAAAAATTAAAAATGGAGTTCGCATATGACCCAGCAATCCCTCTTCTGGGTATCTAACCCCTAAATTAAAAAACATTTATCCATAAAGATATATGTACCCCTACGTTCATTGCACTATTTTTCAAGGTAGCTAAGATGTGGAAACAACCAAAGTGTCCTTTGATAGATGATTGGATAAAGAAGATATGGTACATATATACAATGGAATACTACTAAGTCATAAGAAATGATGAAATACTGCCATTTGTGACAACACGGATGGATCTTGAGAATATCATGCTAAGTGAAATAAGTCAGACAAAAAGTCAAGAACCATGATTTCACTCATATGGGAAATACAAAACAGAAAGCAACAAATGAACAAAAATTTATAGACAAAGACAACAGTTTGATGGTTACCAGAGGGAAAGGGGGATGGAGAGAGGAAGAAGTGGGTAAGGGGGTTTAAATATATGATGATAGAAGTAGACTTCAATATATAGATGATGTATTATTGAATTGTACACTTAAAACTTATAAAATCTTATTAACTAATGTCACCCCAATAAATTTAATAAAATTAAAAAGGAAAGATAGAGTGAAAGATGGAATACCACACAGGTCTGAAAAGCTAGCCCGGGGCAATGACCCCGCAGTGGAGTAGCGATGGTGCTGCAGTATCTTCAGATCAGAGGTCTGCTGAGGCATTTTTACCCCCAGAAAAGCTCCCACAGTAGTCTGTATCTGCCAAGGGAGCTGGGCTGTGTCACAGTTTGAACTTCCTCGGCCCTTCCTGCTTTCTTTCTTTGGTGTCTAGGGTGGGTGGGGAATTATCCCCACAAACTTCTTGAACATCTAACTCCACCTCATCACCCGCTTTCTGAGGCCAGAGCTGACATACGTCCATTTTTCACTTCTATGTCTCTCTCCAGGGCTACTGGCTCTTCTAGGCCCTGCAACCTTACTCATGTGCCAGGACTTGCAGGGCCACCCAGGGCCACCCAGGGCACATCCAGATAGCAGAAAGAAACACATACACAGGGTGCCAGCAGCTGCTGATCAGAACATTTATTTGCCCTCGGACCGCTTTCTCATCCAGCCAAATGTCACTCTGAACGGATAGAATTTGGGGAGCAAGTCCCGGACAGGGACAGGGGGTGCAGGCAGGAGGCTTCCACCAGGCAGTTTAGATGGAGGTGCTGTGCATTGGCAGAGGGCGAGAAGGGCAACTGAATTGCCAGGGGATGTGAGTCATGTTGTAGAGGTTAGGACGGAGGCTTTCTTCTCACAGGACCTTTCTTTAGTACTCGACAGTAATCGTTTTGACCCGCAGGTATTCATTCAGGGCCGCCTCTCCTACAAGACAGCACATGCCGTTGGAACCATCATCATTATAGAGGTTCCTGCATGCATATTATGTCATGGATCCCTGCAGCAAACAAGTGGGGTCAACCCTTGATCAGCCCCAGTTACAAATGAGAAACTCAGGCCCAGAAAGGGTCAGCTGCCATTGAGTGGGGGACCATGATTCCAACGGGCATTGGAATACAGAACCAATCTGAGGCCACCATTCCTGGGACTTTCCAGCTCTGACTACCTCCTCTCATGGGAGGGTAGCCCCATCAGCTTCAGGGCAGCAAAGTCTCTCCTGTTGCCTTCCTATTACCCAGATGTGCCAGCTTCTCCCCACTGCTGCCTTTCAGTTAATTCCAGGTCAAGTTATGACTAGGAAAAGGGGTGCCTCACAAGGTCTCTGAGAACTCTGGAATTGGCTGTGCCATGTGGCTGGTACTTTTTGGTCTCACGACTAGCACAAGGGGCCTGTGGCTGCCTAACAATTCCCCCACCCACTAAAGCTAGCTCCAGGAGCCGTGATTTTCCAGCTGCTGCCAATGCTTTTCTTACCACCAGCTGGGGCCCACTGAAGTCTCTGGGCCCATCCCAGGTGGGTGATTTGGAAGGCCTGGTTTGTGGGCACAGGACACAGGGGACAGGAGGAGGGGGGCTGGGGAAACTAGGGGGCAAAATCACGAGTAACGGAAATTATATCCTGGGGATTTGGCACATGTGGCCTCCCTGGATGACAATAGTCCTTGTGGATTTCTGTGGAGGACACCAGGAAGGTAGCGCAGGAGAGGCAAGAACAGAAGAGCAGGAGTTTCCAGCACGTGTGCATATGCATGTGTGCATGTGCATGGGTGTGTGTATTTGTGTGTGTGTGCGTGCGTGCGTGCGTGCGTGTGTGTGTGTGTGTGCATATGAGGCCTGGCTCTGCATGCATAGTTTTTGTGTGGTATTATGCTTTGGGGGTGTTGTTGGGTTCCTTTCACAAGTAGTTTGGGTTCCTTACAGTTTTCCACAGGGTTTGAAAGATGGAAGGAAGGAGAAATGAAACAGTGATTGCTCTTTGGTTCCAGCCTCAGCCTGAACCTCCCTGAGTACCCTGAGTTGGGCAGGGGATGCCTAGAGAGATGAAGGTGTCTAAGATGTGCTGCTCTTTCACACATTTTGGCCTTTGACAAGTTTGGCATCAGAGCTATGATCCCCAACTGGAGCTAGTCTCCAATTGCTGGCTTCCAGAATGGCAGAATGAGGAGGAGTGGGACTTACCCTATGTCACACAGCAGTCCAGGAAAAGAGGAGCGCCAGAACAGAACTCCGTTTCTCCCAGAAGGTCAAGCTGGGCTTGCATTTAGCTCCCTGCCTAGGTGACTTTGTCTTTATACTTGGACCCCATGGCTTTCCCTCTCCCTGAGGATGAATCTTGAGGACTGACTGTGTCTCCTGGGTCCCTCGATCTGACCCCTACTCACCTCTTGGATCTGCTCTCCTCTTGTCCTCCCTGGGCTGACACCAGCCTCTCTCTGCAGCTCCAAGTCCAAAGCTAGTTCTCTCAGGACCTGCCAGCCCCTCTGCTAGGAACACACACTCTCCTCCCACCACTGGGGTCTCAGGGCAGGTGCCATCCCCTCAGGGCAGGTGCCATAGGCCCTCCCTGGTACCTGGCTAAAGTTGCCCTCCCACTCTCCTTGTCTAGATCACTTTGTCTTGTCTGTTTCCCAGCACTCCTCACTTTCTAGAAGGATCTTGTTCACTGCTTTAATTATCACTTGTCTCCTTCCAGTAAGAAGTAAGCAAAAACAGCCACCTTGTCAATGCTACACCCCTGGCTGCTGGGACAGGCCTGGCACCAGTTGGCTTCTAACAAATGTTTAGGATTACATTACCCAGGTCTTTGCCAAATCCAGACTGCTTGAACCCTCCAAAAGGAGCAGCCACGTCGGTCTTATTGTATGTGTTGATGAACACAGTGCCTGCCTCTAGCTTGTCACTGACGTACAGGGCCTTGCTGATGTCCCTGGTGAAGATGCCAGAGGCTAGGCCAAATTCCGTGGCATTGGCCCGAGACAGCACGGTGTCCACGTCACTGTAGGAAAAATCCAGGAAGAACTTGGTAAAGGGGGGTTGCGGGGCAGTCCTAGAGGTGGGCTTCAGAGACCCCCCTCTCCCAAAAAAGAGCCCAATATCCTCCAAGCTCCTCACCACTCAGGACCTCCTGAGGAATGTTTTAGGCCTACAGCAAGAGTGGAGGAGACAGGGCAGCAGAGAGGACAGAGTTAAAGAGAGGAGGAAGAACATAGTCAGTTTATACACAGTCAACCACAGGAACCCTCTGGGTCATCAGGGGTGACCCTCATTTTACATACAGAGGAACAGGAGCCCAGAGGGAGGCAGGTGGAGCCCCCACCACACTTGAATACATTGGGTATTCCCCAGGGAGCCACTTTGTGGGCATCCCCACTTCAGACATGATGGGCTTGAAGACTTAATACAATATTTGCTTGGTAGATGGCAGAAAGTATCTTATCAGCATGTGATAATAATTTTGATAATTCTTTGACAGTTGGAAATAAAATGTATTAAGATGAAGTGTCACTTTGTAATCTGTTCAAAGACTCTACAGTGAGAAATAATAGTCCATAAAAGAACTTGTGGTAGATCGAATATGGCCACAGAATCCAATCCCTCTCTTTTTAAACCCAGGCTGGTTTTGGTGACTTGTTGGACCAATACGACATGATGAAAGTTAGGTTCTGGGCTTTCTGAGGCTGATTAGTGGACCTTGAGGAAACTTGAAGCTTCTACCCAGCCCGGTGCAGAGCAGAAGCCCTGAGGCTGCCATGCGGGGAGAGAGCCTGCAAGGAGGCCCACAGCCTACTTGAAGACAGCTACTCAGGTGCCCTAGTTGAGGCCCTGACGTGGCACAGAGCAGAGGCAGGTTAGCCCTATCAAAACCTAACCAAACTGGAGGTTCGTGAGTAAAATAAATAACTATTGCTATTCTAAGCCACTGAGCTTCGGGTGGTTTGTTACACATTGCTAGATAATTACGACAGACCCCAACACACCATGAGAGACATCCAGAGACACAGAGAGTACACTCACAGTGGGACCTGAAGCCCTGTCAATCCCCTGGGGCTTTTCTCACCTCAGTGGTTGATGAGGACTCAGTAGGTGCCCAGGCTTCATCCATACCCCCCACCCCATCTGAGTTCTCTTTCTGCCCCGAAGCTCATGTGAAGACCCCAATAATGCATGGAAAAGAATCAAGCTCTTGAGAGACATAAACAGGGTTCCCTACCCATTGGCAAACCGAGAGATAATCATGATGGGCCCAAAGGACTCCTCCTTGGCTATGAACATGTGGTCTTCCACATCCGTGAAAACAGTTGGCTGGAAAAAGAAACCTGTGGGGGAGACAGAGGCCCATGGCATTCAGAAAGGCTGTCCTCCAGTACTCCAGCCTCTCCCTGTTCAGGCTGGGTCCTTACAGCCATGTTGCACACATCCCACTCCAGCAATGCAATTTGCAACACCTGTGTAAGTGGCTGCCACAATCTGTGGGTGGCTTTCCTGCCCTGGACATATGAGCTCATGTGAGCCTCACAACCCTTTCAACCTAAATGCTGACATTTGGATCCAAGTCTGCCCAAGGCCAGTGCCAAAGCTCGAGATCATGACAAACACATGGGTTTTTCTAGTGACATTTAGTCAGAAAATATATCTGGATTCTTTGGCTAGTGCAGCCTCCCAGATGGCTCTCTATCAGACCTTGTGGCATGGTGGTGGGGAGAGGCTTTGGACAGGCCCTCCCAGGATGGCCTCCTTTCTTGACATCATGGTGTGGACACAGATACCCCAGGTGCAGAGGTGAGTGTTCTTGGTCAGGGCACAGCCTCCTACTCTCCTGTCAGCATGGATCCAGCATCTACTCCCACCCAAGCTGCCACCCCTACAGCTCCTGGTTGCCCAGACAGAATCATTTCTGATGGCAGAAATGCTTTCTTTGACTATTTCTCCTTTGAGACCCTGCTGGATTGAGATTTACTTTGGCTTGACCTAGGGAAAATCAAGAGACTTGAAATTTTCTCTCTCTGGGTTTTAGAAAGGCAAAAAAAAAAAAAATTTTTTTTTAACTTTAAAAGTAATTTAATTAATAAAATATTCCATATTGTATACATTTATAAATATATTTTTACATTACTATTTTTAAAATGTGAGTTATATGTGAATACATGTTGACTCCTGTGGTATAGCCTGTATTCACTCAGGCTGCCCATCAGGTGCTGGGAATTATAGGCTGGCCAGTCTCTGTTCCCCTCTCGTCCCTTCTCCACCCTGCTCAGGGCTCCACCAGAGGCACTGCATGTCCAAACTCCATTGTCCTCTGGCTTCCAGTTGGGTTTGGCCACTGGGAGGAAGCCCCTGCCCCACAGCTGTGCCCCTCACTAGGTCCTAGGAATTCTCCCTCCACTTGTTCCTCAGGTCAGGTGGTGGTGGTTCCTCACCATTCCTAGTTCTTGCTCTTTGAACAGTGCCTTCATTTCACACTCTCTCATCAGGCCTTGAACTCTGGCCTCATGGAAACTCCAGTCAAGTGGGGATGGGGAAAGGGGTAGGCAGACAGTGGCAGTATAGTGGTTATAAAACTCTGTTGAGGTATGAGGTGCCCAGGAATACCTGTGACATAGCGATGGCCTGTACCTGGCTGTCATTTGAGCTGGATGATGAATTCACTAGGTGGGGAAACCGGGGAGGTTTCACTAAGCAGAGGAGCAGCAAATGCACAGAGAGCAAGAAAATAAGAGTTGTGTTCAGAGGGAGAGTTAAGCATGGCCAAAGTATGGGTCAAGGGCAAGCAAACTGGACACAGATCATGAAAGACCCTTGATGGGAAGTGAAGGAGTTTGAGCTTGTTACTATAGGAGGATGGGTCACTGTGGAAGTGTTCCAACACTGGGGGAAAACATAACCAGACCTCTGGCAATTGCATAAGTAAAAGATTAGCAGGGTTCAAGAGGTCCCACAGGAAGCCACCATGATAGTCCAGGCAAGATGAGATTTGAAGAGATGACCTGATGGTGGCATGGATACAGGAGAAGCAAGAAAGATTTCTAGATTTAAGAGCAATCAGGCAATTAATTAAAACTCGGGGGTCAAGAAAAGAGAGGAGTCTAGAATTCATGCTTTCCTTCCCTCCTTCATTTCACCAAATTAATTCAGGCCGTTGGTGTGAGTCTTGGTGCTGGCATGAAGGACCTAATGATATAGAGGAGACACATGGCTCCTGTCCCCCGGAGCAGGCAGTCTAATGGGGAAGCAGCTCAAACAGTCAAAACCTGCAGCTCCTGCTCCTCTGGCTCTGCTGACTTGATCAAATGGAAGATTCTACAGAGGCAGGTATGTATATCTGGGGTTGGATTGAGTCTGGAGACACTGTGATGATGTAATGGATTTGGTACCCTTTGAGTCTGAAGGGCCTGAGGGACATGCAAGTGGAGGTGCCTAGGTGATCAGGAGTTTTGAGTGAGGAAGAGCCTGGAGACAGATATTTGGAAGAGTCCAAACCATTGCAGAGGGTTAGATCCTCCAGGGAAAGTGTTTAACATGAGAAGTGCTCTGAACTCAGGACAGACTTGGGGATGTACTTACATTTAAGGGACAGGTGGAGAGGGAGTTTCCAGCAGAGAGCAACTGCTAAGTAATGGTCAAAGATAAGAAAACCATGGAATCTAAGGCCATGGAACCCACGAGAAGAAAGAATGTCATGGATGCAGTGATGTTAGTGGCAAGTCAACTTTGATACAGATTAAACTAACACTGACAACACTTTAGCACTGGTGCCTTCACCTTGCCAGTCCCACATCTGGTCTGGCAGGTGTCCAAAGAGTCAAGCACCTCGCCTTCAGATACCTCCAGTTAGAGCTGCACATGCTACTTGTTGCCTGTTTACCCAAATGGGCCAAGAGTGCTCTGACTGACCTGGCAGAGGGACTTGATTCCCACCACAGACCAGCGTGGCCCCTTCCTTCACACCACGCTGGCAATATTCTATCAGCTTCTGTAGGTGGGCTTGGTGATTCTGTGGCCCATGGTTGGTGTCCCGGTCTAGAGGGTTGCCAATCTTCATCTTCCTCACTTCTTCTACCTGTGGAAAGTCCTTCCAGTCAGGTCTCACTCAGGTGCCACTGTTACTGACATTGCTCATCACCTGATCCCCCTCCCACATCTGCATTTTTAGTGACCAACTACTGGCCCCTGCCAGTCCATATGCCAGTTTCTGGCACTCATGGAGTTCCATGTCATAGTTCCCAACCTGCCTTTCAGGCTGAAACCCAAATGTATGCTACATGCAAGGAGACCTGAGCCTAGTCTCGGATGGGCAGTTGTGCAGGGGTATGGGTGAGTGAAAAAAAGAGGCAGGTGTGTATGTGAGTGGGAGTGGTGGAGGGCGTGGTGGGTAGAACAGGATGTATCTCTACATCAGTTCTGCACCCAGCTTCAAAGTCTAAGAAGCTGAAGGAAGTCTTGTCCAGGGACTCTAGGATATGGAATGGGGATAGGGCGGGGAAACACCAGTCCCGCTGCAATACCTTGTGACAGGGTGGGAAAGACACTGAGTGGAGTGGACCTGGGTCTTGAGTCCACTCACCCTTGCCCCGACTTCTGCCTGTTTCAGAACCCAGCTTAAAGGGCCCCTCCTTCAGGAAGGCTTCCCTGTTGCCTTGGCCAACATACAAGTAGGTCTAGGTTTTACTACCTAGAGTTGACTTGGGTTTCTTTAAGGAATGCCAAAAGTTATCTAACAATGCTGGGGCCAGGATGAGGAGAGTCAAAAAAGACCCAGGTACGGGATGCTGTGCTAGAGTGAGGAACTTAGGTGAACATAACCAGCATTGGGTGGATGCCAAATATTCAGAGCTCCAGGCTAGAGTCGGTCCCTCCCATTTTTTTCAACTCCCCCCTGGGCTCCTTCCTTGTTTTCCTAAGACCAAACAAGGCCATCTCTGCTTTCACTGTAGCTGCATCGAGGTTAGGACTGACTGGCCTCCTCCTCCTGTGCAGACTCCACACACACAGCCAGGCCTAATAAGATGCAGGAGGGGCTCAAGCCTTGCCCCCCAGAACCACCCTCTGCCTTACCACCAAGGGCCCCTTAGCTCCTTTGACTGTCCTGAAGGGTCCCAAAACTGATACCAAGCCTCTGCTTCGCTCCCCTCTCTGCTTCTGCTTGGCCACCTGACTGCTCCTCCGTCTCCTTGGGACACCAAAAGTAACTTTTCTGAGTCTCCTAGATGCGCTGTTTACTCCCTGTATTTGGGATTTCGAGCCCTGCCTGCCTCTGGTGAAGCTGAGTGAGCTCCAAGAGGCCTCTAAACTTCTATTCTCATTCTTCTGGACAAGCCATCCAGTGCAGCCACCGAGTGTCCCAGCTGACCTGGCAACTCACCGCAGACATGTGAGCAAGCTCAGGTGAATGTGGGCGGGTGTTCACATTACCAACCCACAGGATTGTGGGCTGCGTGAACAGTTATCCCAAGTCACTAGTTTTGGGAGTAGAATGTTACATGGCAAAAGCTTTTACATTCCCTTTTAGAAAATCTGTTCCTTTTCTCACTGCCTTTCATATTTTTACACATCATTCAAGATCTTCTCCAGAAACTCCTTCCTAACAGCCACCCCCCCATCCCCAGACCGACTCTCTCATTTTTCCTGGCTTTCTAAATATAGTTTGTTTAAACATGCTTGTGGAGGTTGTGTCCCCAGCATCCCCTCTCATATCCACTGGGATTAGATCTTGTTTCCCATAACATGAGGGGGAGAGGGGTTCTTTGCTGAAGCTAAACCGACCAGAACTCCTCAAATCCTGCTTTCCCTGAATGGGTCAGGGATAGACAAGAGACCCGGTCACATCAACCCACATCCTTCCCCACAGCCATGTCCACTGGAGTTGGTGTGGAAAGAGTGATTCTCCTTTCTGGATCTGGTGTAAAAATGTAGGAAATACTGTCAGCGCTCTGCCCAATCTCCTTTACCTATTGGTACTGTGAGAGGTGGCTGCTGACGGGTCTTGGGAGCTGACAGAAGCCACCCTTCTCTAGCTGGTAGACAGGCCACAGTCAATAACAAATGACAGGAGACAAAAGCCTGGCCCCTTGACTCCAGGGCTATACCTGAATGGTGTCATTCATCCTCCAGAGCTCCTGTCTGTGGATCAGCCAAGGCTAGACATCACCTGAGACTATATCTTTGGTCCCTGTTCTCTCCTGCTCCTTTACATCTTCCAGGCCTCACCTGAGAGCTTACCCTTAGTAAGCCGCATGAATTCTTGGCTCAGGCTCCACTGCTCAGGACTTGATCTAAGATAAGCTGGTTTAGGTTATGTCAGTTTGAGCTGCAGCATTGCTATTTCTTGCTGAAATAATCAAAACCAGTGAAGACTTAATGCAGCTTCTCCTGAAGTTTCCCTGCCCCAGGCGAATAGTGCCCGACTTCACCTGGCCCAACTCCTCTGCAGCCCAGGTGACTGTCCCTGTGCATCAGCAGCTCTGAGACCCGTGGCAGAACTTACCACCTTCTGCACAAACTGATCATGGATTGAGTCCTCTACGAAGAGCCGACCCGCGGCAATGCAGTTCTCGCCTTTGTTGAAGAAGACAGAGCTCATCCCCTTTGGCAAATGGACAAGAATGGTGGATTATAGCCACTCCCAGGGGCACTAGCACCCCATTCCCACTGGGCCTTAGTATTCCCTTCTTATAGGAAAGGGGAGGAATGACCTCCTAAGGTGGTCAGGCCCAGCCAACACCGAGTACACGCACTCCAATCATTCCTTAGTCACCTTGAGAGGAGAGGCGAAGGGTGACCTGCCCCTGGGGAACAAGGACTGTGTCCATGTTGCAGAGAGTGAAGGATGAGAGGGAATGAAGCAGAGTGGAGACCCCATACACTGGGCGGGCTCCCTGGAGTGACCCAAGAGGGGTCAGAGAGCAGAGCCTTGGAGCTGAGCCTAGAAAGTCTATTAGTGTAAAACAGGCAACAGAGAGTGGGCAGCTAGCCCTAGTCTTGGAAGGGATGGGGTGCCATCCCAGGCCTGAGGAAACTGGCAAGAGTTCAGAATAAACATGCTCAGAGGCCAAAGGGAGCCTGCTTTTTGGACCTGGGGAGTCCCATGTGGGGGCCGGGGGAAGAGCAAGAGCCTGACCACCCTGGGTCAAGCTTGGCTTTCCTGGAAGATGAGACTGTACTGCCCAAACAGCATGGCCTGGGCCTCCGGCCCAGCAGTATCAGCCTCAGCACCAAAGCCAAGACCCTTGGATTGACAGACTGGCCTCCTTTGGTTTCCTCATCTAGTGAGACTGAACTCCCTTTCATGTCTATACTGGGTATTCACATCATCCTCCAAGGCACGGCAGGACTTAGATGGGGAAGGGACATATCTGGGCACCTGGATGAACAGGGCCTTACTGGTTTGGTCTCACAGGAGTGGATGGTGTACTGAAGCATAGCAATAATACTGATGTAAGAACTAACTGATACAGGGCACCTGCCATGTGCAGCCACCATTGTTAAGTCCTTCATATATAGTAGTTCTATAATCCCCATAACAACCATAGGAAGTAGGTATACTATTCTCCCCATCCTACAGGTGAGGCCCAAAAGATCAAATAACTTGCCCAAGACTGCCCAGTGAGTCAGTGAAAGATCTGGGCAAGTGTGGACATGGCCCAAGGTTGGGGAGATTCACTGTCAGCAGGGTCATGCCCAAGTCTCTAGGGTTCTGCTTTGCTTTTCTAGGATAGGAAAAGTTGCTGTGCTGATTTTAGAATATGTTTCTCAATCTATGAACCTGGTTCCAGTCATTCTTACAGTTATGAAACTTCTTGGGAAGTTGGTTTTGAAGGACATATGTCATTCCTTGTCCCTAAGGCCCCTTCCTGCCACAGTCTATGCTTGCAGTGACACTTCAGTCTGGGTTAGATGTATAAGTTTAACTGTAGGATAAGAGAAAGCTTCCTATCCCCCCACCCCAATTTACTTCCTCCCTTTTCCCCCCGGCTGTCCCTCACCATCTGCACAGCCTTGCTGAGGTCACAGTCAGCAAAGATGATGAGGGGTGACTTCCCGCCCAGCTCCAGGGACACCTTCTTCACATTACTCAGGGCACAGCTGAAAGGAAGAATGTGGGTGAGGTTGGGTTCATGGGAGATGGAGACACAGGGCTCTAGGTAGAGGGGTCCAAGGGCAGCTCCAAAGCATGCTTGAAAGAGCAAGCAGAGGTTTGGAGGGAGACTAGGTCCAGCACCTTCTCCCCACACCACACTCACAACTATTCCCTCCCACCTCTCTTTGCTCACTGGATTCCCAGAGTGCCTTCCTCTTCCTCCAACAGCCAAGCCCATGCCTACCTCAGGGACGTGCTCTCACTGTCCCCTTCTGGCTACTCCCTCTTCAGATATCCCTACAGCTCATTCCTCACTTCCTCAGGTCTCCACTCCAAAGTCTCCTTGTTAGGATGGCTGCCCTGACAGCCCCATATAAAATGCAAGCTCTCATGCACCACGGTGCATTTGTCTGATCCCATCCATCAAAGCCTAAGCCCCACCAGGGTGATCAAGCATTTATCAGGTCATGAAGCCGGTGTTCAACAAATGTCAAACCAATAAACTGAGCACAGAACCATCCCCCAGTTGGAGCAGCTGCAGTGCTGCAGGGGCTTCATACCTCAGATTTTTAATGATGGGTGCAAATAGAGAGTAGCTGAGGCTCCTGTGCACACTGCATCAGTGGACACAAAATGGACTTACTGATACTGTCCTCAGAGGGATACTTAGTGGACTGGGTCAGCAAAATGAGGCATGACACAGGGTGGGGGGCTCCTTGCTCAGGACTGACTGCAGGAGGAGGACTCCCCTATTTCAGGCACCAGCCACAGGGGCTCGGAGAAGATCCTGGGAAGAGAGCAGCTGCAGAGCCATGGAATGCGGTCCACATAAACCCTCCTTTCCTGGGGTTCTTAGAGTGGACATTTCCTGAGTCTTCCTTCTGGACTGTGTACACACATATTCGGATGTGACTATCGCCTACACACCACAGAGAAGACTGACCAGCGTTTGAATGAGAAGAGGTAAATAAGCTGCAGTGACTACTTGCTGTTACCTCTCCCGCTCTGCCATCTGTCTGTCCATTCGTCAGTTCGTTGCTCTCTCCATCCTCCTTCTCTTCAATACCAAGGCTTTCCCTACTGCCTTCAAAATAAATCAGAGCAGCCCTGCCTGGTACACTTACAAGCTGCGACATCAGCCTCTACTGATCCTAAAGATATAATCTGTCAGTCACATTGGCTGTGGCTGCTGACCCGAAAGTGGGTATCAATGAAACCAGTGTAATTAGCACAAGCCTGGTGCCCATTTGGGAAGGGGAACACAGCTGGTTCACAGAGAGCAGGTAAAGGGCTGAGGAGTATGAACCCTACCTTGTGTGCCACAGAAGTGTCCCAGGGAGAAAGAACATTGTTCTGTATTAGGAGCTACAATAAGGAAATAATGTTTTAATATGAGAAGCCTTTCTCCCTGTGGAATTGTGATGCCGTAGCTGGACTCCCTACGTACAAGACACTAGGGGCAAAGACAGAAATGGGTGGTCATGTGACCTTAGAGATCCTGCTAGGCAGTGGTTCTCAGAAGAACCCTCAGCCGCTTTCTATTTTCACCCATCACTCAAAGAGTTGATACCTAAAACCCACTCCAAAAATTCAGGTGGGGTTTAGGTATCCAGTGGTTGTTTTGGGGCAGCCCGGGCTATGAGCTGCTGCTCTGGGATCAGACCTTGTCTACCTCCCTAAGCTTATCAGCTATGCAGACCAGAATCACTAAACCTGGAAATTACCTTTGTTGAACTGGTGGGAAACTAAGGCCTGGAAATGTCAGGGCTTGACCAAGATCATATTGTAAATTAATGACAGAGTGTGGAACATAACCTCAGTTGGGTTGAGTCCAAACTCCAAGGAACAAGAGATTAAAGGATGTCCTAAACCAGTGTCGTCCACTAGAATAGAATGAAGGCTTTAATACTAGCCACATATGTAATGGCTGATTTTTAGTAGGCACATTAAAAAAAACAAAAACAAAAAAAAAAAAAAAAAGAAAAACAACTAAAGAGAAACTGGTGAAATTAATTTTATTATATTTAATTTAACCCAATAAATAAAAAAATATTCTCATTTCAATTTGTAATCAATATAAAAATTATTAATGAAATACTTTACTTTGTGTGCTAGGTTTGAATATCTGGTGTGTATTTTACACTCACAGCATGTCTCAATACAGAGCAGCTCTATTCCAAGAGGTCAACAGCCACACGTGGCTCCAGCACCTCACTGGTCCAAGTGAGCTCCACAGGGCAGCCACCTCTGGCCTTACCAAGGGCTTGGAATCAGAACCTGCATTAATCCAGCCTCCAGGAACTGCCGCACACACAGAGGCTTGAGAAGAAGAATTGAGCTCACACACAGCACTGTCTATGTCCAGACACTGTGACAAGAGCCACAGCTTCTTTGGCAACAGTGGCCTCTCTCATACACCCTAACCACCTACCTTTTCATGATGTGCTTTCCCACCTCTGTAGAGCCTGTGAACCCAATTTTCCGCACATCGGGATGGTCTGAGAGTCTCTGACCGATCAATGAACCTGTGGAGGGGAGTAGATAGGGGAGTGAGGGTGGCCTCAGTGCTGGAGTGGGGAAGCATGAGCCCCGTTACCCCTCACATGTCCACCCTGAGGCCAGAGCTCTGGGCTGTGTTCTGCTTGCTTAGTACCCTCAGCTCCTGGGGCTCACTGGGCCTTGCTCCCTGTTAAGGGCAGAATTGTATCCCCTCAAAATCCACCTTGTAAAGATGTAGATGTGAACCGAACCCACTCTATCTCTGCATCCTTGATTTCATTTAATTTTTGTTTCATGCTATGATCTTTGACAAACCTCATTGTACTTAGTAAATATATCAAAGCTTGCTAGTTGGTGATTATCTGTGTTCCCTAAAATGTAGCCATAGACATTTTTGTTAGTGAGAGCAGAAGAGAATGACAATCAAGATAAATATCAAACTAGTAATAGTATCAATGATAAACAATCATCTATCACAAGACCACCCTGGTGCTACTGCATTCTTTGTCCCTTTGTCCTGTCAGTCATTAGTATCCAAGTTATACTATAAAAAAAGAACTGTAACAGGGGTCTGAGAGTGGAGGATAATATGCACAGAATTGCTAGATTGTGTCTTCCACTCTGATCCAATCTTCCTGTAAATAAATTACCCTATAATAAATTCTGTTATATTCTATGGAGTTGCCTCCTTCGTCTTCCAGTCTTAGGATACCTTCTCATTACGGCGGCCGTTACACCTTTGTCCCACTGTTGAACACATATGTTGAAGCCCTGACCTCCAGTACCTCAGATGTGACTGTATTTGGAGACGGGATTTTTAAAGAGGTAATTAAGGTAAAACGAAAACATTATCCAATCCAATTGATGTCATTATCTCTAATCTAATCTGATTGTTGTCCTTATAAGTTGAGCATATTAGACAGACACATGTAGAGGAAAGGTTCTGTGAGGACACAGGGAGAAGATGGCCATCTGGAAGCTGGGAGAGAGGCATCAGAAGGAAACACACTTTGAGCTTGGACTTATGGCCTTTAGAACTGTGAGAAACAAATGTCTGTTGTTTAAGTCTCTCCACCCCTGACTCTGTGGTACTTTGTTATGATAGCTCAAGCAAACTAGTAAAGTCTGCATGTGGCTTTCAACCTATCAAGGCAGACACAAAGGACGCAGGCACCCAGACATCCAGCTCTTCCAGGGTCTCCAGCAGAGACCCAAGGATTTCCTGGACTGGCTATGGGGGTGGTGGTCCCCAAGCATCACAGACTCCAACTATCCTTCCTTGGGGATGCAGCCTGAAGAGGAAGGCCCCAGTCATGGAGGGCCCAGGTGCGAAGGACCCAGTCATGCAGAGCACAAGCATTCGCTGCTTCACTTTTTTGGAATGCTTGTACCCGACCCAACCTTTACTTCATGGCCTTCTCACTTCACTGCAAGCCCTGCACACATTTGGCCCCCTAGTGTGGCTAATTCTTTTTCACTCCTATAATCTCCTTTTCAATGAAGCTTCATGGTCATCTCTCCCAAAACTCAAAGTAATCTCTCACTGCTTAAGTGTCTTTCCCCTTTTGGCTTCGGACTCTCTGTTCTTCTAATTTGCCTCCTACTTCTCTGATTGCTCTTTTCCCACCCCCTTTGCTCTTCTTCTACCCAACCTTAAAATACCCAGTGCCTCTGGCTCCATCCCGGGACCTCTTCTGTTCTTCTTGAGTCACACCATTTCAGCTGAGTCCTCTTGTGCATTTTTCAATTCACACCCTGACTCACCTCTTCAAATGCCATCTTAGGCATGTCATCATCTCAATATATATCTCCAAGTCAAGCTCCCCTGAGATACAGATCCATTTATCACTCCTCTGCCTGCTCAGCACCTGCACTTGGATATCTCACACCCTCTCAAATTCAATATATGTGAAACAGAACTCTTAATCTTTCCCCAGACCTGCTCCTCCTTTGGGTTGTCTATTTCAATAATTAACCTCTCCTTGTAGCCAGTTATTTAAGCCAAGAACCTGAGAGTTGTTCTTGGCACATCCGTTCCCCAACTCATCAATTGCTCAGTCCTGGGCTCCTTCACCCACCCGGTTCCTCCTTCTTCACTGCTCCCCTGCCTCTGAGCTTGTAAAACTGTGTGTGCCAAGATGCACCCATGAAGGTTCCAGTTTGGAAGATTTGGAGTGAAACACTTGCATCCTCTCTTTATATATATTTAAAGCTCTACCAGTAATTTTGATACTAAGTCCATTCCACCAATCTCAGTTAAAAAAGAAAAAAATCTTTGTTTTGGGAAGAAAATATTTGAAAAGACACATCTGATAAAGGACTGGTATTCAAAATACAGAAAGAACCCTTAGAACTCAGCAATAAGTCTATGGCCATGCCACCCTGAACAAGCCTGATTCCATTTGATCAGGGTCAGGCCTGGTTAGTATTTGGATGGGAGACCACCTAGGAAGACCAGGTGCTGTAGGTATAAAAAATAAAAAATAAGGGATTGTAAGCTGACAAGGTCCTTACAACGTGTGAGGTCAACCAAGGGTTGCTTCACCTAAAAAAAGTAAAAAAAACAAAAAACAAAAAACAAAAAAACTCAACAATAAGAAAATCAAGTACCCAATTAAAAAATGGGCAAAAGACACCTCATTTAAGAATATATACGGCTGTAAGACCCAAAACCATAAAACTTCTAGAAGAAAACATAGATAGTAAACTCTCTGATATTGCTAACAGTAATTTCTTTTTGGATATATCTCCTCAGGCAAGGGAAACAAAGGAAAAAAGTAAACAAATGGGACTACATCAAATTAAAAACTTTTTGTACAGCAAAAGGAACCATCAACAGAACAAAAAGACAATTGGCTGAATAGGAGAAGATATTCACTTATGATACATCTGATAAGAGGTTAATATTCAAAATATATGAAGAACTCATATAACTCAACAACAAAAACAAACAATCCAATTAGAAAATGGGCAGAAGACCTGAACAGATATTTCTCCAAAGAGGAAATACAGATGGCCAATAGACATATGAAAAGATGCTCAAGGTCACTAATCTTTAGAGAAATGCAAATTAAAACCATAATTAGCTATCGTCTCACACCTGTCATCAATAAATCAAAGAATAAGTGTTAGTGGGGATGTGGAGAAAAGGGAACTCTCATACATTGTTCGTGGGTTTGCAAATTGGCACAACCACTATGGAAAACAATCTGGAGGTTTCTCAAAAAATTAAAAATGGATATACCTTTGGACCCAACAATTGCACTTCTGGGTATTTATCCAAAGAAAACCAACACAATAATTCATAAAGACCTATGCACCCTAATGTTTATGGCAGCACAATTTACAATAGCCAAGATATGGATGCAACCTAAATGCCCATCAACAGACAACTGAATAAAGAAGTTATGATTTATATATACAATGGAGTATTACTCAGCTATTAAAGAAAACAAAATCCTACCATTTGTGACAACATGGATAGACCTAGAGGTTATTATGCTGAGTGCAATAAGTCAGACAGAGAAAGATAAATACCATATGATTTTACTTACATGCGGAATCTAAGGAACAAAAAGAACAAAATGATGATCAAAAACAGACTCACAAATATAGAGGACAATCTGGGGATGGCCAGAGAGGAGGGGAGTTGGAGGGCCGAGAGAATGAGGTGAAGGGTTAAAGAAGTAGAAATCAGTAGTTGATAGATGATCATGGGGAGGGGGAGCATGGCATAGGGAATGCAGTTAGCATTAATGTAACAGCTAGGTGGAGAGCCAGAAGAAAGAAAGAGCAATTAGGGGGATCATTGTATAAACTATGTCTAACCAATGTACTGTATATACTTGAAACTAATAAAATAAAAATAAAAAAAGGAATATATATAGTTGGCAAATAAACATATGAAAAGATCTCCACACCATATGCCATCAGGGAAATGCAAATTAAAACAATTAGGTACCACTACACATGTATGAGAATGGCTAAAATCCAAAACACTGATGATAGTAAATACTAACAAGAGTGTGGAACAAAAAGAACTCTCATTTATTGTTGGTGAGAATGCAAAATAGAATAACCACTGTGGAATAAAGTTTGGCAGTTTTTTACAAAACCAAGACACTCAACATACAGTTCAGCAACCACGCACCTTAGTATTTAACCAAATGAGCTGAAAAGTTGTGTCTACATAAAACCTTGTATACAGATGTTTTTAGCAGTTTTATTTGTAATTGCCAAAATTCAGAAGCAACCAAGATGACCTTCGGTATGTGAATGGATAAATAAACTGTGGTACATCTAGACAATGAAATATTATTTAGCACTAATAAGAAATGAGCTATCAAGCCACAAAAAAAAAAAAAAAAAAAAAAGGGAGAAACTTAAATGCCTATTACTAAGTGAAAGAGGCCAGTCTGAAAAGGCTACATATTGTATGATTCCAACTATATCATATTCTGGAAAAGGCAAAACTTGGAGACAGTGAGAAGATCAGTGGTTGCCAGGAGTTAGGGAAGGGGGAAGGGAGAAATGACTAAGTGACACACAGAGAGTTTTTAGGGCACTGAAACTATTCTGTATGATACTACACAGGAAAAAATGCCATGTAAAGATCAAGGTAGACATCAAGGTGATGCTTCTATAAGCTAGCAAAAGGCAAGGGAAGGATTTTTCCCCAGAGAATTTAGAAGGATCATAGTCCCGCCAACACCTTAATCTCAGATTTCTAGTCTCCAAGACTGTGAGACTGAATTTCTATTATTAAGTCACTTAGTTTGTGGTATTTTGTTATGGTAGCCCCAGCAAGTTAATACACAGGTGATATTATCTGATTATAACATAATAAAACTAGAAGTATATGAACTTAAGGATAGAGATAATGCAATCTAAAGAAGGGAGAGAAAAAAGAATGAAAATAAATAAATAAATAAAAATAAATAAATAAATAAAGAGAGCCTCAGAGAAAAGCAGAATACCATTATACACAGCAACATATTTATAATGGGAGTATCAGAAGGAGAGGAGAAAGAAAAGAAGCAGAAAAAAATATTAAAACAAATAATAGCTGAAAACTTCCCAAATTTGATGAAAAGCATTAATCTATATATCCATGAAACTTAATGAATTCTATGTAAAATAAATGTAGAGATACACATCCAGATAATCATAATAAAAATGTTGAAAGGTAAAGAGAAAAATATGAAAGCAGCAAAAGAAAAATGACTCATCATATATAAAATTAACAGTTGACTTCTCATCAGAAACCATAGAATGACCTCCTCTGCCACCATCAGGCTGCCATCCCACTGGCTCTGCATTGGCTTGCTCCACTTTCCAGGGCACATCTTGCAGTAGGCCCTGTTCTGACCAAGTACACCTCTGGCTGCCTACAGCCCTGGCTTCCCCAGATGCCCATGTTCCTGTCCATAACCCTTACCAGATCCTGGAAGGATGTTAATCACACCCTTAGGAATGCCGGCCTTCAATGTCAACTCTGCAAACTTCAAAGCTGTAAGTGGGGTCACCTAAGGAGGCAAGAAAGAAGACTGGGTTGGAAGAGATTGGGAAGTGGAGTTCTGCCATCTTCCCTCAGCAGCCTAGGTAGCAAGCAGGGAGGGGCAGCCAAGGCAGGAAGACCTCAGGGAAGCCATCTTCATGCCTCACTGTAGAGGATACCACCAAGCCAGCCAACTGCCCCCACAGCTCCAACTGGGAGCCAAGAATAAAAGGGCCAGCTAACCTCAGGTACCTTTCTAGCACCTTTTCCTGGCAGAGTCCCAGCCCCTCAGCCAGGCCTGGGCCCCTTCCTGCACATTCATTCCTTCTTCGCTGTTTATACTGAGCCCTCGGGGAATGCAGTCTAAGGACTGCACAGTAGGGCCTCATACTCAGAAGGCTGCAAGGCACATTTATTCCCTGCTCTCTTAGAAAAACTAACCTCCTCCTCTGGTTGTGGTGCTGCCTTAGCTGTCCATATCAGACTCTGGCAGCATCTCAGCCCAGGGAGGGCCTAGTACTCTAGGTTCTAGCTGTGATGGTAATGCTTCAGGATCCAGTCCCACTGCTGGAGGCCATACCCTGCCCTTAACCAGCTAGCAACTGGCCTCTTCTGGAGGAAGAAGGAATAAATTCCTGGCCCAGGTAACTTTCCTCGACAAGGTAAGGTTGTGCCTCACCCACTGCCAGGCCAGGCCTCAGGCTAAGGGGCCAAATCTATGGAGCCCTGGCCCTGAGAGTAAGGTCTGGGTGTTCCTAAGGGCAATGGGCTGGTGGAGGGACAATTGCCTTGACCTGTCAGTAACCACCGCCTCCCCCCGCCCCCCCACCCCCGCCGCCCCATGAAAAAAGGGAGGTTAAGGGTCATCTCAGGGGATCGTTATGATGCTTAAATAAGCAAATATATGTAAATTACTATTAATTTGTTATGTATGTTAAAATGTTCAAGGAACTCCTAACTCTAGGCACTATAACTCTAGTCTATCATAATTGTTAGTTTTTCTTTTTTTATTACTGTGTTTGTTAATAGCTTCAGGGCGAAATTGCCCCAAAGAAACTGGGGAGTGGGAAGCCTCCTGGGCACTGTCAGAGCCACATGCTACAGCATCTCATCTTCAGTTCCTAACTTCCCTGGAGGCAGGCTAGGGAGGAGCTGTTATTGTCAATGCACAGATGAAGAAGTTCAGGCTCATGGGAGAGGGGGTGTCCTCACCCCTGGGGGACCCTGCTCATGCCCTCCTGGCCTGCATGAGCAAGCCTGATGTCCCACTTCTATTCCCCCTCTGTGAGGGGTTAGGGTGGCAGATGCTCAGATCTCACTGCTCACTCCACTTCCCTCTAGGACTTTGATCTCTGAAGCCAAATAGGAGACCATGGCACCAGCTTTAAACAGACCATTGCAGGCTGTCTCAGAGCTCAGGACTTGGGCCAGAGGCACCAAGAAGAGTTTCCTTTCCCCAAAATCTGTCTGGAGTGTTGGCATCTGTGGAGAAATCCCTAACTCTGCTCACCAGGCAGCTAGAAACACAAATACAGTTATCCTGACTCAGCTAAGAAAGAACACAAAGCCTGCTTATGAATGTCTCTGGCCCTACTGCATGCTACCTCTGCCCGCTGTGAGCAGGTGCACAGCAGCCTAGCCCTCTTCGGCAGTACCTTTCCTCTCTTGAGGAGAAACCAGGACTCATGTGAGTGAAGGGATCATGGGCCACCTGCCTCTTCCTTTACAGAGTGCTTCTCCATACCCTCTATAGCCCACAGGTCCTGCTCAAACCCACCTGGGCAGGCTTGATCACCACTGTGTTCCCAGCAGCCAGGCAGGCAGCTGTCTTCCAGGAGAGCATCATCAGGGGATAGTTCCAGGGGATGACAATGCCACAGACCCTGCCATACAAAAGAAGCAGGCCTTCATCTCTCTACTCAGCCTGGGTACCCACAGTGGACCTACCAGCTTTTTTTCTCTCTCCCAAGCCTGCTATCCATTCCAGAGCCAGGTTTCCAGGTATGGCACCAAACGTCCTGCTAAAGGCAGTTCCTGCTTGTCTTTCTAGGCCCTGACAGGGCAGTGCATCCAGTTTGGCAGGAACCCCTCTTCCAGGAAGGGCATGATGGCATGGGACACTGGACAGTTTTCTGATGGGAGCTATGAGACCAGTGTAGGGACACAGTTTGGTAGGGTTTGGCATAAGACAACAGGGGAAGTGACAGCAGGAAGGCATGGGTAAGAACCTGGCAGCTGGCATGGCCTGGGAGAGGGCCTGGGGTCACATAGCAGGCTGGGGAGATGTGGGGTAGGGATGAGTGGGCCAGGAAGATGTGGGAGAGGGTCCTTATGGGTGTGAGGACAGGGCTCAGACCTGTGGAGAGGAGAAGCATGGAGTCAGCCTGGGAGGTCTGATAAGATTTGCCTGCTTTGCATTAAGAAATGGTATCCAGAAGAAAGCTTCTGTCTAGGCAGTGTCTCCATGGAGGAGAGGCTGCCCTACAGTCCCAGGGGACCTAATGATGACACCTGTGGTCCCAGCAGGCATGTGGCTTTGCCTTCCTCTGTCCACTGTAAAGTGAGGTGATAACAGCACCTCTCAGACAATTAGAGGAGCTAGTACATGCAAGAGCGCCACACTGATTACTTGACTGTTGTTTTCATAATCACCATCATCCTCTTCATGACCATCATCGCTGACAGAGAATGCTTTCTAAAAGGTAACTGTTTAGCCTGGGTAGTGGGAGAGTGTGTACAAAGGCTGAAAGGGCAGGACAAGCAGTGAGGAGCCACAGACGCACAGGCAGGCAGAGTGGGAATGAGGTGGGGTCCGGGAGGGCGCAGAAGCCAGCTTGGGGAATCTTCACGCCATCCTGGGTCACATCGGGGAGTTAGGAAAGTCACTTCCCCATGCCATGTACACCGAGCAGACTCAAAGGGATAAGACAGGTAGAGGGACCAGAGTGAGTGGTCCCAGGGAAGTGGTGAGGTCGCCAGGGAGAGAGGGGGCTGGGTTGTGGGGGGCTCTAAAGAAGAAAAGACTTCAGAGAAGTAAGTCCCACTGCCATAGGCTGAATTGTGCCCGCCCCCGCAAATTCATATTCTGAAGTCCTAATTCCAGAACCTCAGATGTAATCCTATTTGGAAATAAAGTCATGGCAGATAAAATTAGTTAAGATCAGGTCTTATTGAGGTAGGGTGGGTGCCTAACCCAATATGACTGCTCTCCTTATGAAGAGAATGCCATGTATGAACATGAAGACAGAGTCACGCAATGCCAAAGATTGCCAGAGAACCACCAGAAGCTAGGGGAGAGGCCTGGAGCAGATTCTTCCTTATGGCCTTAGAAGATACCTTGATCTAGGACTTCTATCCCCAGAATGCTAAGACAACAAATGTGTTATTTGAGCCTCCCAGTTGTTATTGCAGCCTGAACAAACTCCTACACTTGCCAATATAGGGGAAAGGCTGCAGCCCCTGGAACTGGGGGTCTGTAGAGCAGACCTGGCATGAGGTCAAAGCCAGCAGGGGCATGGGACACAGGGACAGAATGAGTACATCCCTGGCCAAGCTGCCGTGAGAACGCTCTTTCATTAAACCCTGTGCCTAGTCTATTCCTGATGGTCTTTCTTATTGGGAAACCTCATGGCTTTGGCTCCCCCTCCAGCTACTGCCTTGTTGTGCTCCACTTGTCTGGGTTCTGCAATGGGGTGACTCCTACCTGCCCAAAGCTTTTGTCAAGTGTGCCTGAATGATGGCACTCAGTAAAGAGTGCACACTGGTCCCAGGAGAGGTTGGGCCGGTGTGCAGCTGGGGGAGGGGTGAGGTGGCTCTGGCCTCACTCCAGGGGTCACTGGGGCACTGGTCAGGGAAGTTAGTTGGTGAACATTGGTTGAAGCCACTCCCTTTTCCTTCTGCAGACATTTTTGGAATGTTCTGTGTATGCCCTGGGAGTATAGCAGCATCAGTTTAGATGGCATGCATCACACAGAGAATAAAACGAGACTACAGACTAGAGAGTAGGCCAACTTGGTGCACTGCTGTTGAAGAGGAGGTAACAGCTGACACCGGGATGACCAGCAGCTAAGGGGTTGGAGACAAGGTCAGTGCGAATACTCAGAGAGTAGCATGGGTGTAGAGGGCCCAGGGTCCATGAGGAGGCCAGCATGGCTAAAGGCAGTGAGAGGGTGGGATCAGGGGCACCAGGACCCATCAAGCATTCAGCCAAAGTCAGGAGTTTAATTTCATTTCACGTACACTGGGAGCCATTGGAGGACGCTGAGAGAAGCAGTGAGATGGACTCATAAATTTTCTAATATTTTCTGAACTTCAGAAAGAGCTGCCCTTTGCTTTTTCTCAGCACCAGGTAGACAATTCTCTTCTCCCCCATAGCTTAAGCAGCCTGGCCTGGCCTGGCTTGGGGAACCCCTGTCCTGAAGTCCATGTCACCTCTGCTTAGCCTCACCCCACCCTGTGGCCTAAAGGAGAAATTTTCCTGTATCCACGACTCACTCTCCTCCACAGCCCACTCTTGCAACAGGAACCTCCCTTACCAGCAAGCCAGTCCTTCAGGACCTGATTTGTCCATCTGTACTTATTTTTATTGACCCAAGTGACATTTCAGCACATTCTCTTTATGAAACACTCCAATATTCCCAATGAAGCTGAGGGCCTTTGACCACCATCCACGGGGATGTGAGGTCTCTGCTGGTGGACCACGGTGTCCTCACTCTGTTGGGGGTATAGAGCAGGTAGAAATGACCACAGGGTGCTGACCGAGGTGGGGCCTCTATCCCAGGTGACTCTCCTCCCTCCTGAAGCCACCCCTGGCCAGACCGTTCCCTGTGTACCCACGCACATGCCTAGTGAAGATAGACCACAGGACAGGACAGTGTGGGACGTTTTTAGACGCCATATTCCTCAGCTTGCTTTCCTCATGTAACAGTGGTTTCTCCAGGAGCTGTTTCTGTGTTGTGCCTATAGCGCCGCTGCACTGCCTGCACAGCCACACAATGCCGTTCCCTATCGGGGACAGCACAGAGCACAGCATTGGCTGTGCTGTCAGGTTCCCAGCACGGCTGCTGTCAGCACTCTTGGGCTGTTCTTGTGTGCCTGTGTCAGTGTGTCACCACGGTTGTGCTTTGGGGAGGTGAGGACATGTGGGTACTGAATGGTCATTGCCAAGTTGTCTTTCATAGAGGTGGACCCAGCTCCGTGCCCGCCTCTCCTTCCCCACTGCCCTTTTCTCTCTCTGGGCCTTTGGGCCATCTGATAGTGAGGCAGAGCCTCCTGCTGCTGGGTTTAAATCATTTTCTTAGTTGCTAGTTTTGTCTATGCCGACCAGACACTTGTCTTCCTCCTTTCACTGAGCAATTGTTTCTCTGTTGGTTTTTCTGTTCCTTGAGACTGTGTAGGAGTCCTTCATTCTTAAGCACATTGGTCATTATACTCTTTTCAGATAAAAATTTTTAATGCATACTCTGTTTTACACCATAACCCTAATAAGGGTTATTGTGGGATTACATAAAATTATATTTATAAAGTCGTTAAAATAGTGCCTGGCACAAAAAAGGTACTGTGAAAGTGGAAGCTGTTTTTATCTTGAGAATAGGAATTTTCATCAGTTTTGATCATTGTTGTATCTTCAACCCCTGAAATGTCTGACACACAGCAGTTGGCAAATAAATAGTTATTCAATAAATACATAAAATGGGACGATATCAGTGCTCCACACAGCATGTTGTGTGAACAATGCCTAGGGTGTGGCCTCTCTCCACCCTGTGCTGTGACTCACCCAACTGGCTCCTTCTTGGTCAAGGTCAAGTTTCGGTTAGGTCTGGCCTGGTTGATGGGGATGGTGGAGCCCTGGAAGAAGCATGGGGAGTGTCAACAGCAGAGGCTCCAGTTCTTTACCCCTTCCCTCTGGGCAGCCAGGCTGCCCTTGAGACCTAGGAAAGAGCTGGATCTTATCTGCATCCTGATGCCTCCACTACCCATTTGGGTAGGAGACCCAAACCTCCCAGATTATGTATAACAAGGACATCTGAGTTCAGATACAGGTGGGATGGGCAGCTTTCCTCTCTCATTGCCTATAGCCCTCTGGAAAGGACAGGAAGTTCAGAGCCTAGACACTGTGAGCCTCATAGCCATGGGTCTCTCTGGGGAAGGGGTGACCCATCACTGCCTATAGCAGGCAAACCTCTGATAATAGCCCCGAAGATGACACCCTGATCCCTGGGACCTGGTATATGGCTAGCTGTCCCTCCTGTGATGATGTAGCATGGCATTGCTGACCTTAGGATGGTAATATAATATAAGGTCTAGCATGACCACAGGGCCCCATAAAAGCAAAGAGTTTTCTCCAGTTAGTGGCAGAAGAGAGTCAGAGGGATGGGGGAATGGAGGGTCGAGAAGAGATCTCTCCAGAGAGATGTCTGCAGGAGCTGAGAGCAGTCCTGGCCAGCAGTCAGCAAGGACCGAGGCCCTCAGTCCTGCCACCACAGGAACTGAACTTGCCAAAACCTGAATGGGCTCAGAAGTAGGTTCTCTCCCAGACCTTCCAGATAAGGTCCAGCTTGGCCACACCTTGATATTGAGCTTGAAAGGCCCTGGCATAGAACCCAGTGGAGCTCACCCGGACTTCTCACCTACAGAACTGGGAGCTAATAAATGGTGTTGTCTTAGGCACTCAGTTGTGGCATCCCACCTCCTCATTGCCCTCACTCCTCAGCCTCATGGAGAGGAGATGAGACATGGAGCCTAGACCTGATGGAGACACCGGAGGCCTGCAGCCATGTTATACAGCATTCAGAGTAATGTGCTGCCCTTGGTTTCCTGCCAGCCGTGGCTTGCCTCTTTGAGCTCTCACGAAGTAAGCAAGAGCCCAGGCCCCACCTGGATCTTGTCGCACCAGCCAGCAAAGTAGCGGAAAGTCTGGATGGACATGCCCACATGGGTCTTCAGGGCCAGGGTGTAGATGGCACCCGCATCCAGAGCCTCAATGGTGGCCAGCTCCTCCTGATGTTGTTCCATGAGATCTGCCAACCTGGCCAAGGCATGGGGGAAGAAAGGGAGATGGGCTCAGGCCTGGTACAGGCTGGCCTGCTTTTTTAAGGTCCTTCTTCAAGGAGTTGTGGGCCCTGTCCTGCACACTCAGATGTGCTGACCTCAGTTTCCTCACCTGTGAGATGGAACAGTAACGTTTGCTTTGGTGTGGTGAGTGTGGGGATTGATGCTCTCTGTCCCTCTCTCCATCTCTCTCTCTCCCTTTCTTTCTTCCATGAAATATGGATGGATTAACTACTTTATAATAACCCTCATACATGATCCTGCAGAGGAGGCTGCCTGCCTCTGTAACGAGGTCACCATCCCAGAGGCCACCCTCTCTGTCTCTAGACGGCTTCCACCATTTGGGAAACCTGCCCAGCTTTGAGCACCAGCCAGTCCAGTGGAAGATGCTCCTGGGGTTGACATCTCCAGGGATGGAGAGGGAAGGATGACAGGAGATATTCAAGGGAAGGCATCTCTACACAGCCCCCCTGGAGTCTGAGCACTCCATCATCCTATTGTCCTCCCATGACTCTGCTGTGGGCAGCCTGAAAGTTAGAACAATACCCCCTCCGTGATGTGAGGGTTTCATGCACTCAGGAGGCAGGGTGGACAGGGGAAGGTGGAGACCACTGATCGAAAGCAGCCCTCAGTCTTGCACATGGGAAGCTTCAGCCCAGAGACAAACATGCTGATCCATTCCCACTCTGCTCTTTTCTGCATATGGCCAGCAGCAAGGCCCTAATACTCCCAAGTCTGCTTCAGTCCTCCTGCATACACCTCTAGTTCCCCAGTGGCTGCCCACCACAATCAGGATGCAGCTCCAGCCCTATGCCTGAATGACCAGATCCAAGGCCCTGCTCATTTTCTCCTGGGGCCATGGCACCTACTGCCTTCCTCCTCCCTACATTGGCCTCCTTCAGGTGCTCAGGTAAGTCATGCCTCCTGCCTGGGACCTGTGGGAGCCGCGTTGCACACATGGGCTTGGAATGCTCTTCCTGTACTCCAGTTTCCCCTCTCAATCTTTTGCACTTCTTTCAGACCTTCTGGGAAGCCAACCATAATCCTACCACTCCGAAGCAATCCCATCTCCCTGCAGTGTTCTGAACAATATCCTTTCCTTTTTTCAAACCTCACCCAACTGTCACTGATATTCACATAGATGAGTATTTCAGTATTATTGCCTCTCATGTGAGAGCAGGGACAGCATATGGTCTCCTGTTCCCCAATGGACACATGGGCAGCATGACATGAAAGGTTGGTGAATGAAACTGTGAACTAAACAAGAACAACAAATTAGTGGCAGAGCCACATTGTCACCTCAGAAACAGTGAAGTCATTTTCTAGGTAAGAAAATCAAAGGTTTAAATCACTTTTTGAGAAAAATTATAGAACAAATATTGAAAACACTATGTTGAGGCATTTCAAGGACTAGGGTTCCATCCACTACAAGGACAGATAGGCCAAAGATATAAATCTATATTACATATTAGCCAAAGATAGCATCTGTGTATTGGCCTAGCATTTAGGTTATTTATGTCTTCACTGTAGGCTGAGATCTGTTAGCTCGAAAGCCCACTGGTGCCAATTTTTTATATATCCAATTATTTTTAAAATGGCCCAAACCAGTATATTTTAGCCATTTACAGCCTGCCTACTTTGCATCCCTGCAGAACCTCACTGACTGCTGTTAACACTGCTGAGACGGGTTGTGCAGTTATAGCCGTGACTTCTGGAGCCCTCTGACCCAGACTCCCATCGTGTTACTGAGCAACATCACCTGGACATGGCAGCCCCTTCTCTGATCTCCCCTGTTGCTCGAGGGTTCCCTTGCTCCTCCCAATTCTGAGTAGTGATACACCCCCTGGAGGGTCCGGAGTCTCTGAAGGGTCTCCTGCTTTGGGGACTTCCCCATCCACAATCCCAGTAAAGCCTGTTGTGAGTTTCTGCCTCTCGTGGACATTACTTTTTACTGGATAATCCCCAAATCCCTCCAACCCCTAAAATTCCTAGACGATGCCACATGTGAAATGAATGAATCATAAATCCAATACCTAGGACACACTTACTAAAGGAACTGTCACTTGAGCACACTGGTTTGGAGGTATGCAGGGTTGTTCTACTGTCAACTTGGTGATTCTGCACCTCTGCCTCCCAGAGACCCAACCTCTGACCAACAGCAGCCCAGGCTACTACCAGACCCTTGGCAGTGGACCTGAGCACAGGATGGCAGCTTCCCCTATATACCTTCACTGGGTCTTTGGGGTCCCACTCTGGCAACTAGGTATGGCTTATTGCCCAGATTCCCAAACAGGCTCTATCTTGTCCCCCATGGGTTTGGAAGAGCTGGCTAATGACTTTCTCTAACTCTTCCTTCTGGATCTGTCTTTCCAGCTTCTCTCACAATTTCATGTTTCATTCCTGTAATGTATTCTATATTCCATAATGTCCATGGTGGTCCTACTTGCCTCGTTGAACCAGGGATGCTCTGTGGCCATTTCTCTGAGAAATCCTATCCTGCCCCCTCTTGGGGTAGCCATTGGCACACTGCCTCCGTAGGTACTGGGAGGCTGCTTGGGGCAGGGACCACATCACTAGGAGCTCTCAGGCCTTGAGATGTCTGTCCACCCAGTCTGGGTCTCCACTTAGAGCTGTGTAGGGCACCACTCCCTTACTATCTCTGTGGTTAGTGGGTTATTACATGTGCCACCAGATGGTAGGAAAGCATCTCGAAGGAAGGACGGTTTCTTCTGGGCCAGCGCTATCTACCACAGGGGTCTCTGTTTCAGGGCCAGCGGCTCACTACCATCAGCCTGGACATGTACATTTCACAGCTCTGACTGATCTCCAGAGGCTCTAGGTCAATGGCTTCCTAAAACTGACGGGTTCTCCAAGGAGTCTTGAAACTAAAGATACGGCAGGCTGGGCATACCCAATCTTTAAAACTCTCACCTGTCTGAAAACCTGCCATCTCTATTCCATTTTGCAAACCATGCAGACTCTCTCTCTCTGCTTCCTTTCTGTGGGAGTTTCCCTGGTGTCTCTGACCTCTGCAATAGAAACTAAAGGTATTCCGACTGCATGGCCAAGGTGGGGGCTCTCCCGCTGGATGACAAGCATGCTTGGATTGCATTATCACCAGGCTCCAAACCTGAGAGCTTTCCTAGAACCTGGAGTATCAAAGCCAGGTTCCTGGAACTGGCTCATCAGGCTGTTGGCTACTGCTCGGTTCATCTGCTCAGCACCTTTCTCACTTCTTTGCGGGTGACTGCTCTGTCTCCACTGGGACCACCTGATTCTAGGAGAGTAGCACGCCTCTTCTAGGCCTCACTCCCACCTTGTGGTCATAAGCTGAAGCAATCCCAAGTCCTTCTGATTGGAGCTAAGGAGAGAGGGCCCTTTTTGCCCTGACTTAAAAAAAAAAGAAAGAAAAAAAAAGGAAATGTGAGAATGGAGAATGGGCCCCAATCCTTCTTTGGGCCTAGGTCAGTCCAGATAAGCACTGTGCCTCTCTGGGCCTTCCAGGACCAGTTATTAGCTTTGCCAGTTTGTGGCTCCCATTCGAAGCTCTCCCTCACTTTTATATCTCCACATCTTTGCTCACATGTCCTCTCCATCAGGATATCTTTCCTCTAAGGCCACTTGTATCTGGTAAGATCCCTCCTGTCTCTCGAGTCACTTCCTCTGAGTAACCTTTTCTGAGCCTCAGGCCTCTGTGACCTGTCTAGGACCCCAACTCCTCCTGATAAGACCTAGGCATCTTGAGCTGAAGGTGGTGGTGGCTGACAGGTGGGTGTGGGGCTCTCACCTATACAGGAGCCGGCCCCGGTCCCGTGCGCTGATCTTCCCCCACAATCCATTCTCAAAGGCATCCTTAGCAGCAGCCACTGCCTTGTCAACGTCACTGATCTGGGCCAGGGACACCTGGCAGATGACCTGTGGTGGAGCAGAGCTATGAAGCCCTCCCTGTGCTCTGTGGACACAGACACACTGCCTGCCCACTCCCCTGGTCACCTGGATGGGCTCAGAGGGGATGGTCTGCCAATGGAAGAGCACTGGGAGGATCCAATGAGAAGAAAATGAGGCCTGGGAAAGGTCTATTTGTGTTTCTACATACCAAGGACCTTCTCTTTACCTTCCTACTGAACTCACATAGAGCAATAGACTCAAGATGAACCTACAAAACTGAGGGTCAGCTTAGCATTTTCAGGCCAAGAGCAGAGACCCATTAATTTAGTGAGTCCCAGGAAAAGGCTTTATTTGTTAAGTGGAATGGGCTAGACATTGGAGATGACTAGATCTGTCCCCTCTCCTCGTTGCATGCCTTGAGGGTACCTATCTGCACTATAACACAGGCCTGGGTGCAGGTGGGAGAGGGAGGTGAGAGGATTGAGGACTACTCTTCTTTGCTGGTCACCACGAATAGCATATGCTGGGTAGCCCTGTCCACACAGCCTTTCTCCCAAGTCCCCAAACTGGCTTTAGGTGATAACATTTCCTGATGTTCCTGCCTGAGGGCACTGCACATTGTCTGCGTCCCCACACCTTGTCTATCCTTTTGTGGAGCACTTTCCTTAAACTCCCATCAAATGAACCATTTTGAGTGTGCTGTTTTCTGAGAGATTGGAGCGATGCTATAAGATGCGACAGGACAGAAAATGATCAGTACATACCTGTAAGAGTAAGTGTTGTCCCAGATATGTGTGTGTGTGAGAATGCACGTGTGTATGGGTCATGATGTAAGAGGGTCACAGTCAAGAAAGTCTGACAAACAGGATTCAAGAAAGAATTTCCTGATATTGGGCTGTACAAATATTTGAGAAAGGAAGGCCAACACTGGGATCATTGTTGAAGTGTGGAGTGGAAGAGAATGATCTTTTCTTCCTTGAGTGGTTTTAATTCTATTCCCAGCCTCTGAAGCAGGCTCAAGATCTTTTAGATTTCTCTTGCCTCCCCTCTAATCTCTTCTCACCATGTTTCCCTCTATGCCATTCTTGTAGGGAGGATTGGAGACTAATTTCAATCCTTTTGTGTCCAAGCACAGGCCCCCTGGGCCAGGACCCCTAGAGGCCAGATGGAGGGAGGTGGGGGAGTAGATAGGAGAACAGGCCATGGGTGAAGGAGAGAAGAGGGTGCTGGGCCTGCACTCACACTTCCATCTGTTGGGTTGATGGTCCCATAGGTTTTGGCATCCTCAGCATCCACAAACATTCCCCCAATGAAGAGCTGGTGGGGCATCTGGAGGATCAGCTTGTTTATTGCCTTTTCCACCTGGGAAGGAAGGTATCACAGGCTTTAGACATAATGTGGATGCTTCGAAAATGGGCATCAGTGACTGGTGCAAACTCATGTAGAGACAAAGAAAACACAGATGGATAGACAACCACTGGCACGTGCGCGTGCGCACGCGCGCACACACACACACACACACACACAAGGAGGCTATTATGTGGGCAGTCTGAGGAGCTGAGTGGTAAGAAGAAATGAAGAGCACAGACTCTGAGGCCAGACTACCTGGGTTGGAGTCCCAGTTCCACTACTTATCCGCTATGTGACCTCAGGCTGGTTGCTTTGCTTCCATGCATGGGAAGTAAGTGGACAGGCCCTTGTAAGCTGTCATGTAAGACATGACACAAGCCTCATCGCTCACTTCTCTTGTAGATCTGCAGCTCCATGCTGAATGCAAGAGACTCTGGGATGCCACTCCCATCCTGAAACCCCATTCATCAGTCATTTGTCCACAAACACAAGGCCAACCTGAGGTCTATCCTGATGACCTATATTTTCTTCATTTGTTTCAAACTATCAGCCAATAAAACTACCAAAGCTAATTCCTTGGGAGTTGGTAGCCTACCAAGATAACCTGGGGATATTTTTAAAGAGTTTCTTTAAAAAACAGAGTTGCAATTACTTTATCACCCTTCTATAATACAAGTTGATCGTATAGGAACATTTGTTCTCCTTATTGGGAAAACATTCCAATTCCTTTCTCTCTTGCATTTCAACAAAAATAATCTAATGCAGAGAATTGGTTATATAGGTGATGGAAGAGCTGAGAAGCCATGAGTCAACCTAGAGATCAGCAACAGCAGGAAGCCACTGCCATCACTAAATTATAAGGACAAATGGAGGAGGTGTTGGTACCGTAACGAGGGGCTAAGGCTACTCAAAGGAACCAGAGTCCCAGCAGGGTTATCTGGCAGGGGCTGGAGACACAGTAGACATGCAGCCACTGCTGGAAAAATCCACCAAAGGAAAAAGAGGGAGAGACGTGCTCTGAAAAAAAGCCTCTTCCTAATACCCTGGTCTCATATCTTGGGACTCAGAACTTGTCCCATATATTGAGTCTTAGACAGGAATTTCCTCAGTTGAGTTTGCCCTACTGCCCTGGCGCCCTCAAGCTATCCAGAGTTGCCAGGAAAAGTTTGGGACACTAGGGTGGGCTCTTGGGCATCCTGCCTTCCTGTACATTCATGTTTTTCTCTATGTGTCATTTTTGATACATAGATGTGGATGCATTAGGTGTCTGCAGGGCCATGCTCACATGGAGGGGCCCAGAACTCACATAGTCGATGATGCATTCACTTTTTCTGTCGTCCCCTCGCAGCTTTCTTACTAACAGTTGGATAAAGTCCATGAAGGTGGTTGCCATGTAAATGTCTTCATTTTCTAATTCCAGTCCATCACATAGCTCCTTCATTTCCTCCACCAGTCTGGAGGAAAGGAGATAGAAAAGTGGGAGCATGGGAAGAGGCTTGGCAGACCCCTACATTGTTCTACTGACAGAGGTGGTGGTGCCAAACACATTTATCCAGAAGAGATCTTCATCCTAGCTCCCAAAGTATGAGTGTTAGTCTAGAACTGGGGTTAAGCTACCAATCCATGGACTCAGAAGGCCCTAGTTTCGAGTTCTGGTCCACCACTTAATAACTTGTGACTTTGGGCAAGGGACTAACTCCTCTGAGTCTTAGTTTCATCACCTGTAAAATGAGAATAATAATATCTCCACTACTATTTTGTGATAAGAAATGAGATAAACCAACTATTAATAATAATAATTAATAGAAAATTAATAATAACCTTCTAAAGATACTGTTTGAAAATGAAAAGACAAGCCATAGATTGGGAGAAATATTTCCAAATTATGAACCTGATAAAAAACTTTTATTCAGAATCTATAAAGAATTCTCAAAAGTCAACACTAAGAAAAGAAACAATCTGAGTAAAAATGGTCAAAAGATCAAACAGATGTTTCATCAAAGAAGAAATATGGATGGCAAATGAGCATATGAAAAGATGCTCAACATTGTTAGTCATTAGGGAAATGCAAATTAAAACGACAAGATATGGCTACATACTCATTAGAATATTTAAAACTAAAAAGCCTGACCATACCAATTACTGGTAAAGATGTAAAGTACTGAACTTTCATACACTGCAGGTGGGATTGTAAAATGATACTTTGCACACCACTTTGTAAAGCAGTTTGGCAGTTTCTTAAAATTTAAACATATACTTCCCATTTCACTCTTAGGTATTTACCCAAGAGAAATAGAAGCTTATTTATAAACAAGATGACAGAGTAGAAAGCTCCCAAAATCCACCCCCCCGCCCGCCCCCCGCCACCTAAATAACTATTGAACTGGTAGGAACTGTCTAAATCAAATGCTTTGGAACTCCAGAGTTAGTGGAACATTTGCAGTATCCAGGGGAGAGCATGATGAGGAGGCTGGTAAACATCAGTATATTTCAGTGAATTTCAGCCTTTCAGTAAGGTATTGGCTGCCATCTCTTATCCCTCTCTCTGTGGCAGGAAGTAGCGGAGGCAGCAGGCTACATTCTTGGTTGCAGCTTGCTGGAGCCAGGGTGGGCAATAATGACTTTGTCCTTTGTAAATCAGGACTATGTGTTCTAAGTGCTGATGCTGCTTTTGATCACCGAGGAGCTAGTGCAAAGTCTGGCAGTCATCGTTTTAACCCCCACAGACTGAAGCAGCTTCTAGGAGATTTAAAGAAGCAGTACTTTTCTTCTCTTTTGGGAGTCAGACATTTAAGAAAATCCTTGTTAGGCCACTGGCTGACCACAGAGATAACAGAAGAGAAACATCAAATACTACATGCAACAAGAAATACATATTTTGTAGTAAAAAAAAAAAAAGTTTAGAAAAGTCACAAATAGATGGCTCTAGCCCTCAGAAAGCAAGATTTTGCAAATCCTCAGGAGTGAAAGAATTAGATTTTCAGAAGTCCCATAATATAACATTAAAAATGTCCAGTTTTAAACAAAAAAAAATTCAAAAATATAAAAACTGGAAAGTATAGCCCATTCATGGAGGAATTTGAAAAAAAATCATCCCTGAGGAAGAACAGATATTGAAATTGTTAGTCAAAGATGTTAAATCAGCTGTCTTAAATATGTTCAATGAAATATGTTCAATAAGGTGGCAGAAAAAAGAACCAGTGAACTTAAAATTATCCAGTATGAGGAACCAAAAGAAAAAAGAATGAATAAAAATGAATAGAGCCTGAAGGACCTGCAGGAATACCATAAAACATATCAACATACGCATTATTGAAAGCTCCAGAGGAGAAGAGAGTTAGAGAGTGGCAGAAAAAATATTTTAAGAAGTAATGGTTAAAAAATTCCCAAATCTGAGAAAACATATGAATATACATGTTCAAGAAGCTCAATGACTTCCTAGCAGGATAAACTCAGAGAGAATCACACTGAGACACTTTATACATCTTCACTGAAATGCAAAGAAAAAATTGGGAAAACATCAAGAAAGAAGTGACTCATCACATACAATAATTCAATAAGATTAAAAGCTGATTTCTCCTCAAATAACATGAAGGCCAGAAGGTAGAGGGATAAAAAGTCCTGAAAGAAAAAAAAAAATCAGCCAAGAATTAATGGAGGAGACATTAAGACATTTCTGGGTAAAAACAAAACCAAAAAACAAAAAACAGAGAGAGTTCATTACTTGTAGATCTGCCATACAAGAAATATTAAAGAAAGTCTTTCAGGCTAAAATGAAGAACACTAAAGAGTAACTCAAAACCATAAGAAAAAATAAAGAATACTGTAAAAGTAACTATGTAGTTACTAAAGTAAATATGAAAGTTAGTAGTATTATAATTTTGGTATAGTATATAAGTTCTCTCTTTTTCTTATGTGATATAATAGGCAAATGCATAAAACAATAAGTTAATCTCTATATTAATGGGTATACAATGTGTAAAGATATAACCTGTGACAATAACAATATAAAGGGGTAGGGGGAAGACAGAGATGTTTAGAATTCGTGTTTGTACATTATTGAAACTAAGTTGGTGTTATTGAAACTAGATTATTATAGCTTTAAGATGTTAATTATAATCTCTAAGGTAATAACTAAGAAATAACTAAAAAGAAATAAGAAGGAAATCAAAGTTGTATACTACCAAAAGAAGAAGCAGTAATGGAGAAATTGAAGGATAAAAAATATGTAAGACACACAAAAACCAAATAGATAAGTGGAAGAAGTAAATCTTTCTTTATTAGTAATCTGGTTAAATGAAAATAGATTAAACTTTCCTATTAAAAACATAGATTGAAAGAATTAATAAAAAACAGCATTGATCCATACGCTACAAGAGATTCGCTTTAAACATAATTACATTAAAAGGTTGAAAGTACAAAAATGGAAAAGATATTCCATGCAAATAACAACCAAAAAAGAGTTGAGGTGGCTACAAAATAAACTTTAAATGAACATATATGTACCTAAAAACACAGCCCCATAATAAATAAAGCAAAAATTGATAGAATTAAAGAGAGAAATATGCATTTTACAATAATAGTTAGAAATGTAAATACCCAACTTTCAATAATAAATAGAACCATAAAGAAGATAAATAAGGAAGTAGAGGGCTTGAAAAGCACTACAAACCAATTGCACATATACAGAGCACTCCACCCAAAAAGAGCAGAATTCACATTCTTCTGAAGTGCACATGAGACATTCTCCAGGGTAAACCATTTATTAGCCATACAATAAGTCTTAATGAGTTTTAAAACATTAAAATATTATAAAGTATCTTTCGACCACAGAGGAATGAAACTAGAAATCAAGAGCAGAAGGAAAATTGAAAAAAAAATCACAAATATGTGCAAATTAAATAACACATTCTTAAATAATCAATGGGAGAAAGAAAAAAATCACATGGAAACTAGAAAATACCATTAGTCAAAGAAAAACAAAAACACAACATAAGAAAAATTATGGATCACAACAAAAGTAGTGCTGAGAGAAAAATTTATAACTGTAAATGTATACATTATAAAAGAAGAAAGATTTCAAATCAATACCCTAACTGTATGCTATGTAATTAGAAAAAGAAAATAAGTTTAGCAACCTAAACCTAAAGCTAGCAGAAAAAAAAAAAACCATAAAGATTAGAGCAGAAATAAATGAAATAGACCTGTAATTTTCTTTTTTTCCCTTTCTTTTCTTTTTACAAGTGTCTTTGCTTTTGGTATCAGAGTATGCTGGCTTTGTAGAATGAAGTTAGAAGTATTCCTTGTCTCTTCAATTTTTTGGTATTAATTCTTTAAATGTTAGATAGCATTCACCTATGAAGTTATCTAGTCCTGAACTTTTGTTTTTTTTTGGAGTTTTGATTTTTATTATTGATTTAATTTCATTGCTAGTAGTCAGTCTGTTTAGATTTTCTATTTCTTCCTTGTTCAGTCCTGGAAAGTTGCATGTTTCTAGAAATTTATCCATTTCTTCTAGTCTATCCAATTTGTTGGCATATAATTGTTCACTTCTGTGGTGTTGGTTGTAATGTCTCCTCTTGAATTTTTGATTTTATTTATTTGGGTCCTCTCTCTTTTTTCTTGATAAGTCTGGCTAAAGGTGCAAAAATTCTCAACAAAATATTAACAAACTGAATTCAGCAATACATTAAAAAAATTATACATCATGATTAAGTGGGCTTTATCCCAGGGGTGCAAGGATGGTTCAGTATCCACAAATCAATGTGATACACCACATCCATCAACAAAACCAAGGATAAAAACATATTATCATCTCAGGAGATGCAGAAAAAGCATTTGACAAAATTCAACAGTTATTTGTGATAAAAACTCTCAACAAAGTGGGTATATGGGGAACTTACCTTAACATAATAAAGGCTATATATGACAAACCTACAGCTAAC